>NW_022196188.1:0-407186 GCF_008641045.1 Pistacia vera | reverse complement strand
TTTTCAAGAACATAGTGTGCCGCTACGGAATTCCTCACACCCTTATCTCAGATAATGGAAAGCAATTCGATAATGAGGAGTTCAAGCAATTCTGCGACGAGCTTGGCATCCATAAAAAATTTGCCTTAGTCGCCAGACCGCGAGCGAATGGCCAAGTTGAAGCAGTCAACAAGACCATCAAGCACACTCTAAAGGCCAAGCTCGAGGCAGCCAAAGGAAATTGGGCTGATGATCTCCTCGAGGTCTTATGGGCGTACAGGACAACTCCAAGAACCTCCACCTCGGAAACCCCATTTTCGCTAGCCTATGGCTGCGAAGTGATGATCCCTGTAGAGGTCGGAACCGGTTCTCTTCGGAGGGACTTGTACAATGAGGTTGAGAACGAAGCACTTATGAGAGCAAGTTTGGATCTGGTCGAAGAGCACCGTAACAAGGCTTCGCTAAGGATAGCAGCCTACCAACAGCGTGCAAAGAGGTTCTTCGACTCAAAGGTCAAGCGAAGAGACTTCCAGGTCGGAGACCTTGTACTAAAGGAAGTTCTCCTCGGGACCAGAGAGCCAAGTGCGGGGGTGCTAGGACCTAACTGGGAAGGTCCATACTGAGTCGACAAGGTGATCAGACCAGGGACCTACCATCTCAAAAGATTGAACGGCTCCAAAGTACCCCGAGCTTGGAATGCCGAGCACCTCCGGCCATACTATCAGTAATCCCGAACTCAGCTCTCAGTTTTTGTTAATTTCTTTAATATTAAGTGTTACTTTGTTCGCCCAAAATAGTTCGCATGTGTTCTATTCGCGTGTAAGAATTTGTATGTAATTGCCTATGTAAATCACAATTGTGAATTGTACGTATATATGAAAAAGTGAACTGCAATTGTAAAGAAAATGTCTCCATTTATGTACAAACAAAAAGTCAAAAGACCCGATTACAATGGGGACAACTCGTTACACTAAGGCTGGTCGGGGGGATCCTTTGAACCAGAACCCCCTGCCTGGTCGGGTCGTTGGGTGGCCGCGGCTTCCTGATCGTCCTCCTCAGCCATGATCCGTAAAGTCGCTTGCCAACCCTCCGGGAGGTCGGACATGTCCAAATCTGGGTTCTTTGCTTGCAAGGAGTAGATAGACCCGATTGCCCAGTCTGCGGCCCTTTCCTCCAGCTCCTCTGACTGATTCCGCATTTCTTCAGTCAGAGAAGCGATTCTCTCCCGACTCTCCTGGAGTTTGGCCTCAAGAGCTTGCCTTTCCTGTTCGGAGGCCTCCCTATCTTGTTCAGCTCGCTGAGCCCGTGCGAAGGTCGCCTTGATCTCCTGATCCTTCTCTCCGACCTCTTTAGAGAGCTTGGCGGCTGTCCTTTGGAGTTCCTTAGCTTCCTCCACACGTCGATCGAGCTCCATCTTTTGGAAGTCCACTGTTCGTAAAGCAGCGTCCTTTTGGTTCAGATACCTGTTCGCCGCTTCGAACGCATGTGTTCTTTCCGCTTCGACGGACTCTAAGCTCTGCTTCAGCTTCGCGACCTCTTCCTTCAGGTCGCTTGTCCCCTTTGCGGCCCCCAGCCGCGTCTTCCCCATAGACATCCTCATCGCAAGCAACGCCTGCGAGCAAGATATGAGTTAGAAATAAATCAGAATGAAGTTTCAAGTACAGCTCGTTCACCTTGCTCAGATGCTGGAACGACGTGGTCATCAGGTCGTCGCCTGTGTCAGCAAACTCGTCGTATGACTCCGATAGCTCGCACTCGAGCAGACCATAGACTATCGGCTGCAGGTATTCGGGCAGACTCCCCAATGAGTCTAGCACTGGTGCGTCCTTCGGCTTGCCAGTAGTGACCGCCTCGCTCACGGGCTCCTTGCCCGACCTCCTTGATTCCTGTCGCGACCTCAAAGGCTCTTCCTCAGATTCGGTCTCCGACTCTTCGGCCTGAATCTGCTTCCTCTTCTTCGACCTCTGGGCCGGAGCCTTCCGCTTTGGGCGAGCAGTTGGTGCCTGAGTGACCTGTTCTGTCCTGGTCGCTTCTTGCACAGGACGGGGCTGAGGCGCTACTGTTCGCACTGGCTGTGCCGGAATAGGACGAGCAGCTTCGGTCGCCCTCTCTCTCCTCGATCGAGGGAAGACGAATGGTGCTCAGCGGGACTGCTCGGACTCCTTTGGGGGCATAGTTTCTGCATTTAAGTTTAGTAAACAAAATTGTTCTACGACCAGAAGGGAACCAGTATAACTTACCTTCTAGGGGTTCTAAAGACGCTTTGTCGCTGAAAAAACCGTACTTCTGCAAGTTTGCAGTCGTCATGAGCTTCCTCACGTCCCGACTCTCCTCGTCCAGTACTCCAAAGGATACGAGCCTATCTGGGTCGGCGAGTAGCGCTTGTCTGGTCGTTCTGTTAACTGCAAAAGGGAAAAGCATGTCGTTATTATAAATCATGCGAGCAGATGATGAAGCCAGCGAAGGAAAACCTACTTGGATCCTAAAAGCGGCAGTAGCCGTCATAACAGAAGAAGAAGAACTTTGTCTCGTAGGCCCCCGCATTGCTGGGATAGCTATGTATCCCCGCGGCAATGGTAGGTCGCCGAGACAAGTAGTATGAATCCTTGTCCCTACTCTTCTTAAGGTAGTAAGCGACGCTGAGCTCCACCGCCGTTGGCTCACTCAAGCCGCTCTCGCAGCACGCGATGTACATCGCGACAGCGATGACATACGCGTTTGGCGTCAGCTGTATCGGTGCGATCCCGAAATGATCCAGGACCGACCTGATGAAAGGATGGAGGGGAATCCTCCCTCCACCCTTGAAGATCTCTTCGGAGATCGCAGCAAGGCCATCAGAGGGGCGCCGTGACGACCTGGTATGGTCGAGGAACACCTCCACGCAGACGTCGAAATGCCTTTTTATCCTATCAAATTCTTCTTGGGTGAGAACCGAGAAGACATCAAGGGATGCGTCCTCGGGAACTTCCCGAGAGGACGAGCTGGCTCCTTCCTTGGGTCTGGATGTTGACGGTTCCATTCCAGCCTGTAACATCGACATACAGGTCATTTTAGCCATCGCATGTCCCGCACGGCGGCGTGGGACAAATCCCCTAAACCCTAACAGTAACTCGAGCCGCCATCCACAGCTCGAATCCAATGACGGCGTCGCGTCTCTGGTGGACCACCGGGAGACCCAACGCCATGACCCAACCAAATGCAAAAAAAAAAAAAAAAAAAAAAGAGAGAAAGAAAGGAAAATCTTACTTTCTGGGATGCGTAACTGAGGCCGGAACTCGTTCCAGTTGCCTGATAAGCGCCGATCGGAAAAGAAAGATCTCTGATTTGCAAGGGTTTGTCACTCGAAGCAAAAGAAATTTCGGTGGCATCATCTGAAAAGTGTGAGATTTTATATGGATCGCGAATCGACTGTTACCACTCCTTGGAACCGAGACGACAGCCCACTCTCTCTCCCCGCATTAAATGCTCCCCACGTCGCATTAAATGCCGTGATAAGAGTCGTCGTTTCAAATGCGTTGCACAACTAATGCTGTCAAAACGGCGTCGGGTCAGTACACATCGCATTTAATGTGCCTGACAAACGCTTTAGCGCGTGCAGAGTGCCTGACAGCGTGGAACCAGATTCATTGAATCTCTAACCCTAAGGTACAGAAAGGAGCGTCCAACAAATCCAGGTCGCCAGGATGGAGATTGTCAGGTCGCTTAGGCAAGGAATTGCGCGAGATCGTGTTCGCCAAGAGTCCTGTGCCGAGCTCGTCCCATCTAGGTCGGAGCAACCAGAACCTCCAATCGCGGCATGACTTAGTTTCCAAGGTTCGATCCTCAAACCTTAAAAACTAGGGGGCTTCTGTTATGCCTGAGAAAATAAGGGCTGACGTGGGGAAGTCACGTGAAGAGTGACCTGCTCCCGTCAGAGCAACAAGCGCATGTCAGACCTGCCAAATGATATGGAGCTCACACGTGTCCTTTTCTCCTGTAATAAATCGTGCGAAATCAGCTTGGGAAGAGAGCAATGGGACATAAAGCCAGATTACATCCTGACAATCACACCAACCCATGGATTTAATGATGATTACACGCTTCAGTTTGATATAAAATGTAGAAGACCCCTTCATTAAGGGGATTCGGCCATTTTTACATTGAGAAAACTCTCTCTCTCTCCTGTAAACACATTTACTTTTCAAACTCTTCTGTAAGTCAGTCCGCTGTTGCGACCTGACCCACACTAATATCAATACAAATCAGTGGACGTAGGACTTGCTACCTTAGCATCCGAACCACTTTAAAAGCTTTCTTTGCATTTATTTCACTTTCTACATTCATTATCACGTGTGTCTCTTAGCCGATTAACGTTACGCACGTGGCAATTCGTTGGTGCCAAAAACTAGCATCAACAAAGAAGAAGATGAAATTTCCGTATATTCCTCAAAAAGTGTGTGTCCACTGTACATTTTGCCTTCAATATATATTCTACCTACGTAACAAACTAACTGAATCTATACCAAAAGTAGGAGCCAGCTAATAAAAACAAAAACATTTACAAATGAATAGAAATAATAAAAAATAAGGAAAAACTCTCATGACTACAAGTCATCCTTTTTCTGTATTTGGGCTCAGACAACTTGTAGGTTCTTGTGGAGATGAACGACCTGTAGCTTGATTTTCTGTGTTGTGTAATAGCCCCCCACAAGATGGAGAATAGAGGTTCACTATTCCCATCTTGGATAAATGCAACTTAATGGTGAAAGAGGGCAAAGCCTTTGTAAAAATATCAGCTAGTTGGCATTGTGAGGCAACATGGGCTGTGATGATGCTGCCCTCTTGGATCTATTAAATGACAATCTAACTCGATGTGCTTGGTACATTCGTGAAAGGCCAGATTGGTAGCGATGTGGAGGGCGGCTTGGTTGTCACAATAAAGTAAGGCAGCTTGAGGATGTGAAACCCGAAGATTAATGAGCAAATACCTAAGCCAAGTGAGCTCAGAACATGTGGAAGCCATGGATCTATACTCTGCCTTGGCTGAAGAGCGAGACACCACAGATTGTTTCTTGGATTTCCAAGAAATAAGGGAATTGCCAAGGAGTATGCAATACCCAGTAACAGAGCGGTGTGTGTCAGGACACGAGGCCCAACTAGAATCACAATAGGCCTTAAGTTGAAGTGGAGATCAAGATGAGAGTAATATACCCTGTCCAGGTGCTGCCTTGATGTATCGAAGAGTTTTATGACCTACAGCCAAATGTTAAGTTGTGGGATGGTCCATAAATTGACTAAGAAGCTGGACAACATAACATATGTCGAGCCTAGTGATTATTAGATACAACAATCGGTCAATAAGTCTTCTACAGAGGCTCGGGTTTGGAAGTGGATCACCAGAGGATTTGCTAAGCTTAAAATTCTGCTCAAAAGGCAGTTGGAGGGGCTTGTTGCCGAGTGTCCCTGAATCAACCAATATGTCCAAAGTGTATTTTCTTTGGCACAAGTGAATACCTTTGGAAGACCTGGTAGCTTCCAAACCAAGAAAATAGCGCAAAGATCCTAGATCTTTGATCTTAAACTTGGTGTGAAGAAAAGATTTGAGGGATGTAATAGAAGAAAAATAATTACCAACCACAATGATATCATCTACGTAAACTAGTAAGGCAATGAAAGATGAGCCATCTAGCTTAGTAAAAAGACTATAATCAGCTTTAGATTGTTCAAACCCAGAGGGAAGAGGAAAATTTGGAATACCATTGTCGAGAAGCTTGTTTAAGACCATAAAGGCTTTTGAGAAGCTGGCACACTTGAGTGGGTCTTCCTTTGTTATAACCCGGTGGTTTACGCATATAAATCTCCTCATGCAAGTCACCATTGAGAAATGCGTTGTTGACATCAAATTGAAGAAGTGACCAGCCTTGTACTGCTGCCATAGATAACAAGACTCGGACAGTAACTAGCTTGGTGATTGGAGAAAAGGTCTCCGTATAGTCTATACCTTCTTATTGAGTGAACCCCTTTGCAACAAGTCTTGCTTTCAGCCTTTCTATAGACCCATCAGCATTATACTTAGTTTTGTAGACATATTTGTAATCAATTGCCTCTTTTCCAAGAGGTAAATCAGTGACAATCCAAGTTTGGTTCTGTTCTAAGGCTGATAGTTCAGTGTTCATGGCTTGACACCAACCAGGGTGTTTGATAGCTTGTTTATAAGTTGTAGGTTCAGAAGCAATGGAAATGGAGTTGGAAAAAGCAGTAAAAGAGGGGGGAAAATTCTGGTAGGTCAGAAANGGCTGATCATCATCTCAAAAATTAAAACCCCAAACCCTCGATTCTGTGGATTGATTTTTGTTGAGTTAAAGGAGAGGTCTTGATGTTAGTATTCAAAGAATAAGAGGAAAACAGAGAGCAAAATCATGAAGGAAGAAGAAGATGAAATTTACGTATATTCCTCAAAAATAGTGTGCTCTGTACAATCTGCCCTCAAATATATATTCTACCTACATAACAAACTAACTGAATCTGTACCAAAAAAGGAGCCAGCTAATAAAGACAAAAAAGCATTTACAAAGGAATGAAAAAAAAAAAATAAGGAAAAACTCTCATGACTACAGGTCATCCTTTTTCTGTATTTGGGCTTAGACGGCTTGAAGCTTCTTGTGGAGATGAATGACCTATAGCTTGATTTTCTGTGTTGTGTAATAGCCCCTCATAAGATGGAGAATAAAGGTTCACTATTCCCATCTTGGATAAATGCAACTTAATAGTGAAAGAGGGCAGGGCCTTTGTAAAAATATCAGCTAGTTGGCGTTGTGAGGCAACATGGGTTGTGATGATGCTGCCCTCTTGGATCTTATCTCTGATTAAGTAACAATCTAACTCGATGTGCTTGGTACGTTCGTGAAAGACTGGATTGGCAGCGATGTGGAAGGCGGCTTGGTTGTCACAATAAAGTAAGGCAACCTGAGGATGTGAAACCCGAAGGTTAAGGAGCAAATACCTAAGCCAAGTGAGCTCAGAACATGTGGAAGCCATGGATCGATACTCTGCCTCGGCTGAAGAGCGAGACACCACAGATTGTTTCTTGGATTTCCAAGAAATAAGGGAATTGCCAAGGAGTATGCAATAACCAGTAATAGAACGGCGTGTGTCAGGACACGAGGCCCAATCAGAATCACAATAGACCTTAAGTTGAAGTGGAGATGAAGATGAGAGTAATATACCCTGTCCAGGCGCTGCCTTGATGTATCGAAGAGTTTTATGAGCTCCAGCCAAATGCGAAGTTGTGGGATGGTCCATAAATTGACTAAGAAGTTGGACAGTATAATATATGTCGGGCCTAGTGATTGTTAGATACAACAATCGGCCAATAAGTCTTCGATAGATGCTCGGGTCTGGAAGTGGATCACCAGAGGATTTGCTGAGCTTAAAATTCTGTTCAAGAGGCAGTTGGAGGGGCTTGTTGCTGAGTGTCCCTGAATCAGCCAATATGTCCAAAGCATATTTTCTTTGACACAAGTAAATACCTTTGGAAGACCTAGCAACTTCCAAACCAAGAAAATAGTGCAAAGATCCTAGATCTTTGATCTTAAACTTTGTGTGAAGAAAAGATTTGAGGGATACAATAGAAGAAGAACAATTACTAGCCGCAATGATATCATCTACGTAAACTAGTAAGGCAATGAAAGATGAGCCCTCTAGCTTAGTAAAAAGATTATAATCAGCTTTAGATTGTTCAAACCCAAAATCAATGAGGAAGAGGAAAATTTAGAATACCATTGTCGGGAAGCTTGTTTAAGACCATAAAGGCTTTTGAGAAGCTTGCACACTTGAGTGGGTCCTCCTTTGTTATAACCGGGTGGTTTATGCATATAAATCTCCTCATGTAAGTCACCATGGAGAAATGCGTTGTTGACATCAAATTGAAGAAGTGACCAACCTTGTATTGCTACCACAGATAACAAGACTCGGACAGTAACAAGCTTGGCGACTGGAGAAAAAGTCTCTGTATAGTCTATACCTTCTTGTTGAGTGAACCCCTTTGCAACAAGTCTTGCTTTCAACCTTTCTATAGACCCATCAGCATTAAACTTAGTTTTGTAGACATATTTGCAATCAATTGCCTCTTTGCTAGGAGGTAAATCAGTGATAATCCAAGTTTGGTTATGTTCCAAGGCTAGCAGTTCAGTGTTCATGGCTTGACACCAACCAGGGTGTTTGACAGCTTGTTTATAAGTTGTAGGTTCAGAAGCAATGGAAATAGAGTTGGAAAAAGCAGTAAAAGAGGGGGGAAAATTTTGGTAAGTCATAAAATTAGCCAAGGAGTAGGGATTACCAGTAGAGGAAAAAGAAGCCTTGGACAGCAACTGAGAAGGGTCTGAATGTGAAGTCTGGTTGTAGTGAAATTCCTGCAGGTATTGTGGAGCTCTCCTTATCCTTTGTGACCTACGAAGAGGGGGCTGAGATGGTGAATCAGGAGTTGAATTTGAGGGTTAGCATTGTTAGAAAGAGTGGGAGAATTATGGGATGGAGTGGCATATGGTTGAGATGAATCTGTTATAGGAATAGATGGGGAGGTGGCGGGTTGGTGGGAAGTTAGAGGGACATATGATGAAGGAGAAGGAGTCGTAGGAAAATCAAGTGAATTAGGCAAAGGTTGTGTGAAAACAAGTGTGGGGTGTGGAGAGGGAATGGATGAGGGATGTGGCAAAGATTGAAATAGGAATACTGACTCATGGAATAGCACATCCCGAGAGACAAAGGTGGTTTTAGACTCAAGATCAAGTAATTTATAACCTTTAGTGCCAAAGGGATACCCATGAAAAATGCACATGTGACCTCGGGGATCAAATTTTTGTCTACCTTGTGAAATGGTAGTAGCAAAACAAAGGGATCCAAAAATTTTCAAATGAGCATAAGTGGGTGGTGATTTAAATAGGAGTTCAAAGGGTGATCTATTTTGAAGAAGTGGACTAGGAGTCCTATTGATGAGGTAGGTGGCTGTCAAAACACAATCATTCCAATATTCAAGAGGGAGACCAGCTTGAAATTTTAAAGCACGAGCCACAAGGGTTCGAGTGGCAACTTTGTTAGGAAGAAGGTATACCCATGTACTCCGAGTGAAGTCATCAACTATCGTTAAAAAATACTTTGAGCCATCATAGGCTAGGACAGAACAGGGTCCCCAGAGATCGCAGTGCACAAGTTCAAAAGGTGTTAATGTCTTATGTTTGCTATGAGGAAAAGGAAGTCTATGAAATTTTGCCAATGGACAAATGTAGCAAGGCTTTGTATTAGAAGTTGAAATGCTTTGCTTTACAATAGGATCTGTAATCAGATTTAAAATAGGAAAGGAAAGGTGACCTAGGCGACAATGCCATAGGTCAGTAACATTTTTAGTGTGTAAAACAGAAGCTGTAGCCGAATTCTAGAACGTGGAGAAATGAGAAAGGGTAGTCACTAGGGTAGAGGGAGAGACATCAATGTTGAGTAGGTGATATAGACCATTCTTCACTTCACCCTTCCCAATCGTTGTCCAAGAGAAAAGGTCCTGAATAAGGCAAAAATCAGAGAAAAAAACAAGACAACAAGTGAGATTGGTAGCCAATTTCTTGGCTGAAATTAAATTAAAATTAAAGGAAGGCACACACAATACGTCAGTGAGGTGAAGTGAGGGAGTTAAGTGAACTGTGCCTATGTGTGTAACAGGTACATTTGTGCCAGTAGGTAACCTAACATAGTGAGAAACAGGGGCAATGGTGGTAGTAAAAAAGGAGGTACAACAGACCATATGGTCAGTTGCACCGGTATCAATTATCCAAGGAATATCTGGTGAGAACAAAGAACAGTGTGTGCAGGTGGATAAACAAGTGGAAATACCAGAGATGTGAGAGGTTGAATTAGTAGGAATATTGGATTGAATCTAGTTGGTAGACGATTGAGCAGTGGTGGGAGACTGTCGTGGTTGAAGTAAAGCCACTAATTGCTGGTACGGGGCCGGAGTAAGACCTACCCGACCATCACTAAGATCCTTAAAGTCAGATGCAGGTGGAGTAGCTTGAGTAGCAAAGGCGTTGGAACCCTGAGATTTATTGAAGAGATTGTGTCTAGGGGGGTAGCCATGGAGTTTGTAACACTTATCCACAGTATGTCCAGACATGTTACAATGAGAACAGATGGGTGGCTTAGCATTACCAGCCTTGAAACAAGTGTCAAGGGAGTGTCCAGTGATCTTGTAGTGAGAACAGTAAGCTCGCTCTTTCTTGGATCTTGGTTGGGATGAGTATCGGTTAGAAGGTGCGTATGGTTTTCGAATGGCAAAGGCCATGGAGTCAGATGGGCTGGAAGTGGGGGTCATTTGATAATGGCGTTCTTGCTGTTGGATGAGGGAAAAGACTTTGGTGATGGGTGGGAGAGGATCTAAGAGCATTATTTGGTCTCGAACAGGGGAATATTTGTCATTTAAGCCCATCAAAAATTGAAAGACATAGTCACGCTGGTAACGATCTGAGAGGGTTTTCATCGACCCAAAAGAGCAAACTGGAATAGGGTCATAAATAAGTAACTCATCCCAAAGAGTCTTGAGTTTGCCATAATACATACTTACAGTATCCGATTCTTGGAGAAGGCTGGCAAGAGTCTTTTTGAGCTGGTAGATGCGAGGTCCATTTTGGTGAGAGAAATGATTTTGGAGATTGAGCCAAAGTTCACAAGCATCATCAACGAAAGCAACACTAGTTTTGATGGAGAGGCTTATAGAGTTCCGAAGCCATGAAACCACCATATCGTTGCAGTGCTCCCATAGGTCAAAGAGAGGGTCGTTGGGGTCTGTGGGTTGGGAGATGGAACCGGTGATGAAGCCCAAATTATTTTTGGCACGAAGAGCTCTTCTCATTGCACACGACCAAGTGGGGTAGTTATCACTGGTGAGTAAGTCAGTGACCAGAACAACAGTAGGGTTGTCACCATTATCCAGCCAAAATGGGTTGCTAGGATCAGTGAGGTTCAAGTATTTGGCCATATTTGTGGCAGTGGAGGTGTTTGATGTTTTGGGTGAACGAGCAAAAGAATTTTCAGGGCTGTTGGAGGAAGAATCGTCAGAAACTTCGAAATCCTCCATGGGTGGCTCTCAGGCTCTTGATACTATGTTAGTATTCAAAGAATCAGAGGAAAACAGAGAGAAAAATCACGAAGGAAGAAGAAGATGAAATTTACGTATATTCCTCAAAAAGTGTGTGCTCTGTACAATCTGCCCTCAAATATATATTCTACCTACGTAACAAACTAACTGAATCTGTACCAAAAAAGGAGCCAGCTAATAAAGACAAAAAAGCATTTACAAAGGAATGAAAAAAAAAAAAGAAATAAGGAAAAACTCTCATGACTACAGGTCATCCTTTTTCTGTATTTGGGCTCAGACGGCTTGAATCTTCTTGTGGAGATGAATGACCTATAGCTTGATTTTCTGTGTTGTGTAATAGAACTAGAAGGACCCGTAAAAAAAAAGAAAAGTCAAGAAATAAAGTCTATATGTTGTTCTTTCTCGATTCGAAAAAGAAGACAAGAAGAAGAGGGGTGAGTCTTGTCTAGCTATCTTGCTTTCGTATGTCTCCTCAACAAAGCAAAAAAGAAAAATAGGAAGGCTTCCAGAAGTAGCAGTACCTAAGGGGGGAAAAGGGTTTTTTCCAAACCTTCTTTATGATTAATCTCGGCTAGTGGAATTTAAGGATGGTCGTAGATCCGCCTCAAAACAAAAGGAGGTTAGCCAATCTCCAAGAAAGAAAAAATAATCTCCGTTTGTGACCTTGTGGAAACTAAAGTAAGATCCATAAAAAAAGAGATGTTTTGCAGGAAGGTTTATTGGAATTTAATTATGATAGTGCATTGTTGGCCAAAATTTTGGTTGGTTGGAGTCTGTTGATTATTTTATTATTTTAATATATTTATTAATTTATTTTAATATAAATCTCTTGTTTTTTATTTTATCCTCTTTTATAAAATATAATTTATCTCTTAAAATCCTTATCTTATTAGTTATTTTATTTTGTATTTATATAAAGATGGGATAATTATTTAAATTTTTCTCCAGAAATTATCCCTTCTCAATAAATTTTTGAAAAACTGTTTTATTAACTATATTTACTTAGATAATTATTCTTTTTATGTTATTATTTTTATAATAATCAAAATCCTTTATCTTTTAGAATTATTATATTTGTTCCATTATTCTTTAAAGTCTCCTTTAATTATTTTTCTAATGAACCTAGTCTTTATTAAGAGTTGCATTAATTATTGCATTAGCATTTATCAAAGTTGATTACTATTGTCATTAGGTTTGCATTACCCATTCACAACATGCATTATCATATACAATTAAATTATTCTAATAAGTTTTATATTATCAAACCTCTTAGTATAAAGGAAGAACTTCATGAAGAGAAAAAGGGGACAACCTGGATGACAACACAACCCAATACGTAAAGTACAAAACCTCTCGTCATTGCTTGTTAGAACTTAGGTCTAAGGGAGAGCTTAACCCAAAAGACTGGCTTGATAAGAGGGAGAGCCCTTCGGCTTAATTGCTACACTTGGTGGGTGTGAGAGCTCAATATGGAATCCTAAAATTGCATCCCCTTTAAAAGTCAACGTCCACAACGGCTTTCACTTTATGTAATAACTCTTTCTAGCTAGTATACTTTGAGAAATATAATATGAATTCACTAAATATGTTATAAAAACATATAAGTATACAAGTAGAAGATAGTGGGCCCAAAATTTTTCTTTACTTTTATATACTAAATTCTTTACAACAACAAAAGTATCATATACATAAACTCAAAAACAGTGGGCAGTAGTGCCATTCCCTCTGCTCTCGATGTTCCATCCAATCGCTTCTCACCTATTTCTTGCAAAAACAGAGAAATAAACGGAGTGAGCACTAATTGCTCAGTAAGTAAATCTGCTATGCTATTCTTCTATTTCCGTTGCTCATATTCAGAATTTATTTCCTTACATCACACTTCTCTATTCTTTCTCTGTTCTTCCTCTGTTTCTAATTTCTCTGTTCTTTCTCTATTTCTAATTTCTCACTACTCATGATAGTAGGAATAGTATCATGCTTAGGTATGATACAAATGCACAAATGCATAGGATGTGCATTTTCTTTTATGTTTTTCTGCTTTCTTATTCTGCTTTCTCTCTTTTTCTATGTTTCCTTCTTTCTTTCTACTTCTCTTCTTTCTTTCTGTTCTTTCTATTCTCTCTTCTCTTTCTATTCTTTTCTTTCTTTCTTATTCTTTTCTTTCTTTCTATTCTATTCTTTCTTTCTTATTCTTCTCTTTCTATTCTTTTCTTTCTTTCTTTCTTATTCTTTGCCGATCGGACCTGATTGAGGCATGGATTCGGAACCCTGGCCGCTCACTAAAGGCGGCGTGCATGTAGGTATATTCTTCTGGGTATAGTCCTCATCCACATGCACTCTTACAGACTGTACAAATCCTTCTTCTTATTCTTAGGCCGCTCACTAAAGGCGGCGTGTATGTGGGAATATTCTTCTTCTTGTCACTCACGAGTTGCCCATTGCAACAACCTTTTTTTCTCTTATCTTTCTTTTAGAAATTAGTATTCAATTTCTTTTCTTTCTTTGTTCTTTAATATTCTTATATGTATGTAGATGGACTTTTCTTATTGTTCTTTCTCAATTCAAATGTTGAATGCAAGAATGCAATGTGGCATGTATACATGTCATTCTTTACTTTCTCTACCATCTACAAACTCATATCAAAATAATAAATCAACATACTCGTACATGCACTTCTTTATGGAATTTCATCAAACACTTTGTATGCACAAATAAAGCACTAAGGTGATTACACTCCCATAAAAAATCACTAATCACCAAAATTTTGGAGTAAAGCTCCCTAAAAGCAACTTCAAACTTGGCCAGGAAAATACACTCCATAACTTTACTCAAATTCTTTCTTAACTCATCCAAACTTCCATCAATTTCTATAAACACAATCATCACTCCTCATAGTGGAATTCTAACCATGAATCATCATCATTTCCATCATCAATTCCATCAACAAATCTCAACACTCAAGCATATAAAATACATATAAAACTTTCTCTACACACATTATTGCCCAAATCAAGGGCTAGGGTTGGATTTACTTACCTTGAACTTGACTAGTTCCACATAGAATCTCTCTCTTTGGTAGACTTCCTCTTCCTCTTAAACCCTAAGCATATAAACTATAAGAATTCAATACTTTAGAAAAATCTCACATCTTATTGCTAGAATTCTTACCTTTGGATGCTTAGGATTGAATATCTACAAAAATCCAACCAAAAATCCTCTAAATTGCCTTGGAAATTTGATGAAGAAATTGAGAGAATTTGGGGATGAAGGTGGCGTGTAAGGGAGCAGAGAATGGTAGGGTTTTCATTCTTGAACCCTTAATATCTCATTTATTACTTATACTTTCCCATTTTGCCCTTGTACTTTCTATGAAATTTCATCTCTGCCCTTTAGTCAATTACAAGAATACCTTCATCTCCATTGCATTCTCCATGAAATACTACTACTTTCACTCCCCACATTTTCAACTAATTATGGGTAGAATTACCATTTTACCCTTAAGGAAGTTTTCCAAAATTTTCTCAAAAATTCCAGCAAGTTCTTTGCCCCAGCGAAATTGTTTCTTCACCTCGGCGAAACATTCCAGAGAGTATGTTGCCGTGGCGAACTTCTTTCCTTGCCGCGGCGAAGCTTGCAAATTTTAAAACGCGAATTGGGCAGTGTGTAAAATGCCGCAGTGACAAGACTCCTTTGCCGCGGCGAAGTCTGCAAATTCTAATTTTTCAATCTTTCACCTTGAAATAAGCAAAACTAAGGGAATTAAAGCATAACTAAGTTACGTACCTTAATGTGGGCGTTACACTCTATTGACATTGACCCGACGGTAGCCCTTTCCCTCTTTGGGTGGCTTCACTTACCTATAAATTATTCGATGTAGCACCCTAGGCGGTTTCACTTACCTATCAATTATTCGATGCAACATCACTTATGCTAGTGTATATTAGTGTATGCCCTAGAAACCATTCGTGTTGTTGGTTTCAGAGCATTTTGTCTTGTATCTATATATATCATAAATAATCGAAGAAAGAGTTCTTCAATTCATATATATAAATTGCTTCCTTTATTCAGTCATGCATTTAAAATAAAGTATGTATATGAATTGTCCAGATGATTCATTTAATCAGTAAATGAATTATCGAAAAGGGTTCCCTATGGAAGCAATATAATTTGGGCAACTATATTGCGTAGTAGGCATATCGGATGCTTCTGAAAGATATCATGAGTTGATATAAGTACGGATGATGATGATAGTCATGTCACTGGGGCATTGGTATGGATTAACGGTTGGTGAATTTTTTTTCGAATGTGACCGAATAATGACAAATTACTTTTAATAGCATTTAGTCAATGATTTATCATTTGGTTATATCAGTGCACGATGTAGTCCTTTGACCTGAGACATTGTAGTCGGATCCGATATGGATGCGTATGGTTCATACGGTGAATAAGTACGAGACTAATCATGTTTCGTATAATAAAGCCTGTTTGGTCATGCGTTGTTCAAATGCGGAAACGAACAATGGTCAAAAGGGGATCCATTGACTTGAAAATATAGGATCGGGAGTACCGCTGACTCCATCCGGATTCGAGTTCCTAGACGAACATCGATAAATGTCGGAAAACAGAATCTCTGGCCAGAGTTTATTATTAGTCATACAAAAGCAAGTTTGTGATGACGAGTTTCGGACATATTGATCGACGATTCGGTAGAAGATCGAGTTTAGGATTTTGACGTTCCATGAATCCATGATCGATCAGGATATCTCAATGGAGGGACTTTACCTGCATGGTACGTATGATCTGAAATGGGTTCGATGAAGTATTTCTTCATCTTGGTTTATGGACTATGGCACATTGCTAGATGTTTACCATAGTCGTTGGGCCTCCGGATAGGTTTTCGGATTCATCCAGAACCGGCTCACGGCTAATCCACGGTGGACCTACATGGTCACACCAATAGCCTTGAGAAGTTAGAGAAGGATGAGAGAGAGAAATGATTATCCGAAGAGGGCTAGCACCTTCCGAGGGTAATGACGGGATTTCTATAGTAATAGTTACATAGAAAATTTTTTGTGACATTTTAAGGGTTAAAATGGTCAAGCAATAATTAATTATATTTAATTATTATATCTTAAAGTGTTAAGATTAATGAGATGAACAAAAATAACCTTTTAATAGTTAAAGGGTAAAAAGGGTAAATTTATGGGTTGTTAATGTAAACTAGTTTAGTTTACATGGGCCCTTGAATAATATTGATTATTCAAAGGGTAGCATATTAAATTCATGGGGTCCCTTTATAAAATAAGATTTTATTGGGCTTGGAAGTGAAAAATAAATAATTGCAAAATTGTCCAAGTATATATAAATGCAAAAGGTTGAATTTTAGTTCATTATTCATTTTGTTCACTCAAAAACAAACTAAAACTCTCTCTCAAACCCACGACCACTCTCTAATCTCTCAAGGTGGTGTTAAAGTGTGGAAGTTTCATCCTTTTGAAGCTAATCTCTATCAATCCAAAGCAAAGGAGTAGGTATAATCTCTTTTCAAGCTTTGTATGAAAAACGTTTTTTTGAATCCATCCCTTCATGCTTTCTTCTCCATTTCCACCACTCTTCATGCATGCATGCTGGTCTTTCAACTTACCTATCAATTGGAAGGGTACATTGCACCTTAATTTTGCCTAAAAGTAGCCCATTCTATAGCCAAATTTCAACGAAAACACCAATGTTAGAACTCAAGCCTAAGGGAAAGCCTAACCCAAAAGATCTATTTGATAGGTGGGAGAGCCCATAAGGTTAAGTACCACACTTGATGGGTGTGGGATCTAGATATGGGATCCTAACATTGCCATTAATGCGAAGCTACGACTTCCTATTAAGGGAATTTTGCTGACTTCTTGAGCCATCCTTCAACACTTACAACATCTTTGATTTCATCCCTCATTCACAAGCAAACACTACCAAAAAACCTCGTCAAAATTGCCATAAAACAACCCCATCAATTCGGCAAACTTCAATCCTGTAGAATATGATGCAAGTTTTTTGTAATTGACCATACACAACTAAATCAATCAATGACTGCATCGTGTACCTTGTGTCCTATTTTCTTTGCCATAGGGTGCACGTTGCTATGGAGGCTTGATAAGGAGTTGAAAACAATGACTTTATGATGCCATCATATTTTCGTTGAACGAGCCAAGTGGCGTTGGAATATATTGTAGACAATGCAGCAATGAAAGTCATTGTGAGATGGTTGGTCAATATTTTGCAATGTCAGGGTAATGTTCATAGCAATTGGCAAATTTTCTTGTGGTGCCATCTCTTTTTCCTTTAGCTGATACCAATACCAACAACAAAGAAACAAGAAAATATGATCTAGTGATGTTTAGGGTTTAGTCGCTTAGTAGAAGATCATAACAAGAGAATTACTAGTTAAGCGCCTCTACATGGTAGTGCGTTAAGCTTCATCATCCACACCATTTGTTTTTAAAGTTTATAGATCTACATATTCTCATAGTTTCTGTTGAATAACTTCTTCATTAATGTCTCCAAATAACTTTTGATGGAGTTTATTTTGTTTTGTTTAAGTGCTATTATGGTTGTGTTAGTAAGGTCCATTTGAAAATTGAAGGGAAGATCGACGTGGGAGATTAGATGCAATGTTGATGAATTTTGATGGTGGCTGATTTTAAATGTCTTCGGTACTATTGTGCATACTTTTTGAAGACCTGATTTGTGCCACCTGTTCATACGCCATACCAAGATCCAACGGTCAGGCTCGTCTAACGTGTCGCTCCCACAGTAGATGGCTTCTCCAACAAGCTCATTAATATTAAGCATGGGTGTTTAGACTTAAACATGGGCAAAGCTGACTCAGATTCGGATTATAGGGGATTATGCGTGTAATCCACCTCGTAGCAACCACTCCTAACCACTGCTAGATAGTGGGAGGATTTACCTCCATTTTGGGAGAGGGACCATTCATACAAGCATAGGAAACCACTTAGAGAGAGTTCTAGCTTGCTATTACGTGTTTCCACCTTGTAATCACCTTGTGTATAAGGCAAGTACAAAGCAATAATATAACAATAGACGTAGGCTTGATTCATACTCGTTGAACCACTTTAAAAATCTTATTTTGTCATCATTGTTAGGGCCAAAAAATGCCCTCGGCCCAAATAGACCCAAAGACAAAGACACCTTCAACAAAGCTGGAAGCCAAGGCCCAATTCTGACTGGGCTCACAACAAAGTTTACATATCAGGTCCGTTCGGTTCACTTACCCAACTGCCCACCATTTGGACCCAATCAGCAGAGGCCCAATTTGCTTAGACCTCACCACCAGTTTATCTAAGCCCTGGCCCTCCGATCTTAGACCACCTTCTGGACTTAGGATCTACTTGGAGCCTGGGATCGCCTACTTATCCCGGTACTATCCAAACTCTATCGAAGAAGTCTATCACTACCTTAATTCGTTAAAGATCCGTGTCACAGACCCGTTGGGACTCCCTTTCCTACTTAGGTAAGAGAGCTAAAGGCTCTTCTTTTTCACAAAACCTCAACTCTCAAGGACTCTTAGCCCCACTAGGATTCGAAGATACTACAATCGCTATTTAAATAGAGGCCAACCCTCTCACAAGGGGACAAACATTGCACCTTTAGGCCTTGCAGTTCCTACTCTTGAGAACTTCGCATTACAACCATAGTTATAATCTCCGATTAGACTTCTGGTAGCCTTTTCTCTCCCTAACCCTCACTAGATTAGCCTCACTTAGCCTTGCTAACTTGAGCGTAGGAGTGCTTACGGCAAACACCACCCCGGTGTTTTCCATCTGCTTCATGCTTGTTTTCTTACGTGTACAGGTACAACAGATTGCCAGTGGCCTCAGCCTCACGTGATCAATCCTTATTTTTGTAAAGATAGATTTTTGCATCTACAATTTGGCGCCCATCGTGGGGCCTGTGGCAATCATTCATCTCTCGGACCTTGCTTCGTAAAGAAACTCTCTATGGCTAAAAATTCTAATAACACTAATCTTGGCCTCGAGGCCAGACTAGAAGCTCTGACTACCCTTATGCAACAGCACTTAGACAAGGTGACAGCATTGGAAGCTGAGAACACTATCATCTGGACCGAAAACGCTTCCATCAGGGCCAAAAACCAATCTCTGAAAAAAAAGGTAAATCAATTTTATGACCTTGAGCTTCAGCCTTGTTAGGTACAACCCAATAGATTCCGCGCATCAGTTCCGTCCATGCAACCTCTCCAAACTCCAGAGCATAGACCGATGATCTCGGATACGAGGTCGCGACAACTTTATTCATCACTAGGGATGATTCACCCCTGAATCATATTGAGCGGGGACTGCCAATAGAGCCACTCTCGGTTGACCCGCTCCAGGCACGTGATCAAGACATCCTAGTAACTGAGAGCCCACCATAATAAGAGCCACCCATACTTGCCATCTCGTCTCATTTTCAATCAACCATTCCTACCCAAACCCTACTCAATGCGACTCATCCTCGTGAGTCAAGCAGGCTTCCTCACCTTCAAACCGTCCTGCTTGAGTCCATCCATCCCCACGGATCGAGTGACTCCCAAATAACCCCTCTCACCATCCATGCGGGACGAAACACCCGATCAGTCACAATGGGAGCCACCTAACCGGAGGGAGTGCATGGAGATTCGGGCTACCAAGCGGCACGCGATAAAATGGTTCGTCAGGCTACACCACGTGACTTGACCCAACGAAACACACCGAGTGTGAATCATATGACCAACCGAGTCAACCAAGACAACCTAGTGGCCTCTGCCTCGCCCATTGAGCAGATATTAGCCAAAAGATTGGCTGACATAGAGGCAATGATGAAGTGTATACTTGGAGTACCAATCCCAACCAAAAAGAGCCAACCTCACTGCTATGTCGACTCACCCTTGATGGATGCAATCGCGCTAGTTGAGATGCCTCACAAATTCACCATCCTATCCCTATCATGAAGCCTTACGATGGCACAACTGACCCGGATGACCACATAGCCTTATAGAAGCAGCGAATGTTTGCCGCCTCGATACCCCAAACTCAGAGGGAAGCTTGTATGTGTAAGAGTTTCGGCTCAAGCCTCTCTAGACCATCTCTTCAGTGGTACACTAACCTTTCAAATAATTCAATCAACTCATTCGCCTAACTCACCAACACCTTCGTTGAACAATTCGCTAACAGCAAAGAACTCGAGAAGCTATCGACCAACCTATTCAGAGTCTACCAGAAGAGGGGGGAGCCACTGAGAGAGTACGTCAACAGATTCAACAAAGAAAAAATCTCCATCCCATCTTGCAACCCAAAGATGGCGATAGATGCTTTCAGAAAGGGTCTCCTCCCAGATAGAGAACTATACAAAGACTTGACAAAGCTCGGCTGCATCACAATAGAAGATGCCTTAGCCAAAGCTGTGATTCAGATCAAGTGGGAGAAAGATGAGATGAACTGAATGAGGCATGACAGATATGATGACTGTCACCAAAGGCGGAATGATAGAAGATCAGAATCCAGATCGTTTAAGCCCTGTTATCAACACCCTCCTCGCAATTTGAGTAGAGTAAAAAAACCATAAGACCACCAACCGACTAGAGCCGATAACAGACCATCTGGATCGAACTAATACAAAGTTCCAGAGTACAACCTCAATGTCGAACCAGCCCAGGTCGTGGCTGTTAGTAAACGGTCCCGTATACGCAGCGGAAATAAAAATAATATAACTTAGGGATCGTTTACATGAGCCAAGATCAAGGGTATAATTTTACAATTTTATCATAATAATAATCTACAGAAATATTAAACATGAGTTAAGAGAAACAAACGCACGTTGGAGGCTCCTCCAAATTTGTCGACGAATGTTTTGCTACCGATCCAAGTGCAGGATCGAACCTATGTAGTCCACACGAAGACAATCTCAAAAAGAACCAAAGAGGTATTTGCCAGATCCTCTTTGGCTTCAAGATTAAGAATAAAAACAAAATCAATTGAATTGATTTCAAGGCAAAATCAATCTGCTGTGGGAGTGTCAATATTTGGGGCTGTGTGTTTTTTTTTCAAAGAGAAAATCTACATCATTTAATTAACACACTTTTCTTTTTATAGTAAAAACAATTTGCCCTAATCCCATACAGAATAGGCTTGGGCTTCAACCCAAACGCCCCATGTTGCCAAACACTCCCAATTTGATTTATTTTATTTTCCATCATTATCTCAATTAAAATCAATTAATATATATTTAAATATATATTAACATTTAACAATAATGATAATATATTTAAATATGTGCGAACACACATTTAAACGTAATTTCACTTATTTAATTTTTCTAACAAATTAAATAAAGGCTACGACCTCAGCAAATTTAATTGCACTGTGAAATTACCAAAATACCCTTTCGCCTTAAAAGACGAAAACGCCCTTCTTTCTTCTTGCATCTTAAATTGTCTTCTATGTGTGTGACCCTTAGGCTCCTCATCATATCGGCAGTGTATAGTATTGCGATTAACACCAATTAATCGTCTCACTAATACACAGACCAAGATTGGCCCCTAGCAAGGCATCATGGCCACCCGATAGATTCGGATTCAGCAAAGTAGCTACCTGTCAACGATATGGTTACCGTGCAATTCGATCCTTTCATCATACGTTATCTCGACGAGACGAAGGCATAGAAATAGTGTCAACCTTCGGTTACTCTCGATATTATTTATTCAGTTTCTGGACCAATGACCCGTATTATAAACTGGATAGAGCAACAACTCAATCCCACTGTGGCCACAGTTTTAGTGTCATTGCCATATACTGAATTGCGCCGTGAGATAACTTTCTCCCGTACCCGGGAGTGATAAATCCTCTGTCAATCCACCATAGTCTTGATACACTCCTTGATGCAGCCAATCACCACCGTATTGACAGCTCTGAAAAGAACTGCGTTAGGCTAGTGTCAAACTACACCAATCGGTGCACAAGGCGCTCCGGTGATCTCAAGTCTAAGGATCACATGCACCACCATTCGTTAGAGGATTTGTTCCATAGACACTGGGGTTACCATCCATATGGAATCCTCTGGTGGGTCAGTCCAGTGAACTTGCTGTGGTGTAATCGCCTACAACAAGCACCCATGTGTTGCACCAGGTTGTCACCAAACAACCTTGACAAGTGAGATCAGTCACTGCCTTTCGACAGGGTCGTTCAACACTATGATAGCCTTACCGTATTATCTATGCTCTTACTTTAGAATAATACTGGGGCTACAGACGTTTCTAGAATGGCCACCATATGTGCTCATAGGGTTCTCACTATCAAGATTTGAAACACTTGATACCCTCGTCATGGTTCTACCATTCTAAGGACATATATCAATACATATTGCAATAATAATGATTTACGCGATATAGAATAAAATGACTTTTATTGATTAATGAACATTATTACAAAGAGTCAATTCTACAATAATTGATTGGCTTTAGGGCATCTACTCTAACAGTGGCAATCATGAAAAGAATGGGACCTATCGTGAAGTGGCCAACCAAGCTCAGTCCCTATGCGAAGAGGGACATGACCAAGTGATGCGAATTCCACGGTGACCATGGTAATGACACTGCAGATTGCATCGCCCTAAATTGGAAGTCGCAGCACTACTGAAAAGGGGATATCTCCGAGACCTATTGACGAATAAAGGTAAAAATACAGTCGGCCAGAGAAGCTTGAAAGAAACATCTCCCCCTCCACGAGAACCTACACCAAAAGGGTTTTGCTCCATTATCTTTGGAGGGTTAGAGATTAGTGGGGTAAGCTATTCCTCAGCCAAATGCTATGCCTGAGCCAACCATCACCTTGAAGTCCAATCCATTCATTCGTCCCCTCGGGTGCACACCAACCAAGTAATTCAGTTTGAAGATGACGAGCCAGTCACCCTTGCTGCCCCTTATCACGATGCTCTGGTCATCTCCCTCCAAATCGCCAACATCTTGGTCAAGAAAGTATTCGTAGACGGGGGGTCCTTGGCAAACATCCTCTTCCTTGAAGCGGTGATGGCCATGGGACTGGATGAAACAAACATCCGTAGAAGACCAACCATACTGGTCGGGTTTAGTTTCGAGAAGAAGTACACAATCGGGGAAATCACCTTGCCTGTCTACACCAGCGGAATCAACAAGCAAACCATTTTCCTGGTGTTCGATTGCCCCTTACCATACAAAGTCATCTTGGGTTGACCTTGGATCCATGACATGCGAGTTGTTCCATCCACCTTCCACCAAACTATAAGGTTTCCAACGAAATGGGGGGTAAGAGAAATTCAGGGCGATCCTAAGGCTTTTAGAGACAGCTACAAAAACGTCTTCAAAAGCAAAGGTCATGCCTCATAGTAACTGCAGTCCCATCCAACCCCTCCGATCGAGTCAGATCAACCATCCATGGTAGAGTTGGATGAAGTACAAATACACCCGAATTACCCCAACCGGAAGACCTAGATAGGCTCTCGACTTGGGCTTGAGATAAGAGAGTGACTCATAGAGTTCCTCAAACAGAACCAAAACTGTTTCGCCTGGTCCCATGCAGACATGATAGGAGTTAGCCCCAAGGCAATAGTCCACCACCTCCAAGTAGATCCGGATCACCCTCTAGTGAAGCAGAGGCGAAGGAAGTTCGCACTAGAACGCAACCGGATCATCAATGAAGAGATTGACAAACTACTGAATAACTGTAACACCCACATCAAGGTACGTAGCTTTACTTATGCCATAATACCTATAGTTGAATTTTGTTAAAGCTATCTTTAACAAGTGTGAAGAAAATCCCTTAAAATTTCATTAGGGGTAAAATGGTTTTTTCACTCATAATTAGTTGAAAATGTGTGGAGTGAAAAGAGATATAAGTTCATGGAGAATGCAATAAAAATGAGGGCATTATGGTAATTGACTAAGGGACATAGATGGAATTTCATAGAAAATGCAAGGGTAAAATGGGAAACTATAAATAATATTTTGTTGTATCATGAGTTGAAGAATGAAACCGTAGCCATTTCTTCTCCTCTTTCACGCCACCTTCATCCCCAAATTCTCTCAATTTCTTCAATTATTTTTCAAGGGAAATTCATAAATCTTGGGTTATTTTTAGTGGAATTTCAATCCCAAGCATCCTTAGGTAAGATCCTTGCACTAAGATATGAGTTTTAATTTTTAAAGTGTTGAATTCTTATGATTTGTGTTCATAGGATTTAAGAGAAAGAGAGCTGGATCAAAGAAGACTACTAAAGTGTTGGATTGCTCACATCTAAGGTAAGTAAATCCAACCCTAGTTATGATTGGAGTAATAATGTGTAGAGAATTTCTTTTATGCTTATATATGAAGAATTGTTGATGGAATGGATGTTGAATGATGGTTAGAATTTATCCATGAGAAGTAATGTTTGTGTACTTGATGTTTTATGAGAGTTTGGATGAATTATGGAAGAATTGGAGTAGAATTTAAGGAGTGTGAATCCTGGACAGGTTTGGCGTTAATCTTAGAGAATTTTGTTCCAAATTTTGGTGGCTTAGAAGAGAAGTAGAAGTGTAGCCAATTTAGAGCTTGTGTGTGCACATAAATTGTTTGATGAAATGTCAAAGAAAAGTCCATGTATGAGTATGATTATTTGTTATCTTGAGATGAGTTTGTAGATGGTAGAGAATAACATGTTTACATTCCATATTGCATTGTTGCATCTAAACATGTGAATTTAGAAAGAATTATAAGCATGAGCCCATCTACATGCATGCATACTCAGAAGAGCATTAAAAAGCATTAAAGAACATTAAAGAGCAAATAGAAAAAAATGAGAATATTAAAGAAGTTCAAATCTGAATTTTTATTTAAAGAAGTATAAAAAGATAAAAGAAGAGAAAGTTGTTGCGATGGAGAACTCGTGAGTGAAATAGCTCCGCATGCACGCCGCCTTTAGTGAGCGGCCTCAGAATTCAGAAAGAAGAATTGTACAGTCCATTAGAAGTGCATGTGGATGAAGACTATACCCAGAATTAGAGAATAAACTCACACGGCCAGGGTTTCAAATCCATGCCTCAACCAAGTCCGATCGGCAGGAAAGAAAGAAAGAAAGAACAGAAAGAAAAGAAAAGAAAAGAAAAGAAAAGAAAGAATAGAATAGAATAGAAAAGAAAAGAAAAGAATAGAATAGAAAGAAAGAAAGAATAGAAAGAAAAAAAGAATAGAAAAGAAAGAAAGAAAAGAAACGAAAGAATAGAAAAGAAAGAAAGAATGACTAGAAAAGAAAGAAAGAAAGAAAGAAAGATATACAGAGAAAAGAAATAGAAAACAGAATAAGAAAAATAGAAAAAAAGAAAAGAAAATGCACATCCTATGCATATGTGCATTTGCATCATACCTATGCATGATACCAAGCCTATTATCTTGGGTAGTGAAAAATTAGAGATTGAGAAAGAACAGAGAAAGAATAGAGAAAGAACAGAGAAAAACAGAGAAAGAATAGAGAAAGAATAGAGAAAGAATAGAGAAAGAACAGAGAAAGAACAGAGAAGTGTGATGTAAGGAAAGAAATTCAGAATTTAAGCAATGGAGAGAGAAAGGTAGCATAACGGGTTTACTTACTGAGCAATTAGTGCTCACCCCGTTGTTTTCAATGTTTTGTAGGTAGTAAGTGAGATGCAGCCACTTGGAACGTCAAGAAGCGGAAGGGTTTGGCAACATTGTCGAGTGATGTTTTGTGACTTTATTATATTATGTAAAGATTTGTATATAAAGAAAAATTAGTTATGGGCCCATTATTTTATACTCATCTACATGTATATTTTCTTATATATATTTAGTGAGTTTTACTATTATTTTACGAGTATACTAGCTAGAGAAAAAATATTACAATAACGGGCTGATTAGAGAAGTCCACTACCCCGACTGGCTAGCAAACATTGTGGTCGTAAAGAAAAAGAACGAAAGTGGAGGGTCTGTATAAACTTCACGGATTTGAACAAAGCATGCCCTAAGGACTCCTTCCTACTCCCACATATCGACATAATGGTTGATGCGACAGCAGGTCACGAACTCCTAAGCTTTATGGATGCCTTCTCTGGGTACAATGAGATTTTGATGCACCCGGACGACCAGGAGAAAACAGCTTTCATCATAGAGAGGGGGACCTACTGCTACAAAGTAATGCCATTTGGTCTCAAGAACACCGGGGCCCCCTATTAGCGGCTGGTCAACATAATGTTTGTCGAACACCTCTGAGACACCATGGAAGTATACAACGACGACATGCTCGTCAAGTCCCTTATGGTCAAAAAACACCTCAACCACCTCAGCCAAGCGTTCGTCATCCTAAGGAAATACAACATGAAGCTGAATCCAGTTGAATGTTCATTCGGGGTCTCATTAGGAGAATTCTTGGGATACATGGTAACTCAGCGTGGGATAGAAGCCAACCTTGACCAAATCCAAATGATCCTTAATATACCATCACCAACTTGCATCAAAGACGTCCAACGCCTCGCGTGGCGAGTAGCTGTCTTGAGCTGCTTCATCTCCAGATCCACCGACAAGTGCCACAATTTCTTCACCACACTCAAGAAATCCAGGAAATTTGAATGGACCCCCACCTGCGAGAAGGCCCTGCAACAGTTAAAGAGATACCTAACCTCTACCTCGCTCCTTTCCAAGCCCATGGTTGGGGAAAAGCTTTACACCTACCTGGCAGTCTTGGAGACAACCATCTTAGCAGTATTAGTCTGGGAGGACAATGCAAAACACTATCGGTTTACTATGTAAGCAAATCACTCCTTGATGCCCAGACACGATACAGTTAACTGGAGAAACTGGCACTCACCCTTGTCCATGCATCCAAGAAGCTCAAACCATACTTTTAATGCCACTCCATAGTCATCCTCACCTCCTTCCCACTCAAGAAGATACTCCAAAAGCCAGAGTTATCAGGCCGGCTCACACAATGGACAGTAGAGCTTAGTGAGTTAAATATATCCTTCCAACCATGCACCGTCGTCAAATCCCAAGCACTGACATACTTTATTGCTAATTTCATCCAAAACACCACCATCCAAATGGAAAATGAGTTATTGTGCATGAATAGCAGATTGCCTTCGAAGTGGACTCTCTCCGTAGATGGCTCAAGCAACGTGAATAGAAGCGAGCTCAGCGTTGTACTTATTACACTAGAAGGGGATATTATCCAATGGGCCATACGATGTGGGTTCAAGTGCACAAACAACGAAGCTGAATACGAAGCTCTTATCGCTGGACTGTCTCTGGCCAAAAAGATCGGAGTAAGACAATCGGAGATAAAATCTGACTCTCAACTCGTAGTTAACCAGCTATAAGAGACTTACCAAGCCCATGACTCGAAGATGACAAGCTACTTGAACTTGGTCAAAGAAATGCAGACCACCTTTGAAGAATTCTCCATCACCTAAGTCCCAAGAGCGGAGAACACCCATGTTGATGCCCTTGCCAACCTCGGCTCAGCCCCTCAAGACTCTTCCCAATCGTCCATCCCACTATTGTTCCTCCAATGGCCAACTGACTAGAAGGAACACCCAACGAACAAGTTGCCCAAAGAAGTAATGGATGTCGAACCAGTCGACTCCTAGATGACCCCAATACTCAAATATTTGGAACATAATGAGCTCACAGCCGACAAGAATGAAGCATGCTGCCTAACAGCGAAAGCTGCAAGATTCACCATATATGAGGGCCAGCTCCTTAAGAATTCATTCTTTGGCCCCTACCTTAAAGGCATAAACCCAGAATAAGCCAAGCGGGTTCTTGCCAAACTCCATGAAGGCGAATGTGAAAACCATGCAGAGGACACAACCTTGTCCATCGGGTGATCATCGCTGGCTACTATTGGCCAACCATATGCACTGACTCAGCAACCTATATGAAGAAATGTGACATCTGTCAGAGGTTCACCCAT
Source organism: Pistacia vera (assembly GCF_008641045.1). Lineage (NCBI taxonomy): Eukaryota > Viridiplantae > Streptophyta > Magnoliopsida > Sapindales > Anacardiaceae > Pistacia > Pistacia vera. The sequence continues at coordinate 379,105 of NW_022196188.1, read as the reverse complement.
GTCTCACACCTCCCACCTGAGTGACTCAACTCCACTCTCACACCTTGGCCATTCATGAAGTGGGGAATGGATATAGTCAGAAAACTCCCGACTGCACCCGGGCAGTGGGTCTTCATGTTGGTGGTCATCAACTACTTTACTAAGTGGATCGAAGCCGAAGCACTCGCCCAAGTTAGAGATAGAGAGGTAAAAGCCTTCATCTGGAAACAGGCATCTACAGATTTGGAATATCGAAGGAAATAGTCATTGACAATGGATCCCAATTCATCAGTTTAGGCTTCAGAAACTTCTGCGACATGTGGGGGATCAAGCTCAACTTCTCAACCCTCGGCAACCCCAATCAAATGGCTGGACTGAGTCATCAAATAAAACAATCATGCAGAATTTAAAGAAGCACCTCTAAAAAGCTAAGGGTGCATGGGCAGACGAACTACCTAGGGTCCGCTGGTTCTACCGGATAATAGCCCGCTCATCCACCAGCAAAACTCCTTTCTCCCTCATATATGGATCTGAAGCAGTCATCCCAATCGAAGTATCGGTCCCCTCAACTAGACTCCAATGGTCGGACGAAGAAACCAATAACCAGAACCTTTGTCACAACTTGGACACAGTTGACAAACTACGCGAGCAAGCAAACATTCGCAACGCAATCTACCAGCAGCAGGCTGCTCGACACTACGACTGTAATGTCTGAGTTAGAACTTTCAAACCAGATGACTGGGTCCTCTGTAAAGTCTTTGAACTTTCAAACTAGATGACTAGGTCCTCTGTAAAGTCTTTCAAAATACTAGGGAGATCAACTTTGGCAAACTCAGCCCTACCGGGGAGGGTCCTTACAAAATCGCCAAGAAAGTAGGGAAGGGCGCCTATGGACTCTAAACCCCCGAGGGCAAAGACATCAGCAACAGTTGGAATACAATCCATCTCAAATGTTACTATTTTTAGTTAGACTTTCTCATCGACATTTCTATTTTCTTGTTTTTGTTTTTAAAAATGATGAATGGGCCTGTCCACCTCCTTCACCATCAGTCGGTCTCATGGCCTGAATTCAATAAAAGAACTATTCAGCGATAGAGCAGTATACACCTTCAATCGGCCCAAATCGATTCATGGACATACACCTTCAATCGGCTCAGACCGATTAATTGACATACACCTTCAATCGGCTCAAATCAATTAATCGACATACACCTTCAATCGGCCTAGACCAATTCATCGACTTACACCTTCAATCAGCTTAAACCGATTCATCGACTTACACCTTCAATTGGCTCAGACCGATTCATCGACATACACCTTTTATCGGCTCAAACCGACTCATAAACTCACATACTCTATCAGCTCAAACCAATTCATCAGCTTACACCCTAAATTGGCTTAAACTGATTCATCGACCATACTGTCGGACGACTTAGATTGACCTAGCAACTCAATGGCTGACACGTCTAGCTGACCGTACCAACACACCACCACAACACTGACGACTCAGCCACTTGGCCTCGTCCATATCATAGCACAAGTAGTCGGTTCAACCCCCATACATCTACAAGCAATCAAGCAATCAGCTCATCCATCCACAAGGAAAGCAGCAAAATAGAAACACAAGCAGAAACACAAAGCCCCTAATGGCTAAATATAAGATAAACAAAAGAGACTCAGGTGGCTAAGTATCGGGTACAAGAAAGGCATACACACCATGAAAGGGCATCATAGGCCCCAAAAATACATGAGGAAAGGAAAAATAAACCTAAGGGGCATCATGGCCTATATCATCGGTGCGAGTCGTTTCATTTATCTCCAACTCAGTCACTCTATCATTGACCCCAACATTCGCCCCTACAGCCTGGTCACCAGCATCCTCCGTAACTGATCACCCCGGCTGGCTAGCAAGGTTGAATATATGATCATCGACCCGCTCATCCACATAATCCACGTGACCAGCAGCCTCCTCCTCTTCCATCTCCTGTAAGAGCTGGATGTCCTCATTTGGGTACCAGTAGGAGGTGTTCCCGGCCTTGTACTCCAGCACCAGCTCTCCCCTAGCTCTGAGGATGGCGTAATCAGTAATACTAAGGCAATGCTCCTTTAAGGACTCGACCTCCACAATCTTCTCTGCCAGCTCCTTCTTCAATCGTTCCAACTCGGCCTCGACCTCCCTTAGTTGCTGCTGGCTCTCCCGCTCGGCTTTCTAAGCCATTGCCTCTTTGTTTCACAGATTGACATTGGATTTGGATACATCCTGTATCCTTTTCTCCTGCAACATGATGGATTTCCTAAGGTGCATGCTGCTAGTGAAAGCCTGCATGACAAAACGACTCAATTAGTATACAATCACTATAAACATAGTAAGGAAAAAATCTTGCTCATACTTAGAAAGCGCAAGAAACCCCTCAGTCAGCGGCTGCGACAACACCCATCTAGTTCATACGACTCTCGTTTGTTGGGAACAGGAACAAATCGGCCAGCTTGCTTATGGAAGCCACATCCGAATAGGTTGATGCGGAAGCCAGAATGCTGAAAATAAGCATCTCAGTCTCCTTATCCAGGACCACGGTTTTGGATGACCCAGCCTCGGCCGCAGGTGTCCGATCAGGTGGAGTCACAACCACATCCTCCACCTTTCTCTCATTTCTAGCCGAATAGTCTCTCTTTCGCCTCTCACAACATCTTGCGATGGACTCACTAGTGCCTAGGACAATCAACTTCTCTATAAGCTTCTCTGCAATAGTAAATTCCTCAACAATTAGTGGGTTCAGCCTCGACTTACCAGAAAAAATATGATTGCAATAGCGAATGAGCAGCACACTCTAAGTTTGCTTTAGTGAAGGGAAGGGGATACCTCGCTGGATCGCACCAACTCCGACCTAAAGGTGACTCGTCCTCAGGTTTGCCTCCTCCAACATAACCCGCCAATCCCTCTGCCCTTTTGGAATAGGAAGAATCTTTTGGGTCTGCACGTCCAAGTCGTCCCCACTTTGCTTGACATGGTTGAATTCAAGATATGCAAAGAGGAAACACAATAAATTTTTAGTAATCAAAACGTGGGTAAAGACAAAGTTTCTCACTAGTCGTTTGCTAGCTGTACGAAATCTCGCCCTGGCCTCTCTCCCCAAAGATCGCTTCACCCCTCATGAAGAAGAAGCACTCCTTCCAATTTTTATCACTCGACCGCAAGTCGATCACAAGGTGAGCCCGGTCATGCCTAAGGTTGATCAGGTATCGGCCTTTATCCTTGTCATTTTCCTTTAGGAAATATGAGTATAACAGCTCGTGTAGCCCAAACATCACTTGATTTCGCACACAGAGGTCCTCTAAAGCCATCAAGAACATAATCTAAGTTGACGCAATCATGAAATGGTTCAACACCTCCCAGACTAGATGAGGGATGCGAAGCCTAAGCCCGTCGTGGAACCATTTCTCATAGGCGCTCACTCAACCTTTTGCCTCCCAGTCGACCCGTTTGTACAACCTCGGCACCCTGATTTCGACAAACTCTAGGATGTGATACATCGTCCTGATCCGCCATACATCACTCTCCTTCAACAAGGGCGGATAATCCTTACTTAATATCTTGCTACCAGGCTTACTCAACTCGTACTCGGAGCCACTGCTGGTGGAAGGCGAACTCTCGGAGTCATTAACTTCATCAGAGTCTTTCCCACCCCTTACTTGCCTGTTCGAATCACCATCACTCGGGGTGGCACCACTCGGTCTAGGGGCGGCCACGTTCACCCCCTATGGTATACTGACCAAAACGCCCCCACCTTCAGGCATTATCACTATTGTTGGGGCATTCTCATACTCTTTCCCAACTTTCGTCTCCACCCCACTCAGGTCGCTCGACTTTAACCGTAAGATTGAACACTTAGTCCACTCGACCCAGGCGACCGACCGGTTTTCAATTCAAAGTCAAACCCTATTTTGGAAGCCCCACTCGCCTAGAGTTACCAATCGACTAGTTCTCAAAACAATAACTCTCTAACCTCTAGGTGACCTTCGACTTGGTCTGGGCGACCAAATACCTATTTGCTCAGAACCTCTCACCTAGGTCTTTCACCACTCGGTTTGGAGGACTGGGTGACCTATGTAACCAAACCCTTATCAACAACCAGATTTCACCGAGGCCATTTCACTCGACCTGGTCAAGCAGACCGAGATGAGGCGAACCAAACACCCCATAACTTGGTTTTGTCTTCTACCTTCGTCAAAAACCCAAACACACCAAAAATCACTCCAAATCTCTCTAGAAATCCAAATGCAAACACAACTCCACTTCATTAGAAACGCAAACAATAATAAAACTCCTAAATCAGAGCACTCCCTTCACAAACAAACCGAGGAAAAACCTGAAAACCTTTTTTCTTCCTTTCTATACACACTCAAAACTACCTTAAAACGACACAAAAAAATATCCTAGAAACCAACCAAAAGCAGTAGTAAACTCAGAAATCAGAAAAAGAAGACTCAGAAGAAGAGGTTACCATGAAAAAATGCCAGAAAATCCTCGAAACTCTGAAAGCTCTCCCCTATGAAATACTACGAAGAATCTCTCCAGTTTTTGAGATGAGAAAGACGAGATACCCCAAAGGCGCTCAAGGACGACATTTAATGACTGTCCCTTCCATAGTTCCACATGGCAAAATTTGTTTTACCCTAGACTACTCGACTTTCCAAATTCCCGACCAAAACAGGTCGAAATCCTAACCCTATACGGGTCACTGAGTTTTAGAACGCATATACCCAAAAGCAGGAGGGTTGCCACCGCCATAGCATCGTCATTCGACCAAACCGATCTGGCGACTACCTCTCCAATGAGCGTAGATGATTCATCTCGTCACTAACCAGACCAGACCTTCTGATACATTGTGTCCATTCTCCCAGACTACTAGGCCAAATGGGAAGCCCTAAACAACCAGTTTGCAACACATCAATTGGCGCGACGCGCCAAGTGATACAAGCTCTCATGGCTTCTCTCGCTTGGTTCAACGCACCGAGTTTGGGCACCTTTAAATGGTGCTTCACATCCTCTCACTCGATGCGACGCACCGAATGAAACACCTTCAGAGGATGTGCGTCACATTCCTCACTCGATCCTATGCATCGGATGAGTCCTCCATGGTCGTCTCCACTCTCACTCATTTAGACACGCCAAGTGAGAGCATGGTGGCGTTTCGCCTCCACCTGCTCGACCTGGTGTACCGAGTGTATCACCTACAATGAGAGTTATACTATTCGTTCTCGAGAACAGAAAAATAGCATGGTCACATGCTCAACCGGTCGGTTACGAAGGTCAACTAGGTATACCTCCACACAATGTCTACTCTCTAAGCTAAGCACTCCTTAACTTAGAGAGTGGGGGGCAAACTATTATGGCCAAAAAATGTCTTGGGTCCAAATAGGCCCAAAGATGAAAACACCTTCAACAAAGTTGGAAGCCAAGGCCCAATTCCGACTAGGCTCGCAACAAAGTTTACATATCAGGTTCGTTCAGCTCACTTACCCAGCTACCCACCATTTGGACCCAATCAGTAGAGGCCCAATTCGCTTAAGCCTCATCGCCAGTTTATCTAGGCCCTGGCCTTCTAATCTTAGACCACCTTCTGCACTTAGGATCTACTTAGAGCCCGGGATCGCCTATTTATCCTGGTACTATCTGAACTCTATCGAAGAGGTCCATCATCACTTTAATTCGTTAAAGATCTGTGTCACAGACCCGTTGGGATTCCCTTTCCTACTGAGGTAAGGGAGCCAAAGGCTCTTCTTTTTCACAAAACCTCAACTCTCAAGGACTCTTAGTCCCACTAGGATTTAAAGATCCTATTATTGCTATTTAAACATAGGCCAACCCTCTCACAAAGGGACAAACATTACACCTTCAAACCTCGCAGTTCCCATTCTTGAGAACTTCGCATTATAGCCGTAGTTATAGTCTTCGACTAGACTTCTGGTAACCTTTTGTCTCCCTAACCGTCATTAAATTAGTCTCACTTAGCCTTGCTGACTTGAGCATCGGAGTGCCTATGGCAAACACCACCCCGATGTTTTCCGTCTGCTTCACACTTGTTTTCTTGCGTGTGTAGGTACAGCATATTGTCAGTGGCCTCAACCTCATGGGATCAGTCCTTATTTTCGTGAAGTTAGATTTTTGCATCTACAATCACATTATCACGTCCTAACTCATTCCAAGCTAGTTATCATCAACCACGCGCACATCCTTCCCAATCCCATCGAAGATTGACTAGGTATCTCTAGTTGTTGCGTTTTTGCCTAACAATAGGTATATTTTTTTTAATTTAATGAATTAACTTAATTCATATTATTAACTTTATTAAATATGTTATTAACTTAATTAGAATTAGTAAATGTTGAGTTAGGAATTGTTAAAGTTACAACACAATTACAAGAATATCCTTGCAATGTTATTGGACTCTTAAAGGTGTTAGGGCTCAAGGTGTTTCTTGACTATTTCTTACATAAGTGCTATAAATCAATGAATAGTGAAACTTAAAGGATAGATTTTGAAATTCTCCCATCAAAAACCAAACCAAGTTAATGATTTTTTATTTTATTTTTGAGTGGGGTCACCAGCCCTTAATCACCACTGAGTGGGTCCATCACTATACACTTGTATTTAGTACATTATGTGGTGAATATAAAACTTTGGGTATAAGCATATGTGAGTGTACCATGAATTTCATAGTGTTTTGAGCTCATGAGTTGGTTTCCCCTTCAATGAATAAGGTTTAGGACTTGGGAGCTACTCTTTTGTTCTTTTATTCGTATGATAGACTTTTGTTTTAAGAAAGAATAGTAGTTTGTCGAATCTCTTTGACAATAATTTGATCCTTTTAGGAATTATTCTATTGAAGAACTATATTTTATATTTAAACTTGTGTTTTGGATCCATTTGTGTGTTGGGGTGTGACATATTTGATTTCGTTATCTTATTGCATCAGTAAATGCATTTAGCATTTGATTTATAGTCTTCTAAAGATGTATTTTTCTTTTTACTCTATGTCATAAATTAAGATGTGGGATGATCCAAATGAGACATTGCATTGATTTTTTAAGAAAGTCATACTTAACTTCAAGAGGTGTTATCTATTTCCCTACATAAGAGAATATTGTCTTATCAAAAATCAAAATGACAATATGTGCTTCTTTTGGCTCGACATATGCCTTTCGGTCTAGGGCAATTGCGAACCTCCACTTCGATTCCATTTGGCCACATGAGCCAACAAGTGCTTTGAGTCAAACCCTCCCTGATAGAACATTGACTTGTTCATATTACACCAACAATTAATTTTAGCTTAGAGAGTGAGGGACAAACTGTATGCGCTAAAAATTGTGTTGGGCTAACAAGGTCCAATAATGAAATAAGCATGTTACACCCCGATGACTTAACCCAATTCTAGTTGGGCCTTAGCTTAAAATCCACCTTATGGATTGACCACCCCATAAGGTGGGTCTTTCTACAAGTTAAGCTAAATCGGGCTCCAGCCTATTGGCCAACATTGGTCCAAAAGTAGGAATCAAAATCCTATTTACTTTCCACTTCAGTCAAGATCCAAGATTTTACTTGAATTGGTAGTTCTAATCCGATAAAGGCAAGTTACAAACTTCCTTCCTAATTCGATCTCCTCTACCAAGTAGAACTCAGAGTTCTACTATGACTCAAGCTCCCTTGGACTCTTATATAAACAGAGGTCAAGTCTCTCATTATGCATTCAGAAATCACCCATAGCTTTAGCTCCTACATTCTTGCTCTCAAGAATATCCATTAACTTTACCACCTTCAACCACCGCTAAGCTATGCTCCGGCCACTTTGTGTTAGTCTAGCCCTAGCCACCTTACAGTAAACCCTTTCCCGCTCTCCGTTCTCACTAAAATACCTTCAATCGTACTGATTTGAGCATTAGATTACCTATGGTAGACATCACACTGGTGTCACCCAAGTCTTCATGTTCATTTTCTCTCTTTGTGTAGGTCTATTTGATTGTTAGTGGCTCGTTTCTCACAAGATCCGTCCCTTCCAAATGAACAATAGATTTTACTATCTATACTCTTCTTACTTTATGTCACAAATTAAGATGTGGGATGATCCAAATGAGACATTGCATTGGTTTTTTTTAAGAAAGTTATGCCTAACTTCAAGAGTTGTTATTGATTTCCCTAAATAAGAGAATATTGTCTTATGAAAATGACAATTCGTAAAATGTGGTAAAGAGATTACTTATCAAAGGCTTGTGATATGTGATGATAAAAAGGGAATCAAAACTAAAGTAAACTCTCAAGCGATGTTGATGACCCATTTTGGTGTGTTATGGTGGTGTAATTGATATTTATACAACATATATAGTCAAATGTTTCCATAATCAGTCATAGACCCTTGATCATTAATTCTACTAATCAATTTTGGGTGTGTAAGTGGTACTGGATGCTTATCATTAAATGCTTAAAGACATACAAAAATCGTCAAAATCTTGAATGTAAATATTTTAACATTATCAAATTATAATGACTTACTAGCTAATATGAAAACTAACTTGAAAATTTCAAAATTATCTTTGAATTTAATCCATTGATAAAAATGCTTATTTTACTGCTTTCGTTTAGAGACATATTATCTACTATGAATTACGATCGACTTATTCACATTCTTGTCTTATTTTGCCTTTCACTTTCTCGTGGCTTGGAGTTGGAGTTGTCCATGCATATTAAAAGGTTCATTTCATGTGGAAAAGGGCCACTTCTAATGTAGGATTCCCGAACCTGCTTTTTTCATGAAGTATGAAAATGGAATTTTTTTTTTTAAAAAAAAAAAATGCTATGCATAATTGATAAATTTAAATTATGCAATCAAAATGGTGAGCATCTCAAAATTTCAATGTAATTAGTTTTCTCTTTTTAAACTGCCTAATTATAGCGCATAATTTATCAATAACATTATTTATTTTCAAGATATAAATGATATCATCATATTAGAAAATTCACATTAATTTTTTTAACAATGGTTTTTATATACTAATTATAAATAAATGACCCACTCAAATTTTCTTTTCGATAATTTTAATTTTGTTTTTTTCTTTCATCATCCTGTATTTGTATTAATGGTTTTATATGTGACCTCACTTATTTTATTTTATATTATATTATTTTTAACTTGAATTAATTTTTGGATTTGTCTCAACATTGAACTAATGAGTGAGAGCATAATACGTGTGGTTGCGTGGTGCTTCTTCTTCCATGGGATGCAAGTGTTACTTAAAAACATATCCCAAAAGTTTGGCATATTATAGTGCCAAAAGTATTTCTTTCTAGAAAAAGCCTAAGGTATCACCAAAGAATTTACTCACCTCAAGTTTCAATATAAAGGGCACGGAGCTACAATGAGACAATCAAAGAAATTCCGTAAAGATATCAACTTTGGCTTCTCTGATTTATCTCTTACCGTCACGGAAAGAAAAGAATAACTATTGGCTTCCTTTTATGCATAATTCAAGAATCTACTTCTTACACAATATTCTTTGCTTTCTCCACCCTCACTTTAAGGAATGTTCTTTCTCCTTCTCATGCATCCTCTACGGGCCCCATCCTTAACGCAGAACATAAGCAACCAATTTGATTCTGCCATGCATTGAATATTATAAAAACAATTCCTCTATAAATACAGTAACTTATACATTGCTCAGCAAAACCAATCAATTGGCCATTAATAAAAAAAAAAAAAAATACAACTCAAAACCTTTGTGTTGAAAAATGGCCACCTTTAAGCGATCTGATTCGATGGCCGATACCATGCCGGAGGCGTTGAAGCAGAGCCGGTACCACATGAAGAGGTGCTTTAGTAGGTGTGTTGAGAAGGGAAAAAGAATAATGAAACGTCACCAATTAATGGATGAAATCAATGTGGTGATACAAGACAAGGCTGAAAGAAGCCAGGTCCTGGAGGGAACACTCGGATACATTTTCAGTGCTACTCAGGTTTATGTTTATTACTGTTCTCGTATAGTCCAATTACAGAACAATAATTCAGCTCTTTATACGTTAGTTTTAATTATTTTCCTATGATTTTTGCAGGAAGTGGTTGTCGTTCCTCCGTATATAGCTTTTGCCATTAGACCGAATCCTGGATTCTGGGAATTCGCTAAGGTGAACTCTGATGATCTCTCAGTTGAGATCATCAATGCCACCGAATATTTGAAGTTCAAAGAAATGGTTTTCGACGAGGACTGGTATGTCCTGATCATGTTTTCTTTATTTTACTTCTTTTTTTTTTTGGTTCAATTAGTAAAATTGTCAATGCTTTCCGAAAAAGCTAATTTATTATTTAGTAGTTCGGGAAGGGGCCACTTGTCAAAAGAGAAAATAGACTATCAATTATATGAGGGTCATATTATGATTCTATTCTTTGTATTGATATTACGTCAAAAATAAATAAATTTTAGATGAAATGAAACAAAGGTTTTACTTGTTATATATTACAATAATTCAAAATTTGGATTAGTTCGTAAAAAATGAACACGATATCTTCCTGCAGTTTAAGGTTTAAACCAGTGTCATAACATTATCAGGCTACATTAATTTAACAATTAATCCTCTTTATTTCAATTACAGATGTGTTTGTCATTGATTTCTCAGAATTGAACTAGCTTCAAGTTTATTTTTTAGCTGAAGGGTTCATGAACATTAATGCAGGGCAACAGATGAAAATGCATTGGAAGTGGACTTTGGTGCATATGATTTCTCTGCGCCACACTTAACCATGTCTTCTTCAATTGGAAATGGCAGTCATTTTGTTTCCAAGTTCATGACTGCAACACTAAGCGGCCGCCTGGAGAGTGCACAGCCCCTTGTTGATTATTTACTGTCATTGGAAAATCAAGGAGAAGTACGATCAAAATAGAATTTCATTCATACATGAAAATTTAATGCAAACAGCTTCATTTCAATCATTCTAAATCATCATTTTCTTTCTTTGCAGAAACTTATGATAAATGATAACCTCAACACAGCTGAAAGGCTTCAGACTGCATTAATAATTGCCGATGTCTTTCTCTCAGGACTTCACAAGGACACTCCATATCAAAATTTTGAGTTGAGGTGAATATATTTCTCATACATATTATTATCAAAGTTTTGAGTTGAGAGTTATATGTGATGCCAAATTGTTTTACAGGTTTAAGGAATGGGGGTTTGAGAAAGGATGGGGCGATACTGCAGAAAGAGTGAAGGAGACAATGGGATCACTCTCAGAAGTACTTCAAGCGCCTGATCCATCAAATATGGAGAAGCTTCTTAGCAGGCTTCCAATAATTTTCAATGTTGTAATTTTCTCTCCTCATGGCTACTTTGGCCAGGCTGATGTCCTTGGCTTGCCGGACACTGGCGGGCAGGTATAACTTTCAGTTAATTTGGCAGTGTTTAATTTAGCAACTATTTGATATTCCAGGCAAGATTATGACATATTTGCTTGTTACAAATCTGAACAGGTTGTTTACATTTTGGATCAAGTGAGAGCTCTGGAAGAGGAAATGCTCCTCAGACTTAAGCTCCAAGGACTTAATGTCAAGCCCCAAATTCTTGTTGTAAGTAATTGCATCATGTACTAAGTTCCAAACAAGGCATAAATATAGTTTAGTTTTGGTATTAATGATAGCATAATTGTGTTGTATACCTAAAATAGGTTACTCGGCTCATTCCTGATGCTAAAGGAACCAAGTGCGACCAGGAAATGGAAGCAATTGATGGTACAAAATATTCAAACATCGTCCGAGTGCCATTTAAGACAGATAGAGGAGTCCTCCATCGATGGGTTTCTCGTTTTGACATTTATCCCTATCTTGAGAGGTTTTCTCAAGTACGTATACTTTTCTTTTCTTGCCAAATAAATGTGTTAAGAGTTCATTCTTATTCAAATATGGGTACCGATGGCTCTGTCTCTTTTAAATCACCAGGATGCTGCAGCCAAGATACTAGAAATCCTCGACGGAAAACCAGATCTTATCATTGGAAACTACAGTGATGGAAATTTAGTTGCGTCCCTCATGGCCAGTAAACTTGGAGTAACTCAGGTCAGTTTTGTTTATATTAACGGCTTTAAAATATGGATCTTCTACAAACTTTAGTAGTTCAACTAGTACTTTTTAATGAAAAATAGGCAACTATAGCACATGCTTTAGAGAAGACCAAGTACGAGGATTCAGATGTCAAGTGGAAGGAATTAGACCCAAAGTATCACTTCTCATGCCAGTTCATTGCTGATACAATTGCAATGAATGCGACGGATTTCGTCATAGCGAGCACATACCAGGAGATTGCAGGAAGGTTAGGAAGATCTGTCAGTTTATTTCAACAAAGTATTCTGTAACGATTGTCATAGACTGAAAAATATTTGGTTTTATGTTGTTGTTTGCAGCAAAGATAGACTAGGACAGTATGAGAGCCATGCTGCATTTACTCTTCCGGGGCTCTGCAGAGTTGTTAAGGGCATCAATGTTTTTGATCCAAAATTTAACATTGCTGCTCCTGGAGCTGATCAATCTGTGTATTTTCCTTATACCGAGAAACAAAGACGACTCACAAAGTATCATCCTGAAATTGACGCATTGCTGTATAATAAAGAGGAAAATGATGAACACATGTAAGTTTTGGTCACAATTAAGTTCACTTGAAAAATCCTGAGTGTCAATTTAAGTCAGTCTGACATCTTGTTTTAATTTGTTTCCAAACCAGTGGATATCTAGCAGACCGGAATAACCGGACAATCTTCTCAATGGCAAGGCTTGACGTTGTGAAGAACCTGACAGGACTAACTGATGGTATGAAAGAACACAAAGCTGAGGGAAATGGTAAATCTTGTCATTGTTGGGGCCTTCTTTGACCCTTCCAAATCAAAAGATAGAGAAAAGTGCTGAAATTACAAAGTGCTGCATTGGAGAAAATATCAGCTTAAGGGACAGATGAGATGGATAGTAGCACAAAGTGACAGGATCAGAAATGGAGAACTCTACCGTTGTATCGCTGATACAAAAGGAGCTTTTGTGCAGCCTGCTCTATATGAAGCATTTGGCCTTACAGTCATTGAGGCTTGAACTGTGGATTACCCACCTTCGCAACCAATCAAGCGGACCAGCTGAAATTATAGTTGACGGGATCTCAGCTTCCATATTGACCTGCCAACGGGATAATCAAGCAACAAAATTGCAAATTTCTTTGAGAAGTGCATGGTGTGATCCAGATTATGGAATAAGTTTTCGACGGAAGGCTTAAAACGCATAAACGATGGTAAGTCACACAAACCAATACCAATTCTTCTAGTGATTTATAACAAAATTAGTATGAATATATTGTATTCTTCTGAATGTAGCTACACTTGAAGATCTATGCAAACAACTATTGAATATGGGATGCACATATAGCTTCTGGAAGAACTTGAACAAAGAGCAGAAACAGGCTAAGCAGAGATCATTGAATGTTACATCTGCAGTACAAAAGCCTGGTATATTTATTTCCTTTGCCGCTAATTAGTGCTAAAATATAAAAGAGGACAGGAATTACTTGTTCTTTTAGAAACTCTTGCAGGTGAAGAATGTACCGATTATAATTGAAGAGGGTCAACAACAACTATCAAAGCCTGCATCCAAAACACAACCTTCACAAGCATTGACACTAACTCACTGCACCCTGTTCTCATGTAGTATCCATTTTCATTGAAGCTAATTTGCGTATTGTTTTGTGTAGCAGCAAACGCTCACAGTCGCGATTGAACGGTAATCTGTTTGTGCTACCTGATTCTCCCAAATCTTCAATCCTGATTGCTTGAATCACTCCTAAAGCTACCGAGTAGTAACTCATTCAAACTCTTGTTTGAACTCATCGTATTCAGGTTGTTTGGAGCTTGAGGTCCAATCCGCTGTGAACAATTGAGTGTTGTGACTAAATTGTACACTGTTGTGTTAAGGTTGAGCTAACTAACAAGGGTGTTGCCTCTGGTTTCTTCCTTAACGTGTTGTCCAAATAATGAAAAATAAAGGAGTGGAATATGATGTACATGAATCAATTGAAGATGTAAGGGAATAATGGAGTTTGAAAATAGAAGACCGTGATGAGTATTGAGTATTATGATTGGCACCTATTATCACAGCTGATGTTTTAACTTTGTTGAGTGTGTTATAATATGGAGACTTAAATGTTCCTGCTTAATACATGCGATTGAATTAGACTAATTACATATTTGTCTTATGTTTTGTTAATGAAGTTAGATTTAGTGGTTACTTTAAATTTCATTATTGAACTCATGAAAACCTTTTTAAACGAATGATAAATTTATATTAAAATCTTAAATCAAATTTAATTTCCATAGCCTTAAAAATGAATATGTCACCTGCAGGAGTCGCATTTGCCACAAGCCTTGACACAATTAGCAATACTCAAAACCCCTGGAATAAAAAAATAAAAATAAAAAAAGGGGTCGCAGCACCACTGCTTTCACCGGCTACCGTCGAAGTACCGCCTTCGCCTGTCCGAATCACTTGACTGACTCTCGGCTCATGTGTTTTGCTTCGCCACTGTCAAACGCCAAGGCATCATCTCCAAGGCCGCAGCCGTGTAGTGCCGTCGCTGCTGACGTCGGTTTCTTTCTTACCGAAGTTCAAAGCAAATAGTTGTTTGCTTTTTCTTTTCCGGGATGGACATAACATAACTCATCTCGCTGTCCTCACACACGCACATTGTTAAATATTTATGGTATCTTGTAAGAATTGTCTTGCCGTTTGTGCGGCTTGTTGTTATTTATTTGATGCAAATGCCTTGTGTTTGAGACAATATAGGTTTATGAGAGGGAAACTTGAAATGGTTAGAGTTAGTTGAATATAAACATCTTCTCTCTGATAGTCACCATTAGACAATGGCTATGGGAGTGACAGTAGCTTGAGCAATCATTCGATGGTTTACAAAATGGCTATCCTGAATGGTGATGGGCCTGTAACTTTAAAAACTACTTTGGACTTGACTGGTTTTTTGGGATTGTTTCGCCATATCAATCTATTGAACTGCCAAGGTGTGAAATTTATCCCCTCAAACTCTTGGTGCATAGGATGTTTTTATTTTTCTTTTTCCTTCTTACTATTTTTGTTTCCATCCAATCAACCTGGCCTAACTCTAGCCAAGTGGTAAATTATGTCCATGCATTCCTTGTTACTTAATTGGTTTTGCAGGCAACATATTTGTCCTAACAATTGAATCTAACTGACTTATTTGGTTATATCTTTTTACAACTCAATATCATTCCAATGGGTGAAACAAATAGTCATATTTAATTCAAACCACGCCAGCTTCACGGCCTCTTTTGTCTTCTCTTTAGAACTTTAAAACTCAACTCCTCTATTCGCCTCTCAGTTTTATTTTGTTTCAGAGAGAAATCAGAAGCAGTAAGTTCAAGTTCTTTGCAAAAGGTAAAGATAGGACTGAACTAGGTGAGGTAAATTCGCTTATGTTTGTGTTTTATATTTAAACCCAGTTTTTGTTTACTGACAATTAAAGTAATATATTATGTGTGTCTGCGGCGTAATCATTATTATTTAAAGCTTGTTTGACACATTTATCAGCTAGAGAAGACTTGAGTTGTTCTCTGCAGCAAGAATTCGAAAGAGATGTTCTAGTAACGGAACTAAGAACATGTTTTTCAGGACAAAGATCTTTGGCCCTATAGTTATGTCAATGTCACAACAACAAAGCCAATTCACATTTGGAATCATCCATGTCCAAGAACTTTCATATTCCCATAATGGAACTCACTTGTAACAACCCTTCAACCATATAGGTGTGGACGTTTCAAAATTTTTAATGTGCAATTGCTCCTTTGACTTTACATTTTGTTAAGCTAACGACTTATTGTTAGTCCTTAATCTGCCCATTAAAAATTCCAGGACGTTTTCACCTGATATATAGATATATATAATAGACACCCACATACACACACACATCCGTATCATTATGTATTTATTGTTGTTGTGCTGTGTAGACTTGAAACATTTTGTCCTCAAACGGGAATTGGGTAACTAAAATATGTTTTACTATCATTGATTTGATACTGATTAGCTTGCAACATTGGCAAGGATTGTGAGTTGTGCTGAATTTTCTGTTTTGTGGTGCTTAGTAGCCAGGGAGGTGCTTGGGGTCATTAAGGATAGAGTATAGCTGAATATATAGTCTTCACTTATCATGTTCAATTGGAAAACTTTTTACAGCGATTATAAAAGCTATCTGTCAAGTGAATTTCAAAGGTGTTTATATGTAAATATCAACATTAATTGTGGATTCCTTCGTCTTTGTGCTTTTCCTATATTGCTCCATTCCATTTGCTTCGACCTGTTTAAGTGATATGATTTTTATTGCTTTGCTTAATTTTGCACACGTGTGGAAAATCAATTATGAAGTAGTTTAAATCTTATTCAAAACTAATTTTAAAAAACATTATGTTGGAAGAATTTAATTGAGAAGAGTAGTTATACTCTGTGTAGCATAAATTAATGATTTGCCTCTTGCGCTGGATTGCTTTAACAATTCCAGGTAAATGGTTATACTCTCTGCAGCAGATTCCATTGGACTTCAGTTGGTTCCTGTATCATTTAGCTTGAAAGATGAATCCGGGAAAACAATAGAAGTATGTGGGAAAGAGATTCTGTTGTATGGTCCTTCTGACAGGGAAAGTGTTTGATAAATATCCAAACATGATTGTGGTGGACTATACTGTGCCCGGTACAGTGAATCGTACCGAGTTACAGTACTAGTTATTTTGAAAGAAAAAAGTTATCCAGATGTTGAAACTTATATTTTTAGTAAAGAAAGAAGATTGGATTCGGTAATTTAAGGTGAATTAAATCACAAGTGTTCATAGAAATTATTTGATGAGACAAAAAGATTTAATCGGTAAGATTTATTGTACAGAAGGACTAAACATACTGTCCAACATTTTCGTTGCAACTGTTATCAGGTTTTACTTATTTCTCAAATTATAAGTTGTCTTACGGTCTAGTAGTAGTCTGAGGATCATTGACCTTATAATTTTATTAATCATCAGACCAGTTTAATTCAATATGTTTCGTTTAATTGTGCCTACACCAATTGTTTATAGACAACATAATATTGCATACAAGTTTTCCCTTCATGTAATTTGATCTCCTGTGGTTCTTGCAAAATGTAGTAACACAGAGCTGTATTGCAAAATTGGAATGCCCTTTTATTATGGGAACCACTGGTGGAGACAGGCATAGATTGTATAAGACTCTAGAGAATTCACAGGTATATGCTGTGATCTCCCCACAAATCGGAAAAAAAGGTAATACAGGTCCTGCACCTTTGACCAAATGTAAATATTTTAATGCTCTCTGGTTTATTGTATTCCATATCATAATATTTTTTGTTGCTTTGGTAGGTTGTAGCATTCCTTGCAGTGATAGAAATAATGGCCGAGCAATTTCCTGGAGCTTTTTCTGGGTATCCTCTGCAGGTATTTCTCAGTTTCTGACTTTATTTTATGGTTAAACAGTTTTAATTGTTTTGTATTCTTTTACGTGAATGCATATATTCCAATGGAGAAAAGATTAAACAGAAGTGAAACATTTATATTACTTGGTCATTCTGTTCTACTAGTTTATTCAACGTCTCATAATTAGTTGTTATTGTTGGTAATCCCTGCGCACACCACATTCATTAACTAACCTCAGAATTCTAAACACAACTGTTTATATTGTATGTTTGTTATTTAAATTGATGGTCTCATAAATTATTGGCTGGCCAGATTTCATTAAGTTGATATTTTTGTGTAATAATGCTATTAGCTAATGTAATTTTGTATTAAGGTGTTGGAGTCCCATCAAACAAGCAAAGTGGACACATCTGGAACTGCCAAGCCTGCTATTTCATACTCCACTTGATGACTTTAAGAATCAAAGCTGAATTTTTTCTTCTCCACTCAATGAAGAAAACGTGTCGGGTGTTTTGGGTGGCTAGGGTTTTTTCAATTCAACTAATTAAAACCCTATTCTACTTAGGAATAGTCATGTGTTCCAATTCTAATCCACCATTGTAGCCAAACAAGCTAAATTGATATTTTTAATTAATTATTATTATTAAAATCAATTCATAAATTAAAATATATTAACTTAACATTAAATAATAAAAATAATTTATTTAAATATATGTGCACATATATTTAAATATAATCTCACTAATTTTAATTTCAATATTAAAATTGATTATGGGCAACAACTTCAACAAATTTAATTACGCTGTGAGATTACCAAAGTACCATTTCTTCATAAAAGATGAAAATACCCTTTTCACATTTTGATCCTTAAATTATCTTCTAAGTGTATGACCCGTAGGCTTTTTATCATATCGGCAGTGAGTAGTATCATGATTAGCACAAATTAATCATGTCACTCCACAAAGACTAAGATTGACCCTTAGTTATCAAGGCATCATGACTACTTGATAGATTCGGATTCAGCGAAATAGTTACCTATCAACGATATGGTTACTATGCAATCAAATCTTTTTATCATTCGTTATCTTATCAAGGCTGAGGTACAGAAATAATGTCAACCTCAGATATCTTTGATATCTTTTTGTTCAGTTACCAGACCAATGACTGAGATAATAAATTGGATTGAGCAAGAACTCATTCCCACTGTGCCCACAAATTTAGTGTTATTACCATTTACTGAATTATGCAGTGAGATAACTTCTCTTATACCTGGGAATGATGAATCATTTGTCAATCCACTATAGTCTTGATACACTTCTTGATGTAGCCAATCATTACTGTTCTTAGAGTTCTGAATAAAACTACGTTGGGCTAGTGTCAAACTACACCAATTGGTGCATAAGGCGCTCCGGTGATCTCAAGTCTAAGGATCACATGCACTACCATCCGGTAGATGATTTATTCCATAGACACTAGGGTTACCATCTATATAGAATCATCTGATGGGTCTGTCCAATAAACTTACCCATAGCAAACACACATGTGTTGCATCAGGTTGTCCGCAAACAACCTTGACAAGTAAGATCAACCATTATCTTATGACAGGGTCGTTCATCATTATGATAACTTTACTGTATTATCTGTGTTCTAGGTTATAATAATACTAGGACTACATACATTTCTAGAATGGACACCATATTTGATTTTATGGTTCTCACTATCAAGATTTAAAATACTTAATACCTTAGTCACGATTCTACCATCATAAGAACATATATCTATACATATAATTTGATTTACACAATATAGAATAAAATATATTTTTTATTGATAAATAAACATTATTACAAAGAGTCAATCCTACAAAATTGATTGGCTGAATTATATATACAAATACACACAACTTTCAACAACAAAAAGAAATAAGCCCTTAAAAACTATTTAAGTCCTTACAGGTTTGAAATTTAGCAAACACACCCCAATTGCAAATCAACGGTCAACTGGTCTCGGGTCTTGGTTAAACTAGTTAAACCAATCCGGGTCGAGCCAGGCTGGGTCAGGCCAAAACTAGCTAGGTCGGGCCGATTTTTAAAACACTGGACAAGGCATACATGGATGGGGTTTTTGAATAAAATAAAATAATTATTTTCCATGTATTTTGAAATTAGTGGCTATTATTCACCCAATTAGCAAATACCCGTAAATAAAATAAAAATAAAAATAAAAATTAATGTAATAGACCATTGCCTCAATTAACTGACTCTTAAAATCACATTATTGAATGTCGGAGGAAAGTTTTACTTTGGCACGCTCTTGCTGCAACCCATCCCAGCTGAAGCCTTTTCTGGAAATATTTTACATCTCATTCAATCATATTACTTCAATTAACATATTTCACGTTTAACTTAGGCAACAATAATAATAAAGAAAGAAAGAAACCTCCAAGCCACTAAACAAGGTTTGATTTTCTTCATTTTAAGCCAAAAATGGGGAAATTAGTATTGATACTTGAAAACTAAATGAACATTAATAATGTTTTAATAGTTAGAAATAATAGGGAAACTGCTGAGTTAAAGGCGGGTAGGTTCGGCCCATGTCTAACATGGACCATCGGTCAGTCACCGCCCCTAGTGGGACTCTTAGGAAATTTACAATTACACATGGGATCATTTTGGAGCTCTCATAGCATTTATTTTTCAATATCAGCAAACCACCTATCATTATGAAACTTTGCATAATATCCCTTATAATTATTGTTGATCACCCTTTCAGCGATGAGACTCCTTTCACCTAAAATTGATCTTGAATCTATTATTTAAAAACATCCACTAGTATTTTTTTATTATTTAAAAAAAAAAAAAAGATTTTTACCTATATGCTTTCATAATTTCGGCATAAAAGCAATAGATCAATGCTTAATTGAACAAAAATATATATTGTTGCAAATAGCGTGACCTTAAAATGAATCTCATATGATAATTACGAAATAGGGGGTGGACTAAAAAATTAGAAGGTTTAATGGCCACAACAACTATTCAATTAGGGATGTAAATGAAAAGTCTTAAAAGTTAGGGGTTAACCAGTTTACGGAAACAACAGTAAGGCATGTGATGGGTTGCACACTTGCACTGCACCACCTAACTCGAGGCAGGGGAGAAAGTCTGATGATGAATTGAGGAGGGTGTACGAAGGTCAGCCGCTGTAAAACAAAAGACAAAACAAACTAAATTGAAACTCTGCTTTATAAAGAAGACCGTTAGTTACATAAATTTACCTCTCATCCTCCGCCTTATATGTCAACCATTTTTCGTTTTTCTTTCCTTTTTGTTTATTTTTAAATTTCCTAATATACACAGCATCCCAAATGGAAAATATCTAAAACAATAAAAAATAAGAAACGGACACGTTAATCTCAAACTCTTTCATTTTTCTTTTGTTTGAGATGAAGGGAGGATCGGCCAGTTCTGGAGGCACAGATGCTCCTTCAAATTCTTCTTCTTCTTCTTCCAGAACCAAGAAACCCAAATGTGATTTTCTTTATTTCATTCGTCTTTCTGTTTTATTTTAACCATTCTGTTTCCGGGTTTGTTTTTGGGAATTTCTTTTTCTTGACATTTTTTTGTTTTTGTTTTTGTTGTCAGATTCTAAGTTTACCCAGCAAGAGCTTCCGGCATGCAAGCCAATTCTAACACCCGGATATGTATGGATTAAAATATATAATATATAATCTTTTTTTCTCTGATTATTTTCTGAATTTCTTGTATTGGGGTTTCAGGTGATTATGATATTTACTGCCGTTGGTGTCATCTTCATCCCAGTTGGTCTCTTTTCATTATTTGCATCAGAAAGTGTAATATTTTTAATCATATAATATATATACTGAATTTATTTTAGTTTCTCAACTTTGGAAATGATTGATATTTAATATTAAACTATGGTTTCTTTATTTATTTTATATGCAGGTGGTGGAAATTGTGGATAGATATGATATTGATTGTGTTCCTTCTAATTATTCCTCAAATATGCTTGCATATATCCAAAGCACTGCCACTAACAAGACCTGCACTAGGAGTTTGAATGTTAGTCCTTTATTTTATTTTCTCAACGATTTTCAGGTTTATTCTTCATTTTTAAATTATATATTAGTAACATTTTTCTTCTGTGCATTAACTTGATATGTTCCAGATTACAAAGGAAATGAAAAGTCCTGTTTTTATCTACTATCAGCTTGATAACTTCTACCAGAATCATCGTCGGTATGCACAATCTGTTTGTAATTTATGTGCAATTGTTTGGATAGTTCTACATTTTTGAGAGGTTTGATATTGTTATATTTTCTATATGTTTGGTTGTGAATTTATGTGATTTCTAAAAATTACTACTTGTTCGTAAACCTAGACATAGAGATTGTCATTCTCCTCCCAGTAAAAGTCCTAATTCTGAGTTTTGATGTTTAAAGATCTCTTGAAATTGGTAAAAAAAAAAAAAATTTGTGAAATTTATGATCATAATGGAGGAGGCAGTGAGTTTGATGATTAATAAATTGAAAGCTTGAGCTAGGATGTCATCTTTACCTTTGTTTCATCTAGTTCTGTGCTTACAATCACACAAATATTTGTAGCATATACTTTGAAAGAAAGAATTGTTTATGTGAATAAATTGCATAGGCTTCTCCTACACAATATATTTTGAGGAAAATACTTGTGATCATCGACACAGGAATTATAAATGAGATGATGTAGGCTGAGAGAACCAAAACAAAATCATTTAACTCCTGAAATTGTGAGGATTCTGGAAATTTGAAAAATGAAGCATAGTAAACCTTGCAATTTGATTAAGACATCAAGCTGAAAACTGATCTCCGGAACAGAACCTTAGGCTTTGTAAAAGAAAGTTCTCACCCCCAAAAGTGTACTTAATTCTGTTACGCCAAATGCTCCAAATTGGACCAAGAGAAGTGGCATTTGCAGACTACTGCATTCCTATCCTTCCTAAATTTTTCTTTCAAAGAAGCCAAAAATTGTAGCAGAGTTCTCAAAAACAGAGCCCAGAGTTGGCTGAGATTTTTTACTATGAAGAAAAATATCCTTTAAATCATATTTAAGCTAATGCTTTTACATAATGAATGATTTTAATAGTGCGAGTAAGATATGTTTGTTCCTTTTGTGGCTCACTTTCCTCTTCTAATCTTCTATTCAATTAGTTTTTAACTCTTCAACCTATTCAAAATTTTTGAAGAACGATGAAAAATTGAATAAATATGAGTGTCAAGATCTAAATGTTGCCTTGTATTTATAAGGAGATGAAGTTGAGAAATAGTCAAGATGATTTTCTGAATGAAATACAATTTAACAGATTTAATTGCGATTAATGCGGTGATAGTATAAATTTATAATTTAATTTGAGATTCTAAATTTACCTTGTAACAACTTCCCATTTCTGCTTTGCTTATTATTTATTGGAATTAAAATTTTTATGAATTTGAAAAGTAGAGTTTTATTTTTGAATTTGGAACCTTGTACAGTGTTTACCATATATTAACCATCCTGTCATCATATTCTGTTGGACTTCTGTATCTTTTTGAACCTTCTCTTAATTTGAAGTCTAAAAATTGCTTTCAGATATGTTAAAAGTCGAAGTGAAAAACAATTGCGGAGTAGCAAATATGAAAGTGATACAAAAGACTGTGCTCCTGAGGCCACATCAAAAGGTTTCCCAATTGTTCCTTGTGGCCTTACTGCATGGAGTTTGTTCAATGACACATATGGGTTTTCAGTGAAAAACAAGGCGCTAGAGGTTAGCAAGAAGAACATAGCCTGGAAAAGTGACAAAGGGCATAAATTTGGGTCTGATGTCTATCCCAAAAATTTCCAGACTGGACAGTTGATTGGAGGTGGAAAACTCAATTCTAGCATACCAGTGAGTATACTTTTGTTATTCTTTCCTGTTAGTTTTATAACGTTACTGCTTTTTAATTTTTTTCCTTTTCTTTAACTATAAAAGATGTTTCTCATTACTGGTTTGTGTATGACAGTTGAGCGAACAAGATGATCTTATAGTTTGGATGCGTACTGCTGCACTTCCAAGTTTTAGAAAATTATATGGAAAAATAGAGGTAGATCTTCAAGTTAATGACCAAGTTACAGTCGTAATCCAGAACAATTATAACACTTACAGTTTCGGGGGTAAAAAGAAGGTGGTTCTTTCAACCACAAGTTGGATAGGCGGAAAAAATGATTTTCTGGGCATAGCATATCTTACCGTTGGCGGACTATGCCTGTTCTTGGCAATATCCTTCATACTTGTATATGTGGCCAAACCAAGGTGAGTTAATATCTAAACTCATACTGATTTCTATTTATCAATATAATCATTTGAAGTAAATAAATTTTATGTTTGAAAATTTTCTCTAGAGAAATTTTCCACCCTAAAGACAAATTATTTCTCATCCTAAATTCCTAATCTGTGATGTACCCTATAGTATTTTTGCAGTGTACTAGCTTTAGGATTTAGTTTAGTTGTATATTTCCTTCAGATCGCATATATGGAGATGTACAATAGAAGTGGCTGAAAATTGCTTTGCATGATGATTCATGTTTCCATTTCTTTGCTCTTGAGCGAGAATCATGATTTCGGCATATATTTAACTGACTCGAATTGATGATGATCTTGTTTCCGGTAATGATAATTAATTTCTTTGATTGTACATCTTCTTGTGTAGTGCACAATCTGTTCTTGTAAATTATATAGCGTCAATTCATTTGAGATGGTTTTGTGTTTTGTGTAGGCCTCTTGGGGATCCAACTTACTTGTCTTGGAATAGAAATCCAGCAGGGAATTAGATTAGCATTGCCATAAAATATTATCCGGCGTCCGCAGTTTATGGATCATGTCTGTTGGGATATTATAACTTTTTCTCAGCACACCAAGTTGATGTACTAATTTTGCCGAAGAAAACAACTTCGTCCTTACTCGGTATAAAGTTTTAACAAATATCATTATTCTGCATTTTCATAAACCTAATTGTCTTATTATTGTAAAATTGATGAATGTTTTATACAACAGCTTTCAAAAAACAAAAAATTCACCGGCATCATATTTATTACCAATAAATTCATTCACAATAAGGTGATACATCTTCTTCACTTGAAGTGGACTAGGAAACTATCTGATTCATTTTCAACAAATAAATATTCAATTAAACTTACATATTGTGCCAACTCAAAATCAAAAGAAATTTTTTTTTGATGTCTTCTTGTAAAAGGACATTATTAATTAGAAATATGGAGATCATAATACCGTAAATTACTATTGGCAAGGAATAATTGTAGGCTCCATTGCAATGGAAATATTTCTATCGCACATGCTTGCACCAATATTTACAACACCTTCTCCCTGCATATTATAAACTATTTACTCATAAATATCTTATATTATATTTTATAATATGGTAAGAAAATTACTGAAATACCTTTGCAATGTTTCTAAAGAATGTGGTGGTATAATTTCCAGTAGGAAATAGAGCTTCAATGAGATCTGCTAAAACCAATTGAGGTTGGGCCACAGCTCCATCATACCAATCTTTAGTTTTAAAATTCACAATTAGTTAGTTATAAAAATATAAAAAAGAAAAAGAAAATTAATATGAAAAATACTTACCAAGAGTGATTGAATTATTTTGAATTCTTTTATCATATCTCCATAAGCTTTGATTTGTAATGAAAGCAACAGAGCAAAAAGTTGTCATGGACATCAATACTTTTGAGAAATGTTGATTGATTGTAGTTAATCGGATCAGAAGTATTCGTTCCATCAATCACAACATCCACCGTCTAAATTTCATAAACAAGTGTTAGAATTATAATTGATGAAAAATATGATTTAAAGTAAATTGTTTAATCTAAAATTAAAAAGCTTACACAAAGGATGGCATGCAAATCATCTAAATCATCAGGAATAGAGATGTTAAAAGTCTTCTTGTTGATTGAGTTATCTACATTTTCTCCACCTGCATCTTCCACATACTGTTCTTCCAATTCAATGCATCAAAAATAAAAAATAAATCAAAGGAAATTATAATCCAACATTGAAGATTGAGTTTGTACCTTCAACTTGAATGTTTCCTGATTAAAAGACCAGATACCCTGCTGAAAATGCAAGTAATTTAATTAAAATGGCAAATATTAATTCATAACACACAGATAAATGTATAGGTACAAACGTTATCCAACTCCATCCAAGCAACAATTGGTTTGAATGACTGTGTCTTGCTTGCTGCTGATTTATTCAGGCACAAATAGTTCGATTTCACCTGCAAAAATTAAATGAAACATTGATAAACACATTGAGTAATATCTATAATCGGCTTGTTCAAGGGTAAACTGTAATTCTCACTGCACTATACACTTGGTTGGCTCTCGTTTCAACGTTTGCAAAAACTCCCAAGAACTTGATCCACTCTGCTCGCTATTATATTTACATGTTATGCATAAGAAAACTGGATTACTAATAGTAAAATGTACTTATACATTACAACAAAACTGTCTATTTCCAAGGGATAAAAGCTCTCGTAAAAGATGAAAATTACCATGGAAAATATCATGATAAAAAAATAATTTTTGAGGAAAATATGTTCCTTGGAAATGCATCTTTTCCAAAGGTAAAAAGGGTTTGATTGATGACTACCTGAAGAGGATAATCCTCTCCAAGAGGAGCAAAAATAGCGAAATTGCAAGCCTGTGGCTGATCGGTCTGGCTAGTAAAATGAGCTGCATATAGTGAAAGTTGTTGTGGCTCAGTTTTGTTGATTATATCTATTTCTCCTCCTTCGTATAATTTCATTACGCATTCAGAAGCCACGAAGCTCGATGTAATGCCCTTCATGCTCTCTAACAATCCTAGTAGCTGTGGAGAAAAATATATATATTCAACTATATATAATAAAAGAAACAAAAATCTTTATAATTTCATCAGTATTAAAACTTGCTAAATTATTATAATTACAACTTAGAGAAGGCCTGGATCCTCACCTCGAAAAAGGATACTGATGGATTTAAAATAAGAAGGGAAAAGGAATTAGAAAAAGTGATAATAAAATGATGAAATAAAAGAAATATGAATTGAGTTGAGTTAGTACCTGGAAAGAAATCAGTATCAACTGAATAGTTTGACAATGGAACGACAAAAGATTTGATTCTGGAGGTGCAATACTTTGTTCTTTCTGCCATTCTTGAGTTGTTCTGTTCAATTTTTAATCCAACTTCATATACCCAATGTATAATAAAACATGAGATTATATCTCTTTACCATAACTTCTCTCACATACCAAAACAACCTAACACTTTCTCAAACTCTAAACCCTCAAATCTTCAAGAAATACTTTTTTTTTTTTTTTTTTTTTTTATTATCTTTCAATTTCAATAGTTAATACATGCAATAAAATTCTCATGAAATTTTGAAAACGTTGCTCTAATTCATGACTGGCCCATGAGCCGACTAGAAAAACCAGGCATTGGGTTGTGGAAGCCCAACTGTGACAAGTAGCCAAGTTGTATTAGCCAGACGGTGTCATTGTGGACTGAGTTCCAAAAAAGGGCCATCAACGGCCCGTGATCTCTACGGGCCACCTTAAAACCGATTCCATCCGCTTGTTACTACCAGACTAAAAAGTATTAAATATAGCATTACTTTATTTATATTAGTTACTACAATGTACTCTTTATTGTGTTAAACGCCAGTCTTTTTTATGAATTTATATTTAATGTCATCTTTATAATATTTGTCATTACCGTTCGAACCAACAACCAATATTGTAGGCCAATATTCTCACCAAATAAATGTAATTAATATAGTATATATATATCTAGCTAATTCACTCTCAATTTATCATGTCTCTATATGCAAAGCCAGTGCATCAAACTAGCTAAAATGTGCCTCTTCTTGAGGTAAACTATTAAATTTACAGAAGATAAAGAGTACCTGGATAAGAAGGTAGCTCCGGCCATCAATGGAGTTCTTGATAACTTTGAAGGTTTGTCCATAATATACATGGAAATTCTGGGCATCTTCCACTTTTGAAATATCACCATTCCCACCTCTAAACCATCCCCAACTTAACAACAAAACAACTAGCTGAAACTTCCAAGTTGCAGAAGTAGAAGTAGAAGAAGAAGACGACATGGTTTTAATGAAGAAGCACAAAACAAAACTCACTAGTTAACTACTCTATACACTCCTAGCTCTAGCATGGAATAGTACTAATATACCTAATTATCAGTGCGTGAGAGAGAGAAAGAACTTTTGGATATGTGAATTATTTGATGATTTTGTTGTCATGTGAGGTTTTCTTTTTTTATTAATGGATTTGAAACAGTTAGCAACCCGTGAACCACTGTATCTTTCTTTGCCTTATTTGTCATCTTCTTTTCTTTTTGTTTTTCGCTCCTTAACCCAATTGTCTCACCATCATATCCTCACTCCATGTGCTATGTATGCACCGTCACCGCTACCACCACTTCACTCAAATTATAAGTGGTGTTCCTTTAATATACAAAATCTTGTGCTCTATTTTTAAATCAAACGCCATTAATTGACTTCAATAACCCCTAAGCCATATTGCTTTTTAGATTTGGATTTAATTGATAAGCTAATTTTAGTCGGGTTGTTCATCGTCTGAAAATGTTCAAACACATATTTTGGGTTTTAAACTATTTCCTCCTCAAGGCTCAAGGAAAATAAACACAACCCAAAGGTTTCAGATAATAACAAATGCACCCAAAAATTTGATTACTCTACCATATAAAAATTATAATATACTTTGTCCAATTATATATTCTTTTAAGTTTTTTATTTCTTCAATTTTTATTTTAAATATAAATTTTTAGGAAATAAAAACTTAAAAGAATCTAAAACTTCATTTTGAAGAGATCTTTTTTTTGACTTTTTTTATGACTCAAGTGTTCGAGTCAAATTGCAAGCACCTCACCAGGACCCTTGAATATCCTACAAACCCAATATTCTAAGGGTTTGTTACTTTTGAAAAAAATTTAGCATGTTTATTTTATTATACTTCACTCTCCCATTCTATTTTATTCATTTAATAGTATGTAATTTAATTGAATTTAGTTTGTATAATTAGATGAAGGGTACTCTAGTCTTTATATGGTAAAGTAATCAATTTTTGGGTGCATTTTTTACCTCTGAAATTCTTGGGTGTCTTTTATTTTCTTCAAACTTTGAGGAATAATCCCCTTATATTTTTGCCCGAATATTTAAACATTCTTGCTTTCATAACTTTTATTAATTCATCCAGCTGTAGTTCACAAGTGTTAATTATTATTATTATTATTATTATTGTTATTTTTTTGTTGTGCATTCACAAGCCATATTACTTGGTGGGACAAAGTATGCATGATCCGTAATGGCTAGCACCCTTCCCACCTTCCCATACCCTTACCATTGGGATTTATTGTTTAATATATTTAAAGATTATTTTATGAGAAAATTTTTTCTAGTAATGAATATTTATTACACCGACTTATAAATTAAGCTCTTATTTTAGTTAGGTACGATTTGGTATTATTGTAGCTTCCAACTCACTTATACCCTATTTGGAAATAATATGCCCATTATATTTGTGTTTTAGATTACTAAATGTACTTAGAAGAATGTTGTTACCTAACTTTTACTTACATTATTCCCTAATAATTCACTTGAATAGATAACTACTACTAAGAAGTGAGTAGACCAAAATCTAAGGCGTGTTTGTTTCAACATTTTTGCACTATCCTATCTCTATCTTACCTAAAACATATATTTATTTCTCTATTCTGAAAATCCTATTCTATTTTATTTAATTCTTTTTAAACCCTCTAGGTTTGTTAATTTAACTAAACACCGTCTAAAAAAAGTAGAAATTGACAAAAACACCCCCACCCACCCATATTTGCCAGATTCCGGCCACCACCGCCGAAAGGTGGTCGGGTCGGAATCTGGTATAATAGAGCACTATTGGCTAGATCTGGCCGAAAAGGTCAAATCTACGGTCATAGTTGGTCGTCAAAGACGACCGAACGTGGCAGATCTGGCCGTAGATCTGGCAGTTTTCAACCAGATCCACGATGGATTTGGCTAGTTGACCAGATCTACAGTCATACTTGGTAATCAATAACGACCAAACGTGGCCAGATCTGGCCGTAGATCTGGTTGTTTTCAACCAGATCCACGATGGATTTGGCTGAAAAATGTCATATCGGTGCACGACCGGCTAGATCCAGCCAGTCGTACGCTGATACGGCGATTTCGATCACCCTCTAATGGTGGTGGCCGGCTGCTAGCATTTAATGGGTAGGTGGAGGTATTTTTGTTAATTTTTAATGTTTTATTACAGGGGTGTTTAGTAAATTAACAAACCTAGGGGGTGTTTTTGTTAATTTTGTAATCTTACCTCGTAATAACCACCCAACTCTTACTTTTTAAAAAATCTTATCTAAAATAATAAAACAAACACACTCTAGACTGCTTGATACTTTGATGTAAACACTTAATGTAGTAGGTGATTGAGTCAATATTTGATAGGAGGGTGAAAGTGTCAATAACCAAATTTACCATTTGATCGGTTAATTGGTCAGTGAAATAATGTGAGAGATTCAAGGGTCATTTTTTGATTTGACAACTTTATGAAGCTAGCTCAATATACAGTATAACTTCTCTATAGTGATACTTTATACAAGAATAACCTCCATGTAGTGATAAAAAATTCTAGTCGCAACTTGGGATATGTATAAATAAGAATAAACTTTACATTGTAAAAAGTTAAAATTTTTCTAATTCTCGTCTTAAGAAAGTTGTCTCCACATAGTAATAGTTATCTATATATTACAAAAAAATATATGTTATGTTACATTAAAGGTTTAAAATTAAATAAAATATTTATCTAAAGTTGTTTGGGACAATAATTTATATTTTAGAGTTATTAACACATTTTTTAACTTGCAGGTACGTGATAATTCGCTAGTATGGATACCTTCTTATTGAAACCAAAACATTTCTAGCTTTTCAAGCATGTTTATAACTTCTTAGCACGAAAATTTTTGTATTTCCGTACTATCACTCTCAAGATTATTTCTTTTCTCTTGTCTAATTATATCAAAGATTTCTTATTCAGTTAAAGTCATATATGACTTGTTTATTTAAATGATTAAAGAAGACATTAATATCCATTCGATTAGTGTAGTGAAATTGTCGAATCTGATCATTAAATTCTGTAATGACTCTTTGATTCTCTTCATCTACTTCATTTGTAACTTGCAATTCATTGACATCGAGGATCATAACTTTGCAATGCTTAAAACAATTGGCCATTGTCTGTGGTTTCACATCAAGTGACCATGCATCAATTGCATTTACAATTCCATCAATGACATTTATATTTGTCTGTTCGAAGACATGATCTTTTATCAATTTCAAAAGTAAGCAATTGAAGCGTTGAATTGAATTCCTAATACTATTAAAATATGAATTGAAATTCTAATAGTGTACTACTAAAACATGAGTTATAAAATAAGAAATTAAAACAATAATTTTTTTTAACTATATATCTATTAAGTTATAACCT
This sequence comes from Pistacia vera, assembly GCF_008641045.1. NCBI lineage: Eukaryota > Viridiplantae > Streptophyta > Magnoliopsida > Sapindales > Anacardiaceae > Pistacia > Pistacia vera. The sequence continues at coordinate 347,998 of NW_022196188.1, read as the reverse complement.
CCTACTACAAGAAAAATGGCACTCGATGTCTAGCAAAATTGGACGCTAATCATCCAATTTAGATACTGATTGTCTTGCGCATCTAAATTTACGTAGTCACCATTTAATTGCAGAATCGTTGTCCCATAAAGAATGGGCAACTAAATATTAGGTTAGACAAGGAAATGTTTTTTTTTAACTACTAACAATTTAGTTACTAATTGCTGTTTGAAATAGTCCTTTGACTTTGATGTTGACTGTGTAAAGGTAATTTGGTAAAATTGTATTGCAACTATTCATTAGTTGAAGAATGTATCTTTTAGTGAGAAAAAAATTAGTGGTGAATTCCAAAAATTTAAACGCTAAATGTGTAAGGGTAATTTGATAAAAGTATTTCGTGACTATTCTATTGGTTGAAGAATGTACCTTTTAGTGGAAAAAAAATAGTGGTAAATTCCAATAATTTTAGACGCTGAATGTTAAACCCCAATCTAGTAAATTACTTTCAGCTACTATAAAAGTAGTTACAAAATAAGTGTTTCTATGAGAAAAAAACTAGTGAAAAAAACATTTCGTTTTCAATTAGGGAATGTGTATGCCCAATTTTGTTTCTTACATTTAATAACTAATGATTTAGTTATTAAAATTAATTTTTTATATCTAAATAATATAGTAACCGATTGTATACGAGTTTTGGAAACTAATTATTTTAGTCTAGTATTATTGATTAGTCCTGGGTGCTCTATTATTTTTGCAACTAATATTTTAGTAACTAATTGGTTAACATTAAAGAGCATTGTTTTTGTTCTTTGTCATTGACCTCATTTATACATTCAACGTCAACAAAATAAAAATGACACAATATAAAAATCTAGATCAATAACATCAAATATCTTCAATGCATATAAAATTAATAGTCCATACATGGATTTTTATGCATGATGAGCAATACAAATCTAAAATGCGCTATCATGTGTGCATAACAAAAATAAAAAGCATGCACCCCACATTTTCATCAATACTTATCTATCTGTGCATAACTCCAAAAAAACAAAATGCCCACCCCAAGTACATCATCTAAGGATATGTGCAAACAATCCCAAAAAGTCCAAAAAGATTGTCCTACCCCTATGTCAAAATATGCACTAGCCATACAACAAAAAGCTATCAATGTTAGCATCTCAAACATCACCGGTTGAGGTTCTAGAAGCAGCGGAAGACTCATCATCAATTGGAGATGGAGATGGCAGTCGAGTTGGAGTGGTAGTAGGTTACGCGCGTGCAGCTGCTATAGTCATGTGAGTAAGCATCTCCAACATAAGAGCTTGTTGTTGTTCAAGCATTTTGATTTTCTCCTTCTGTTGATCAAATAGTATAAGTTGCTCCTCTAAATATTTAATCTTATTTTGTTGTTATTCAACTGTGCGCCTTAACTCTGTTACTTCTTATGTATCATGCTCCTAAGTCACAGAAAATACAAAATTCTGGTTAAAGCCGGAAGTTTTACCAAGCACTTCCTCATTCATATGCATGTTTACTGGACCACGAGCATCATTCAACATTTCCATGATTTCATCGTCATCTTCATATTCATTGTCCATTTCACCGTCAAACATGTCATCAAATATAGTTCCTAGATTTATGTGTTCCCCATGGAAAGTCCATACATTGTAACTTCTAGAAAACCCATGTCTATACATGTAGCTGAATGGTGAATATATCATGTGATCTTGTATTCAAACAAGTTCTACATGGGCAACGGGTCTTACCCTCACTATCCAAGTGTTCTTTTGCAATGTCTATGAAAGAGTCGATTCCTTGAACATATTCATTGCACAACCTATTAAACAACCAAATCCATCTCCTATCCATCGTGATCTTCTAGGTTCACAAACAAAACAGAAATTCAGTATCACAAATATGTTGTATCACAAAGACACTACTCAACCCAATTAAAACACAGTCATCCATACAAAACAAAAAAATAAATAGATACCAACAAGGAATATACTACAAGTGATAATGTAAATGAATATAAACGATCAATAAAGTATTTAAATTTAAATTTACGTAATTTATACCTTCTTTTTTATGGTTGTAGTAGCAATGGTGCCCTCACCCTTCTCAACCTCGGTCTTCAAGTCAACTTTAAGATCCTCAAATACCTTAAAGTGTGCTAACTTGTTTAAATAATAAATCTCAGTAAACTTTCATTTGAAATTTTAAGATAAATCAATTTATTTTAACAATTAGGGTTTCTAAAAAAATTTGGTTTTGTAAGAACAAATCAATTTCATAGCTTAAAGAAAATAAATGAGAATTTAATATTTGAAATATTTTTAACATAGTTCATCCATCATCGTATAATTATTTTCAGTATAAAACAATTTAACACACATTATGTAAGTCTTTACTTAAACCTCAAATTAGACAGTCTAAAACTACCCCTTAATTTATACGTCCAAGGAAAGACAATTATCCTTAGGCTACCCTAGCAATCATAAAATAACATAAAACACCCACCAATCTGTAAACCAAAACAAAAACACCTAAACCCACAAAACAAACCCGAAGTTTAGTTTTGACATGGAAAATGGAAAGGGAAAAAAGTCCTTAAGCATCATTAACATCTTGAATAACAAATAAAAGATTAAATTAAATGTTTCTTCCACTTTCCAATCATTGAAATAATAACAAAAAAGAAACTTCGTTGGTTAAATTGTGGGCGCCCTGCCCCTCACTTCAAAGTTAATTTATTTTATGTACTTTTACAATTAGTTATAACGAGTCTTTCTTCATTTATGTAATGCAAAACCATATGAATTGATGATCATAAATATTACAACCATTTTAAAACATGAACACACCCAAAAAACGTAACCAAACCAAAGGCTAAGCCTTATTTCAGTCAACACGTTTACTTTGTAGGGTCATCTTGGACACTTGTTTGGTTTGAGAGGGAAAGCTAGAGAGTTTTAGTACAATTTGTTTTCATTTTCCTTTTTTATTTTAAAAAAATTTATAACAGATTATCTATTTTAACATATTAAGGTTAAAACAAATTAAAAGTGAAATGTGAGTATTTTGTATATTAACCATCATTCTCATCGTCTTATTTTCAATCAAATGTCAGAATTCAAAGGCAAAACAACAAATCCCTTTTCTCCATAGATTAATCATAATCCCTTTTCTCCATAGATTCACCAATGTGTAAACCAAAACCAATGTGTAAACCAATGTGCAAGGCCGATCCGAAGGTGAAACTATGGATCGAGCAGGGTCGATTTGAAGGTGTAAGTACGTGGATCAGCCAGGGTCGATCCGAAGGTATAAATTCGTGGATCAAGCAGGGTCGATCCGAAGGTGTAAATCCGTTGGTCGAGCAGGGTCGACCCAAAGGTGTAAATCCATGGGTCGAGCAGGGTCGACCCGAAGGTGTAAAAAATTCATGAATCGAGTAGGGTCGATCTGAAGGTGTAAATCCGTGGATCGAGAAGGGTCGATTCGAAGGTGTAACGAACATTTGATCGAGTAGGGTCGATCTGAAGATGTAAATCCATGGATCGAGCAAGGTCGATCCGAAGGTGTAATTAACATTTGATTGAGTATGGTTAATCTGAAGATGTAAATCCGTGGATCGAGTAGGGCCAATCCGAAGGTGTAATTATATGGATCGAGCAGGGTCGATCCGAAGGTGTAACAAACATTTGATCGAGCAGAGTCGATCTGATGATGCAAATCCGTGGATCGTGCAGGGTCGAATCAAAGGTGTAATTAACATTTGATCGAGCAGGGTTGATTTCGAAGATGTAAATCCGTGGATCAACCAGGGTCAATCTGAAGGTGTAACAAACATTTGATCGAGTAGGGTCGATCTGAAGATGTAAATCCGTGGATCAAGCATGGTCGATCCGAAGGTATAATTAATATTTGATTGAGTAGGGTCGACTGAAGATGCAAATCGGTGGATCGAGCAAGGTCGATCCGAAGGTGTAACAAACATTTGATAGAGCAGTGTCGATCTGAAGATGCAAATCCATGGATTGAGCAGGGTCGATCCAAAGGTGTAATTAACATTTGATCAAGCAGGGTCTATTTCGAGGATGTAAATCCGTAGATCGAGCAAGGTCGATCCGAAGGTGTAATTACATGGATCGAGCAGGGTCGATCCGAAGGTGTAACAAACATTTGATCAAGCAGGGTCGATCCGAAGTGTGAAAACTCATGAATTGGGCAGGCCTGATTCGAAGGTGTCAGCTGCTAAGTAATGCTTCATTGAATTCAGGTCGTGAGACCGACTGTCTATGAAGGCGGTGGATAGGCCCACTCATCCTTTTTAAATAAAAAATGAAAAGACAACAAATATTTTGATTGATTTCACCTAAAAGTAGTAGCGTGTGGGATGGATTGCGTTCTAACTGTTGCTAATGTCTTTGCCTTTGGGAGTTTAGAGCAGGTAGGCACATTTCCCTGCTTCTTTGGTGATCTTGTAGGGCCTACAATCGATCTGAGCTCTGGCCTCCTGTCGTTCTGCATTCAGTCATACCTGGTGTGAATTGCCTGATTCATCTCATCTTCCTCCCACCTTATTTAAATCGTTGCTCTGGCCAAGGCGTCTTCCATCGTGGTGTAACCTAGCTTTGTCAGTTCTTTGTATAGTTCACCATCCAGGAGGAGACTTTTTTTGAAGGCATCTACGGTTGTCTTAGGGTTACAGGAAGGGATGGAAATCTTCTATTTGTTGAATCTGCTGACATACTTTCTCAGTGGCTCTCCCCTCCTCTGGTATACTCTATATAGATCGGCCGACAGCTTCTCGAGTTTTTTGCTGCTGGTGAACTGCTCCACAAAGGTGTCGGTGAGCTGAGCGAATGAGTCGATGGAACCTTTCGGGAGATTTGTGTACCACTGGAGTGTTGGACCGGATAAGCTTGAACCAAAACTCTTACACATGCAGGCTTCCCTCAACGCTCAGGGTATTGAGACAGTGAACATCTGCTGCTTGTACGAGGCTATGTGATCATCTAGGTCGGTTGTGCCATCGTAGGGTTTTATGCTGGGAATAGTAAACTTCTGGGGCATGTCGGCTAGGGCGATTTCGTCCACAAAGGGTGAATCTGCGTAACGTACAGTGAGGCCTGCTCTTCTTGGTCAGGACCGACATTCCTAGGATGCGCCTTATCACTGCCTCTACATCAGCCAACCTCTTGGCCAGTACCTGTTCCATAGGAGAGGGGGATACCACTAGGTCATCCCATTTAACTAGGTCAGCCATTGCATTCGTCCTTGGCATATTTCGTTGGGTCATCCCGCGCGGTGTAGTCTGGTGGATCATTCCTTCGTGCACACCCTGGTAACCTGAATCTCCGTTCATTCCCTCTGCTCGAATGACTCCCATGGTAATTGATCTGGTGTTTCGCCCTACATGAATGGTCAGAGGGGTTGTTTGATATTTGTTCTGTCCGTCAGGATGGGTGGGCTCGAGTGCTATAGTTTGGTTGGGTTGGCTGTTCAATCCGTGAGGGTGAGCCGAGCCGAGCCGAATGGTGTTTGTGCAGGGGTGGTTGAGTGGAGGTGAGGCTGGATGGTAAGAATGGGTTGGTCTTGCGGGTGTGGGCTCTTTGTCTCTTGGGCGTCTTGATCTTGAGACTCGGGTGGATCGGATGAATGGGGTTCTATTGGCAGATCCTTTCCTCCATGAGTCAGGATCAAGTCGTCGACCACCGATGAACTTAATGGATGTGGCCTTTTACCGGAGGCCGAGGATCTATGCTCTGGGGTTTGGAGAGGTTACATGGATGGAACTGGGGTGCAAAATCGATTGGGAGGTACCTGCAAGGCAGAAGCTCCAGATCATAGAACTAACTCACCTTCTCTTTAAGAGACTGGTCCAGATCATAGAACTAACTCACCTTTTCTTTAAGAGACTGGTTTTCGGCCCTGATGGATGCGTTTTTGGTCCGGATTGCATTGTTCTCGGCTTCCAGTGCGGCCACCTTGTCTGAATTTTGTTGCATGAGAGCAGTCAGAGCCTCCAGTCTGGCCTCGAGGTCAGAGTTAGTGTTGTCTGAAGGGTCAGCCATAGAAAATTCCTCTATGTAGCAAGGTTCGCCGAGCCAAATGATTGCTAGAGGCCCCACGGTGGGCACCAAACTGTAGACGTAAAAATTTACCTGTATGGAAGGGGGGTCTGATCCCGTGAGGTTGAGGCCATTAGCGATTCGCTGCACCTGTACATGTAGAGAAACAAATGCGTGAAGCGAACGGGAAACACCAGGGTGGTGTTGGCCGTAGGCATTTCGACGCTCAAGTCAGCAAGGCTGAAAGAAGCTAGTATAGTAAGGGTTAGGTTGTAGAGAGGTTACCCGAAGTCTAGTCGGGTACTGTGACTACGGCAGTGATGTGAAGCTCTCAAGTAAGAGCTTCGGGTGTGAAGGTGTAATGTAATGTGCCTTGTGAGAGGGCTGACCTCTGCTTATATAGTGATTGTCTGGTCTCCCAATCCTGATGGGAGTAGGAGTCCTAATGTAACTCTGATGCGAACCCTAGAGGAATTAGGGTTGTGGTGAGCTGTCTTACCAGTGTTCGAGTAGGAAAGTGATCCGAACAGGAAAGTAACCTCGAATAAGAGATTGATCCCGATTAGGAAGGTGATCTGTGTGGTGTCGTGGGCTCTGAACTCGCTCATAGGTCCAGGAAGTGAACTAGGATTGGGAGGCTTGTGCCCGGATGGTTTGGGTCGACTGTATCTCGTATAAAATGGGCCTAATCCGGATGGGGCCACATCGGGATTGGGCTTGGTCTCTTCCTCATTTAGTCCCGTTCTCCTATTTGGGCCAAGGACGATTTTTGGCCCTAACATTAATACAGGTGATTCGCGACATAAATCTACGACTCAATGATCAAGAAAGGAGATTGCCATGCTGCTTTGTGGCTTCGTTTTGTATCCAAACTTCACTCAAACTTCATTCCGCTCCGCATTGATGATTATAGTTATTGCACCGCATATATATATGTGTGTGTGTGTGTGTGCGCGGTTGCTCGTTCGTATGGTTGGAATGTGATTCAAAACTTGGGGTTATTGGCTTTTAGGCTAACCTCAAGGAGTTTAGAATGATATCCCTGGATGGAAAAGAAACACAAATTGACAGAATTTATAGATTATGGTGTATAATGATCAGTTTGCATTCAGTAAATAAAAGATACAGTAGCTTTAAAATATGAATTTTTATTAAAATATCCATTAAAATACAATAATTCAATTAAGGTATCAGTATACAACACAAGTATTAATTAAGATGATCAGCCTCCAATTTTGGAGAAGGTTCATCTTATCCCTTCCCAAAATTATCAACTACAGTTAGGAGTAAAACAAACAAGGATGTCAACAGTACTCAAGATCAGGTAACTAAGCTGTTGCCCACATGGTACATAAAGCCAAGGTAATGGTGAGGAAAAGCCCTAATTTCTTCAAAAATACAATAGAATGATGCCCACCGCTCCTTACATTAACAAAGAAATTTTTATCTCCCGCTGGCTTTTTCTTCATCACCTTCAAATCGTTAGAGCAGCCTTCATCTTTCACACTACCACTTACAGTGAAGCCATCCATCAATTTCTCACTTTCCCCAACATGAAAAAGAAGCATTAAGAGATCAAATGCCACCACACAGACAACTGCAATTGCTAGTTCCTTCCATAGCTTCATGAATTTGGTGAACTTTCTGAAGAAAGAGCCTGGTTTCTCATGCCTAATGAATTGTTTCTCAACCTTCTCTATTGATGAGTTGTTTGTGATCACTGGGTTAAGGTGGACTTGAACTGTCTGCGAAGGCACTATTTGGTGAAAGAATGTGTCTGCTACTTGGCGGGTCGAAACAAACATTCCATGATTCACCTTAATTTCCTCGACCACCTCAAAGCTTGGTGAACTTGCAAATCCATCTGCAATGTCTTCATGATCTAGATTGTTCCCATTGGGTTCATCGACGATGAACCCAAGTGAAAAATCATTTATTTCTGAGTCATTGAATCCCAAACAGCTATTATGCGAAGTTTCACCTGAACGTAAGGAACTTTTCAAATTAGAAAACGAGAAAAATTTTATGCCAACATAGAAAGGAAGGTGTAAGATGCATTAATTAATTATTATATATAGCAATACCTTGAGCTTCATGAACTTCTGTTCTTTGGAAACTTGAAATATTTTCTATGGGAACAACCTTCTGCTCTTCCATAAAACTCTGCGACAAAGGAAAAAAAAAACTCGATGAGAAATTTTAATTAATGAAAAAATTATTATTATTTCATGATTCATACATTCATTTTATAAAATCCTGTTATATCCATTCACTTCAAGCATTATTAATCAGTACAATAATTAGAAAAAATAGAATACATATAAAATAAATATATATGTAACATAATTTTATTGTTTAGTATAGATGTGATATATATATTTGTACGTTAATTTAATATAATATTTTTATCAAATTAATGAAAAAAGATAGAATTTTAAGGTAAACATACCTTCTCCAAATCCTTGGACATTCCTACCCATCTCAAATTCTCCACCATCCTCTCTGGCTTGATTTCTTCATCCAAGTCTCCGATTTCTATTGACCTAGTATTCAGATCTTCCCATGACTTGTCATTATATCTGACACAACTCATATCATTACTTGGATTATAATGATTATCTTCCCCAGTTATAAAACTAAAACCATCAGCATGGGCGTAATTTCCACCCCATGTATCTTGAAGGTTGGACTGATTGATGAGTTGTTGTGATGTATGAGAAACTGAAAGAATTTCCTGCAGTATATTTCCCTCATTTGTGCCTCCCAGTGAGGAAGTTGAGTGCGAGTGCGGCATTTTGAAGTCCGTGAAGCCGACTTGAGAGAAATCTTCCACCTCCAATGGAGGCAACGAGAGCCGATGTTGCAGCTTTGCACACTCTATCGCTATATCAATCTGTAAAAAAAATCAATTTCACATTTTATTATTGTAGGATATAATTCTTCGAGGCTAATGTTCTGAAATTTTTAACATACGGATCAAAGGTCAGCCTTTACTCACTCACTTTTGATTGTTGGGTTTGTAAAATAAATGATTAATTGCTTACCTTTGATTCGCAGGTTAAAAATTTTAGAATGTTTAGATTAGAGAAGAGCTATTAATATTTCAACTTTAGAAAATTGTTTCACCAAAACAATTTACCTTGGAAGGATGGTATGAAGTGGTTCCATAATTTGACAATGGACTTGTATAGCCAAGCACCTCATCTGATAAGAACTGTGTCCATTTTCCGTCTTGTGTCCCACTGAGATCAATTGATGATCCATTGGCATTGCTGGGTAAACATGTTCCATATGCCATTGGATATCCTGAGCTATCAAAACCATCGCATCGTCTCTCTGAATACAAACCAATGTCCCCGGAAGAATGTTCGTTCATCATTTGATTACTAGTTGTAGGAGCATAATGCTCCCCAACCTTCGGAGCAATTGCACTCTTCTTGAACACACGACAAAGAGCATATGCATCCTGGAAAGGATTAAACAAAATATTAATAAAAATGAATTTATTAGTTTAATATTGATCAAAGAAAATAATTCATAACTGAGTGATGGAGTCAGGATTTTGTTCACTGGGGGCAAATTAAAAGAAATTTGAAATATCTAAAGTACAAATATTTGACCATATATAGAATTTGAAACTCGAGACACCAACCAATACATCTATTTTGTATAGGTGAAGAATTTAGTCATAAGAGAAAAAAATAATTGAAATTATAAAATATTGTGGTTGTTAATATTGATGTAAACTACATTCAATCATAAGAGTGAAAAAAAAAAAAAATCAAAACTTTTAAGATATTGGAGGTTGAAGAAAAAAAATCAAAACATGGAAAAATGGTACTTTCATAGAAGAAATGGGACTTCTGTTACAAATACAAAATAGAAGGGGATTAACTTAAATTTTTAAGATCAGCGGGAGCATGAGCCACCACTCAGCCCTTAATGACTCCGTCCCTTTCATGCACTGGTTATGTTAGAGAATAATAAGAATTTAAGTAAATTAAAGAAAAGCAAAAAAAAGCTCACCTGCAAACCTGAATCAGTTTCACATTCTCGCTCATCAAGGCGATATTCATGCATGACCCAGTGAGTCCGAATGCCATGTGGGGCTCTCCCTCGATAGTAAACTAGGGTTTTCTTCATGCCCACAGAACGAGTCTGAGAGTTCACTTTTCTATCTTTCCCTGTGGCCTTCCAATATCCAGCTTTGGTTGCACGATTTGTTCTTGATCCATTGGGGTACTTGCGATCACGAGGACTGAAGAAATACCACTCCAGGTCTTTGCTGGGTAATAATGACTTCCCTGCATATATATTTTAATTCACTTCTTTAAATTTTAAAAATTCAAAAGAAAATGAACTAAACTACATTAAATTAAATTTGCATATTTGATTGTTGGAGCTGTACCAAAATCTTGCCATTTTTACCTGAAACTAATGCCTAGAAGGAAAAAAAAAAATATATTTTTAAGTGGAAAACAGAATATTGATATAATTCATAATATAAACGTAATAAATCATAGGAAATACATAAAGACTATGAAACCTCTACTCCAAGGAAACTATACGGTAATTCAAAAGTAATTATATTAAAAGAGATAAATTATTATAATATTGACGAGTGTTATAAAATTTATGAGAGAGATGCAAAGCATAGCTTGAAACTCATCTCTCGCAACAAAGTAATACTTTAATTCGCACGTACTTTTTGACTTGGTCTTTCATGCAGCTTGTTTTATACATTACCTCAAGAGAAAGCAACCGAAGAAAAATAAATTGAAAAGAAAGAAAACATCTTCGTGGGACCTGTTCCTTATAGTTTCTGATTGTACTTAAGATATTTCATGCAAAAGTTTAAGATATTTGACTAATTATAAAGCATGTAATTAATTTGTATAAACATGTACGAGAATAACAATCAAACAAAAAGAAAATCCATGCTATTTTAACTTTTTTAAAAGTTCTGTGGAGTTCTTAATTTAATGCATGAGTAACAGGTTCTCGACAGAAGGCTTAGGTGTTGAGATTACTGATTAGAAGTTTCATATTACGTAGCCATTTCTAGATAATATTCTTTATACTTTCCTTTTCGTGTAATTCTTCTGAGTATTTTATAGATATCTTGGAGAGGATTTTAATTAACCAATTGAATTAAAGTTTTGAACCGACAACCTAGTGAGTAACAAGCTACAGCATTGTTAATTTTCTTTCAAAAATCAAACTCAGAATGATGAAGGCAATGCGAAAAGGAAAATACCTGGTAAGTCCCAAGGTTCACACTTGTAGAGATCAACTTCAGGGATGATCTCTAATTCAATCCTACGACCATTGATTTTTCTCTTGAGATAATAGGCGACGAGTTCCTCGTCTGTTGGATGGAAACGAAAGCCAGGAGGCAATGAAACAGGAGCCATGTATGTATCTGTTTGGTGAACTTCTTCTGATGTTGATATATAAAAGATTCGGGTGACCGGTCTCGTAACCAAAAACAAAGAAACCAGCCTCTATTAACAAGGATTAATCTTTACAATCAACTGCACAAAACACTTATAGAATTAGTTATCAATCTAAGCATTGAAATTTGAAAGGGAGGGAGGGAGAGAACCAACCTTAATCAAAAGAAAGTTCAAAGGGAGAGAGAACTGAATTGAGAGAGAGAGAGAGAGAGCTCAGGGATATGCAAAGATAAAAATGTTCGGGGGGTTTTGATGAGAAAAAAAGGTAGAAAAAGCAAAGCAATTGGGGAGGCTGCCACCCCCTAAATTCCTTAGCCTCTTTATCTTTTGGTCCTTCCTTTCTCATCAATGATTCTTGTTATCTTTTCTTTCAAGCTCAACACTCATCTCTAGCTCTTTCTTTGGTTGAACAAAATTTGTTAATTAATAAAATAATTTTTGTCTCATTCTCTCTCCAATTATCCGATGCTTCGGACATGTCCTTTCTTGGAATAAGATATCCACGTGGTTAAACCTGATTCGATACATTTCCCGCCTTCACATGTAAGAACAGGTATCTACATTAACGATCAGCTGTGGACAACGAATTTCGGCGGCGTTTTTAACTGAAAATTTTCTCACTTTCCACGTGCTTATATTTCCTTTCCTTACCTATATATGCACTCTATCCATTTTAATCGCCGATCATTATAGTATTCTTTAAAGTAATATCATTCTTTATAGATCTTCTCCTTCTCCATCTTTTCTTTTTGTCTTGGGTGATCGGCTCTCTAATTGGTACTAATTTATATATATCTCGCTGTGTTAAGATTGATTGCTTTTTTTTTTTTTTTTTTTTTTAAATGGAATAGATGATTTGGTCTATATAATATATGCGATTAATGAATCTTTAACATTGATATTTTTTATTTACGCAACAATTCATAATCAATGAATCTTTAATTATAAATTGTGACATCAAATATGAGATAAAAAAAATATATGTTCTTTTTAATTAAATCATTGGAAATGTGATAATTAGACTCCATAAATTTTGAGTGGAACTTTGTGAATTACAAGGTACTAGTAAAAGTTAAAAAGAGGAATAATGGAACCTACTAATTCCATGACAACAACCAAGTCTAGTAGAATCTCCAACTTTTTTGTTCTTTAGAAATTTTCAAACAAATTGATTAGAAAGAAAGTATTGCATTTTGTCAAAATAAATATATTAAACCAAAAAAAAAAAGTACTAATAACAATATGATTTGATAACTTAGTTCCATTATATTATAAACTTTATCATACAAGAAGAACAATTTATCATGAGAAAAATTTCGAATTATAATTAAAAGTTTATTTTTTTTATATATAATAATGGTTAAAGAAGTTGTTAAGGTGACATAAAAATATTACTTTCAATTTCACTATGAAGTTCATTGGATTACAATAGAATAACTATATCTATTCATTAAACCAAATAAAATTAAGTGATGATTAATTGATGTATATATCATCAATCTAGCCATTGTAATGTAATACTTTAGAATTTTTTCAAATAGCCCAAAAAAATACTTATCAAATTCAATATTCGTAATAAATTTATCGTCAGAATTTAAGTTGAAAATCGTTAACATAATACTTGATATAATAGTATTATTCATTCCAAAGTCTGTGAATGGAGCAACTAAGGGGTGATAATAATATAGATGAATAAAGAAAAGCGAGGGCGAGGAATTGAGAGACTACGGGGAAGAGGGTCATGTGGGACCAGCTTTAGCATGTGAAGTAAAGAGAATATCCACGTAGCAAAATGGGATGAGTTGGAGAGTGACATACTTTTCCTTTAGGGCAATCCATACTTTTCCCTTTTAACAGGTTTTTCTTTACTAAGATAGGACAACATTTTTATTCTCTTAATCCATCACTCAACTTCCCAAAAGCCTTATGTTTTCTTGTCCCCCTTCTTCTTCTTCTTCTTCTTCTTCTTCTTCTTCTTCTTTTCCCAATTTTATCAATAAGACTCAAATATATTTGATTTCTCCCGTCAAACTACTTAATTTAAATAATTCACGACATTTTATCCTTAGGTTGCAAAGTAATTGCTGGCATTTTAAACCTTTTTATTGGTTTGAAATATGTTTTTAAGATTAAGAACACAACTTTTTTCTATCATTTTCAAGATTATTTTATGCTTTATTAATTAAAAATTGTAAATATTTTTTGCATAATTCAATATATGTAAAAGGTATTTCAAAGCATTATGGTATAACAACTTAAAAGTTTGATCTAAATTGGGACACAAATTATTGATCATGGATATACTATAATCCAATAGATGTTATATAGGAAGTTGAAATTAGTTCATTTTTGTCCCAAATTATTGGATTATGATGAATTAATGACTACAAATTAGTGTAAAATATTTGAGTCGATATAGTTTACCCACTTTTAATGTAGAAAAATTAAAATGACAATTCCATCACGCATTCTATATTTAATGTTTTGTCCAAACAAAAAAAAAAAAAAAATTATTTAAATGGGTTTTTGTAATGAAACATTTTATTTCTAATAACCCTAAATTATTTTTTTCTTTAATAAGTTTAACATAAAATATTAAAAATCCAATGTTATGAGTGTGATATTTCATATTAAATAAATTTATCTGAATAACATCATTAATTAGATATGTCTCATAAATAGGTCTACATTAGGAAAAATTAAGATAAAAAACATATCAATTAATCACATCATTTGTATTCTAGACGATCATTTAATAAAATAACAAAAAATATATATGAATTGATATCACAGCGTTTGTATTCTAGACTATCAATTTTTAAGATAGAGTATATATGTGACAAGATTTTAAAAGTGAATTATCCATGAAATTTAGTTATTTTTCAAGTAATGGGATCATTTTACTTGATATAATTCCTTTTTAATCAAAAGAACATATCAATTAACATCACGAAATATGTTTGCTTAATTTAAATAATTACTCGGTCGGTTTATTTATTTATTATATTCAATATATTAACAATCATTTGATGAAAAGGAAGTTTCTGGTTTATATTCTCTCGCAAAAGCAATAGCAAAGCACGTTTGAACACGCTTATAAGCCAATTGCATGATCAGAATTTTGCATTATATTATTGGCAAAAAATGCATTTTAAATAAACTATGATTACTAGTATAAGAAACTGTAGCCGAAAGAAAGCTGGGGAAACCTCGTGAGTATATTTTCTTTATAGGTTTGAATGGGAGACCAAGAAACTTCGACTTCAAACATGAATCAATTAAATGACCTGAAGAGGAAAAGAGAAAGCGAAGAAATAATAATTAAGATTAAAGAAATTAAAAGTATGCTATCGTTTCTTCTTATCTCTTTGCCTACCATAAGATTGTTTTCTGTTTCTGTTAAGAAAGGTCCACTATTATGAACCAAGGCTGGAGACCTACCAGTCGTGACATAGGCATTCAACCTTTTTTTTATTTTTATTTTTATTTTATTTTATTTTTTAAAGAAGAAAAAGAAAAAAGAAAAAAGAAAAAACAAGAAGAGTATTCACATCGGCTTCTTGGTTGATTAGTCTATTCTTCATGTATATAAATTTAATAAGGAATAGGGTCCTAAAATGTTACATTATGTTTTTTGTCCTCGGATATTGTTGGATTAATTATTATTTTTTATTTAAAAAAAGCATTATCTAATCATTATGCACATTTTTTCTGTTGCAAGCCCATAGTTGTAATCTCCTAAAATTTTAAAATAAATTCATAAATCAACAATAATCTTATTAAAAAAAACTTGATAGTTGATAACAGTCATCAATGTTTGTACTCTAACACCGTCAGAAAACACTGGTTCAAATCATCATACTCCCACATAGAAAATGTCGTACTCACCCTGTCTGCAAAAAAAATAAACTAACTGTATAACGACACCATAATGGTTGTTTCTGAAATACGACATTTAGTTCCTGTCGTATTAATATTAAGTAAAAACAACAATATATATATCGACGTCATCTCTTAAATACGACACAAATATCATGTTGACGTTTGACAACATAAACAACACTAGTTTTATGTTGTTTCTCATATACGACACCTGAAGAATGATCGTTATGAGTCTTACGTATTTATGAACTACAACACCATGACACGACAACTCTTTAATATCGCCTGACGAATGTCATTCCTTCTTAACGACACCAATTCCACATCGGTTTGGAAAACCGAAAAAGCACGGCATTGTTTAGTACCTCTTCATACATATTCGATCCATTAAACGACACTATTTATTTTACTACGTTGTATTACACAAATGCGATTGAATGAAGCGACACGTTACTTTATGTCGTTTTCATTAAACGATTTAAGTAGGTGTCGTGTTAGATTTCAACATGTCGCAATTAAAACGACATCTTGGCTTGTGTCGTTTTTTTGGTTAATGACCTGCAAAACAAGTACATTTTAATTAATATCTATGCAAACAATACATGAGAAGAAACACTGTACTTGGACAACATTTGCAATTTTCATTTTGCTGCATTTCCAACGATGCCATTATTCAAAACCGTATAAGAGTAGTTATTGTAGACGTAAAAATCTACCTATACGGAAGGAGGGTCTGATCCCGTAAGGTTGAGGCCACTAGCGATCTACTGTACCTGCACACGTAGAGAAACAAACGTGAAGCGACGGAAAACACCGGGGTAGTGTTTGCCATAGGCACTCTGACGCTCAAGTCAGCAAGACTGAAAGAGGCTAATTTAGTGAGGGCTAGGGAGTAGAGAGGTTACCAGAAGTCTAGTCAGGGACTGTGACTACGGCTGTGATATGAAGTTCTCAAGCGGGAACTCTGGGGTCTGAAGGTGTAGTGTAATCTGCCTTGTGAGAGGGCTGACCTCTGTTTAAACAGTGACTATCTGGTCTCCCAATCATAGTGGGATTGGGAGTCCTCGTAGCAATCCGTTTCCTCTAGGGATATATCCTTTGATCCTCTTATCCTGGCATGGAAGGAAGTCCAAGTATGGCTCTGACATGGACCTTGGAGGAGTCGGGGTGATAGTGGACTACTTTGTCAGTGTTCGAATAGGAATGTGATCTGTAGGTGGCCGTGGGCTCTGAATTCGTTCACAGATCCAAGAAGTGAACTGGGATTAGGAGGCTTGTGTCCTGATGGTTTGGGCTGACTGTACCTTGTATCAAATGGGCCTAATCCGGTGAGTTTTGGATTGGGCCGCATCGGGATTAGGCCTGGTCTTTTCCTCATTGTCAGACCCGTTTTCCCATTTGGGCCGAGGATGATTTTTGGCCCTAACAGTTCGCCCCCCACTCTCTCAGTTAAGGTTTTCTTAAGTCAGAGAGTAGAAGGCGAGCGAGGCGTATTCAGTCGCCTTCTCGGATGACCGATTGTTGGCGTAACTAACCGGTCTGATGCGGATGATTTGTGGTCAAGGGTTATTCGGTGTACTTTGCCGAGCCGAATTGTGCAACCAACTCAAGGGGGTGTGGCGGATTGGTGTGCGAGGTTGAGCGGACTAAGATCAAAACGAAACATCTGGGGTACACGTATCCGCTCGATGTGTCCGACCGAGTGAAAAATGAAAAAGCATGTTATCTCAGGTGTACTCGATCGGTATGCCAGGTTGAGTGAGTAAGCCAGACACCAATTGAAGATGCGTTTGGTTGAGGTGGTTAGGGCAAATGAGTGGTAGAAATCTACTCGACCGGCTTGCTTGACCATGTGGCGGATGCTTGGGTGATCCCACGAGGTTGTCTTTACTGGATGCCATAGAGCCGAATGGGTTGTACGAACTTGACACTTGGTCGACCACTCGTCTGTTATAGAAGGCCGAATGGGCGAGACCTCTTACCTCGATCGTCTCGAGGGGAAAAACAGGTTGGACTGTTCCAAGCTAGTCGACTGGTCGGGAGAATCTCCTGGGCATGGAAGCATGCAGGGTTCATTTCGGTGGTCACATGTTGGCTCAATCGGGAAGGAAGGGCGGTTAAGCATGGCTTCCGTATGGTGTTAGGGTTTCCTAGGTGCCGTGGATCCCTGCCACGTGTACGGTGGCGATCAACCCTTCATTTTGGAGGCGGGAAAATGAAGAGTCTCTTTGACCTTTTGCCAGTCGCGGGCTGCCATGTGTCTAACTTTGTCAGTTTTCTTCCATAAAACTGAGGGAGCGGATTGTTCATCTCCCATTTCACGTTTTCCTCCATTTTTCTACCATCTTTTTCCTTTTCTTTTCTTCTTCTTTGTTCCAGTTTCCTTGAGCAACGGTGGTTCTCTTTTTGCAGATTCCGGAGTTGTTTACGGTAAATACTATCTCCTTGCGCTGATTTTTGGTTTGTTTTGCTTCTTTGCTTTGTTTGTGCTGAGTTTTTGGGAGATAGGGTGAGATTTTTTGAAGTTTCGAAAGGTTTCGTTTGGGTTTTGAGGTGTTTGGAATTTTGATTTCCTAGGATAGGCGTGAATTATGTATTTCTAGTGAAATTCTGACGATTGGACTTTTTTTTTTTTTTTTTTTGGTATTTTTGGGTTTTTTTGGACGGAGCCGAGAAGACAAAAACAGGTTAAGTATCATCTTGATTCGGCTCGGTCGGTCTTCCTGACCGAATCAAGTGACTAAGGTAGAATCCGGGTTCAGTGGAATAGGTAAGTCATCTGGTCCATCCGACTGAGTGGTAAGGGGATCGTGTAAAGTGGACTTGAATAAGGAATCGGTTGTCCAAACCGAGTAGGTGGTTGTACGGCAGTTATAGTGTTTGGATTGGTGAGTCAGTGACCTAGTGTGAGTGGACTCATTAGAAAGGGTAGAGCCCAAGCGTAGGTCGGTCGCTTGGGGTGAACAAGAGAAAATAGTGCTGAATCTAGGATTAGGTCTGTCGATAACAAGGGTCGATTAGGGTTCTAGGATCACGAAAGTTGATAGGTTGTGTTAACGGGGATAGGTCGATCAGTGCTGAAGGGCGAGCAATAGTTGGGTGTTCTTGCAGTTTTACTCGGTCAGTGGTTCAGGGTGAGTGGTTATCCAACACTTAAGATTTTGGGAGTTTAGATTGTGGGATCGAATCGGTCGGCCGGGTAGGGCGAATAGGTTAACATGTCAGATTCAGAGTCAGGTAGCTCGAGTGGGGTTGGGGTAGATGTTGAGAATGAGTACGAACATGCCCCTACCATAGTGATGATGCCCGAGGGGGGCGTTCCTATAGGTGTACCGACCGATGTTAGTGTAACTACCCCAAGGACGACTGCTGTCGATCCGAGTGGTTCGGGCAGGCATAGGGGAAGTGGGGAAGACTCTGAAGGAGCTGGTAGTCTATCCTTGTCCAGTAGTAGCTCTGAGGAAGAGTCGAGTCAACAGGGTAGTGGCATCTTGAGTAGGGATTATCTGCCCATGCTTAAGGATAGCAACGTGTGGTGCATCCGGACTATGTATCACATTCTAGATTCGATCGAGATCCGGGCGCCACAGTCGTATGAGCAGGTTGATTGGGAGGCAAAAGGCTGGGTGAATGTTTATGAGAAATGGTTTCACGATGGGCTGAGGTTTCCTATTCCTCGCCTCGTCTGGGAGGTGTTGAACCACTTCATGATTGCCCCATCGCAGATCATGTCGAACAATTAGAAGTTACTTATGGCGCTGGAGGACCTCTGTGTGCGAAACCAGGTGATGTTTGGGCTGAACAAGTTGTTGTACTCGTATTTTTTGAAGGAAAACGACAAAAAGAAGGGTCGATATCTGATCAACCTTAAGCATGATCAGTCTCATCTGGTGACCGACCTCCGGTCCAGTGACAAGAACTGGAAGGATCGGTACTTCTTTGTGAAGGGTTAGACTGTTTTTGGGGAGAGAGGCCAGGGCGATATTCTGAGTAGTTGGCGAGCCACTGGTGAGAAGCTTGTCTTTTTTTCTGTACTTTGATTACTAAAGCTTTTTTGTACAATCGGACCAGGCAGAGCGAAGATGGCTTGGATGTGCAGACCTAGAAGGTGCTAGCCAGCGCAGAGGTGGCGAATAGTATTGGCAAAGGCCAACCTCAAGACCAACCATCTCTTGGCCAAAGTAGAGGCGATTCAGCGAGGTATTCCCTTCCCTTCATTAAAGCAGACTTGGGATGTGCTTCTGACTCGGTACTGCAATCATACCACTTATGGTGAGTCCATGCCGAACCCACTAACCGTTGAAGAGTTTGTGCTTGCAAAGAGACTGATGAAGAAATTGACCGTCCCTAGTGCGAGTGAGTTCATCGCCCGGTGTCGGGAGAAGAAGATGAGGGAATCCTCAGCCAAAGAGGATAGGAGAGTGGAGGATGTAGTGGCGACACCACCGAGCTGTCAGCTCGTCGCTAGAGCCGAGTCATCCTAGATCGTGGTCTTGGATGACGAGATCAAGATGATCACTTTCAAGATTCCAGCTTCTGCGTCAACCTATTCTGATGCGACTTCCATGAGCAAACTGGCTGGCTCATTCCTGTTCCCGGCAGATGAGACGTGTTTGAACCAGATGGGTGCAGTCACGGCCACTGACTAGGGGGTATCCTACGCTTTTCAGGTAAGGAAGGAGTTTTGTTTTATTTTGTTCATCACAGTTTGTACTGATGTAAATGTTTTGTTGTGCAGGCATTCACGAGCAGTCTTCATCTGAGGAAATCTGTAGTGGCGCAGGAGAAGAGTATACAGGATGTGTCCAAGGCGAACACTAGTTTGCGCTAGAGAGAGATGGCAACCCTGAAGGTCGAGCAGGAGAGCCAACAACGGCTGAGAAAGGTCAAGCGTGAGCTGGAGAGACTGAAGAGTGAGTTGGCTGAGAAGACTGTGGAGGTTGAGTCCCCCAAGGAGCAATGCCTCACTATTGCAGATAATGCCATCATCAGGGCCCGGGGAGAACTTATGCTCGAGTACAAAACTGGGAAGACATCTCACTAGGATCCGGATGAGGACATCCAACTCATGCAGGAGATGTTAGAGGAGGGAGCTGGGCATACGGAGCAGCAAGTTGACGAGCAGATGCCCGACCTTGCTAACCAACCGGGGCCGTCGAACGCTGAGGATGTGAGTGACCAGGCTGCTGGGATAGGTGCTGGTGGTGGAGACAAGGTAACCGAGTCGAAGATGGGGGAGACGACTCGTACTGAGGAAATTTAGCTTAGTTTTTCTTCTGCTCATGTATTTTGGGGCCTGCGATGCCCTTTTTCTTGGCATGTGTGCCTTTTATTGTACTATGAACTGAGCCGTTTGAGGCTGTTTATATGTTATACTTGCTATTCTGTTTTTTGATGCTTTCTTTATGGGTGAGTGAATTGTTGATTGCTTCTTTGCTCGTAGATGTACTAGGGGTTGAACTCTCATGCTTGTGTTGTGATTTTGGTGCAGCCTAGTGGCTGAGTCAAGTAGACTTTTTGTTGATTTGAGGTGTAAGAACCTTTCACTCGATCCGGCCAACTGAATCTGTAGCTTCATGAATCGGGTAGGGCTGATCGAAGGTGTAGACCATGGATCGAGCAGGGTCGATCCAAAGGTGTAAATCTGTGGATCGAGCAGGGCTGATCCGAAGGTGTAAATCCGTGGAATGAGTAGGGTTGATCCAAAGGTGTAAAAATCATTTGATTGAGCAGGGTCGATCCAAAGGTGTAAATCCGTGGATCGAGCAGGGTCGATTCGAAGGTGAAAATGGGGTAATCAAGTAGGGTCGATCCAAAGGCGTAAATCCACGGATCGGGCAGGGTCGATCCAAAGGTGTAAATCTGTGGATCGGGCAGGGTCGATCCGAAGGTGTAAATCCGTGAATCGAGCAGGGCCGATCCAAAGGTATAAATCCGTAGATCGAGCAGGGCCGATCCAAATATGTAAAAATCATTTGGTCGAGCAGGGTCGATCCGTAGATGTGAAATTCTAAATAATACTTCATTAAATTTGAGCCATAAGGCTGACTGTCTGTGGGGAGGTGGATAGGCCCACTCATCCCTTTTAAAATAAAAACAAAAAGAAAACACACATGTAAACGAATGAGTTTACCTAAAAGTAGTAGCGTTTGAGGTGGACTGCATTCCAACTATTGTTGATGGCTTTGCCTTCCGGAGTCTGGAGTCGATAGGCGCCCTTCCCCGCTTCTTTGATGATCTTGTAGGGACCCTCCCAAGTGGGGTCGAGTTTGCCAGAATTGATCTCCCTAGTGTTTTGAAAGACCTTGCGGAGGACCCAGTCGCTTGTTTTAAAAGTTCTGATCCTGACGTTGTGGTTGTAATGCCGGGCAGCCTACTGTTGGTAGACAGCGTTGCGGATGCTTACCTGCTCGCGTAGCTTATTGATAGTGTCCAAGTTCTGGCAAAGGTTCTAGCTGTTGGTTTCCTCGTCCACCCATTGGAGCCTGGTGGACAGAACTAATACTTTGGCTAAGATGACCGCTTCAGAACTGTATGTGAGGGAGAAGAGGGGTCTCGCCTGTTGACGAGCGAGCTATAGTTCAGTAGGACCAAAAGACTCCGGGTAGATTATCTGCCCATGCACCCTTCGCTTTCTGTAATCGCTTTTTTAAGGTCTGTATGATGGTTTTATTTGATGACTCGGCCTGGCCGTTGGACTAGGGGTTGCGGGGGGTGGAGAAGCTAAGCTTGATACCCCACATGTCGCAGAAATCCTTGAAGCCTAAACTGATAAACTAGGATCCATTGTCGGTGATGATTTCCTTTGGTATCCCGAACCTGTAGATGACATGTTTCCAGATAAAAGCTTTTACCTCTCGGTCTCTGACTTGTGAGAAAGCTTTGGCTTCAGTCCACTTAGTGAAGTAATCTGTCACAGCCAACAGGAAAACTCGTTGTCCGGGTGCGGTTGGTAGCTTTCTTACTATATCTATTCCCCACTTCATGAAGGGTCAAGGGGTGAGGATGAAGTGGAGTCGCTCGGGTGAGAGGTGGGAGACATGAGTGAACCTTTGACAACTGTTGCATTTCTTAACATAAGCAGCCGAATCAGTGCGTATGGTTGGCCAATAATATCCAACGGTGATTACCTAGTGTACAAGGCTGTGTCCCCTAGCATGGTTTCCACATTCGCCTTCATGGAGTTTGTTGAGAATACGTTTGGCCTCTTCTGGGCTTGTGCACTTGAGGTAGGGACCGAAGAATGATTTCCTAAGGAGTTGGCCCTTATATATGGTGAACCTAGTGGCCCTTGTTCTTAGGCGACGAGCTTCGTTTTTGTCAGTTGGGAGCTCGTTGTGTTCTAGGTACTTCACTATCGGGGTCATCCAGCAGTCGACCAACTCGATGTCCATTGTTTCTTCGTGCGACTTGTTTGCTGGTTGTTCATTCCAGTTGGCTGGCCATTGTAGAAATAACAGAGGGATGAATGACTGGGAAGAACATTGAAGGGCTGAGCCGAGGTTAGCAAAGGCGTCAGCATAAGAGTTCTCCACTCTTAGGACTTGGGCGATGAAGAATTCTTCGAATTAGGCCTGCATTTCTTTGACTAGGTTCAAGTAGGCAGTCATCTTCAAGTCGCGTGCCTAGTAAGTACCTTGCAGTTGGTTGACCATGAGCTGGGAGTCGGACTTCACCTCCAGTCTCCTTACTCTGATTTCTTTAGCCAGGGAGAGTCCAGCGATGAGGGCCTCATATTTGGCTTCGTTGTTTATGCACTTGAACCCACATCGTATTGCCCGCTGGATGACGTCTCCCTCTGGTGTAGTTAGTACGAGCCCGAGCCCGAGCCCGAGTCCGAGCCCGAGCCCGAGCCCGCTGCCATTCACATTGCTTGAGCCATCCACGGAGAGAGTTCACTTGAAAGTTGACCCATTGTTCATGCATAATAACTCTCTTTCTGCTTGGACGGTGGTGCACGGGGTGAAATCCACGATGAAGTCTGTCAATGGCTCAGACTTGACGGCAGTACGAGGTCGGTATGATATGTCAAACTCACTAAGCTCTACTATCTATTGCGAGAGTCAGCCTGATAGCTCTAGTTTGTGCAGTATCTTCTTGAGTAGGAAGGAGGTGAGTACGACTATGGAGTAGCACTGAAAGTATGGTCTGAGCTTCCTGGATGCATAGATGAGTGTGAGGACCAGTTTCTCCAACTGATTGTACCATATTTCTATGTCGAGGAGCGACTTGCTCACATAGTAGACCGGTAGCTATTTCGCTTCCTCTTCCCAAACTAACACTGCTGAGATAGCCGTCTCTGAGACCGCCAAATAGGTGTAAAGCTTTTCCTCATCCATAGGCTTAGAAAGGAGCGAAGGGGAGGTCAGGTACCTTTTCAATTGTTACAAGGCTTCCTTGCAGGAGAGGGTCCACTCGAACATGTTGGACTTCTTGAGTGCATGGAAGAAAAGGTGGCACTTGTCGGCGGATCTAGAGATGAAACGGCTCAAGGCAGCTACTCGTCCTGCAAGGCGCTGGACGTCTTTGATGTAAGCTAGGGATGGTATACTGAGGATCACTCTGATCTGGTTGGGGTTGGCTTCTATCCCTCGTTGAGTTACCACGTAGCCCAAGAATTTACCTGACAAGACGCCGAATGAGCATTTGGCTGGATTCAACTTCATGTTATACTTCCTTAGGATGGCAAACGCCTGGTTGAGGTGGTCAAGGTGCTGTTCGGCTATCAGGGACTTGACGAGCATGTCGTCAATGTAAACCTCCATAGTGTCCCCGAGGTGTTCGACAAACATCTTGTTGACTAGTCGCTAATAAGTAGCCCTAGCGTTCTTCAGACAGAATGGCATTACCCTATAGCAATAGGTTCCCCTCTCCGTGATGAAGGTTGTCTTCTCTTGGTCGTCCGAGTGCATCAAGACTTGGTTGTACCCTGAGAAAGCCTCCATGAAACTAAGGAGCTCGTGGCCAACGGTTGCATCAACCATCATGTCGATATGGGGGAGCGATAAGGAATCCTTAGGGCACACTTTATTTAAATCTGTGAAGTCGATGCAAACTCTCAACTTTTCATTCTTTTTCTTTACAACCACGACGTTTGCCAGCCATTCAAGGTAGTGGACCTCTCTGATCATACCGTTGCTTAGTAGCTTTTCAACCTCTTCATTGACTATTCGGTTGTGCTTTGGTGCGAATTTCCTTCTCCCCTGCTTCACTGGTTGGTGATCTAGATCTACCTTGAGATGGTGGACCATTGCCTCTAGACTGATCCCTATCATGTCGGTGTAGGACCAAGCGAAACAGTCTTGGTTTTGTCTGAGGAATTCTATCAGCTTCTCTTTTTTCTCGGGCCCGAGGCAGGAACCTATGCTTGTCTTTCTCTCAGGATCGTCCGAATGTGTCTGTACTTCATCCAAATCTTCCATAGATGGTTGATCCAGCTCGGTCGGAGAGGTTGGATGGGACTATAATTGCTATAAAGCGTTACCCTTGCCCTTGAAAGCGTTCATGTAACAATCTCTAGAAGCTTTCGGATCGCCCTTAATTTCTCATACTCCCTATTTGGTAGGAAACCTGATCGTTTGGTGGAAAATGGATGGGACCGCTCGCATGTCGTGGATCCAGGGTTGACTCAAGATAACATTATATGGTAAAGGACAGTCGATCACTAGAAAGAGGGTCTGTTTGTTTACTCCGCTAGCATAGATAGGAAGGACGATCTCCCCGATGGTGTACTTCTGCTCCGAATTGAACCCAACTAGTAGGGTCGGCCTTCTATTGATGTTTGCTTCTTCCAGACCCATAGTCTTCACTGCTTCAAGGAATAGAATGTTTACTAATGATCCCCCATCTATGAATACCCTCTTGACCAGAATGTTGGCGATCTGGAAGGAGATGACTAAAGCATCGTGGTGAGGGGCTGCCAAGGTGACCAGCTCGTTGTCTTCAAACTGAATTACTTGGTGGGAATGTGACCGAGAGGACGGGTGGATAGATTGTATTTCATGGTGGCTATTGGCTCTGGCGTAGCGTTTGGCTGAAGAGTAACTTACCCCACTGATCTCTGACCCTCTTAAGATGATATTGTAGAATCCCTTTGGCATGGGTTCCCGCGAAGGTGGAGATTTTTCTTTCGTGCTTTTCTAGCTGATGGTACTCTTCCCTTTATCTGTCAACAGATCTCGGAGATGTCCTCTCTTCAATAGTGCGACGACCTCCAACCGTAGGGCAATGCAGTCCGGGGTGTTATGTCTATGGTCGTCGTGGAACTCACACCACTTGGTCGTGTCTCTCCTTGCTTTGTCATTTAGCTTGGCTGGCCACTTAACACTAGATCTCATTCCTTTCATGATCGCCACCACCTGGGCTGGTTCGACGTTGAGGTTGTACTCTGGGATTTTGTATCGGGTCGATCCAGTTGATCTATTATCAGTTCTAAATGGTTGGCGGTCATATGGTTTTCTTACTCTGTTCTGGTGATGAGGAGAGGGCTAGTGACGGGGTTCAATCGATCTAAATTTTGGCCTTCTATCATTCTGCCTTGGGTCATACCTGGCGTGTACTGCCCGGTTCATCTCATCTTCTTCCTACCTTATCTAAATCACTGCTCTAGCCATGGCGTCCTCCATCGTGGTGTAGCCAAGCTTCGTTAGCTCTTTGTATAACTCTCCATCCGGGAGGAGACCCTTCCTGAAGGCATCTACGGCTGTCTCAGGGTTACAAGAAGGGATGAAAATTTTCTCTTTGTTGAATCTGCTGACATACTCTCTCAATGGCTCCCCCCTTCTCTAGTATACTATGTATAGGTCAGTCGATCGTTTCTCAAGTTTTTTGCTACTGGCGAACTGATCCACGAAGGTGTCGGTGAGCTATGCGAATGAGTCGATGGAACCGTTCGAGAGATTGGTGTACCACTGAAATGCTAGACCAGATAAGCTTGAACCAAAACTCTTACACATGCAGGCTTCCCTCAGCGCTTGGGGTATTGAAACAGTGAACATTCGCTGCTTGTACGAGGCTATGTGATCATCTAGGTTGGTTGTGCCGTCATAGGGCTTCATGCCAGGGATAGTAAATTTGTGGGGCATGCTGGCTAGGGCAATCACATCTACAAAAGGTGAATCAGCGTAGTAGTGGGGCCTGCACTTCTTGGTAGGAATCAGCATTCCTGGTATACGCCTCATCACTGCCTCTACATCAGCCAGTCTCTTGGCCGAAATCTGTTCCATGGGAGAGGGTGATACCACTAGGTCATCCCATTTGACTTGGTTAGCCATTGCATTCGGCAAATTTTGTTGGGTCATTCCGCTTGGTGTAGCCTGGTGGATCATTCCTTCATGTATCGCCTGGTAGCTTGGATCACCGTTCACTCCCTTCAGTTGGATAACTCTCATTGTAACTGATCGAGTGTTTCACCTTACATGAATAGTCAAAGGGGTTGTTTGGTACTCGCTCGGTCCGTCGGGATGGATGGACTCGAGCAGGATGGTTTGATTTGGGTGGCCGTTCGACCCACAAGGGTGAGCCGAGCTGAATGGGTTTTGTGTAGGGATGGTTGACTGGAGGTGAGGTGGGATGGCTAGGATGGGTGGTTCTTGTTGGAGTGGGCTTTCTGTCACTTGGACGCCTTGATCTTGTGATTGAGGTGGTTCAGCCGAGCGGGGTTCCGTTGGTAGATCTTTTTCTCCATGGGTTAGGACTGAATCGTCGACCAGCGACGAACATAGTTGACGCGACCTTTTATCTAAGGCCACAGGTCTGGGATTTAGGATTTGGAGAGGTTGCATAGATGGAACCGAGGCGCAAAATCGATTAGGTGGTAGTTGAGAAGACAGAAGCTCAAGGTCATAAAACTGACTTACCTTCTCTTTTAAAGACTGGTTTTCGACCCTGATAGAGGCGTTTTCGGTCCGGATGGTAGTGTTCTCAGCTTCCAGTGCAACCACCTTATTTGAGTTCTGCTGCATGAAGGCAGTCAAAGCTTCCAGTTTGGCCTCGAGGCTGGGGTTAGCGTTGTCAGAATTGTCAGCCATGGAAAGTTCTTTTACTTAGCAGGGTTTGTTGAACCGAATGATTGCTAGAGGCCCCACGGTGGGCGCCAAACTGTAGACGTAAAAATCTACTTATATGAAAAGAGGGTCTGTTCCCGTGAGGTTGAGGCCACTAGCGATCTGCTGTACCTGCACACATAGAGAAACAAACATGGAGCGATGGAAAACATCGAGGTGGTGTTTGCCGTAAGCACTCCGACGCTCAAGTCAACAAGGCTGAAAGAGGCTAATTTAGTGAGGGCTAGGAAGTAGAGAGGTTACCAGAAGTCTAGTCGGGGACTGTGACTACGGCTGTAATATGAAGTTCTCAAGCGGGAACTCCGGGGTCTGAAGGTGTAGTGTAATCTACCTTGTGAGAGGGCTGGCCTCTGTTTAAATAGTGATTGTCTGGTCTCCCAATCCTGGTGAGATTGGAAGTCCTCTTAGCAATCTATTTCCTCCAGGGATATATCCTTTGATCCCCTTATCCTGGCGTGGAAGGGAGTCCAAGTATGGCTCTGACACGGACCTTGGAGGAGTTAGGGTGATAGTGGACTACTTTGTTAGTGTTCGAATAGGAATGTGATCCGTAGGTTGCCGTGGACTCTGAATTCTTTCACAAATCCAAGAAGTGAACTGGGATTAGGAGGCTTGTGTCCGGATGGTTTGGACTGACTGTATCTTGTATCAAATGGGCCTAATCCGGAGAGTTTCGGATTGGGCCACATCGGGATTGGGCCTGGTCTTTTCCTCATTGTAAGACCCGTTTTCCCATTTGGGCCGAGGACGATTTTTGACCCTAACAGTTACAAAATGTCGTGTTTCAGAAATATAACACGAAACAATTTGATCAATTAAAACATTCGTTATTTTTTTCCTAGCTTTTAATATCCATTATCTAATCTACCGTTATATTACTTTCAATCAAGAAATGACGCCCTTACATCAATTCCACCATCTTACAACCCCCTGTACACAACAACCATAAAAAATTATCAACAAACTTAAATTACCACAGAAACAATATAACAGTTAGCTAAATTACCCTTAGCATATGCATTCTATAGTATATTGATATTGTGCATCTGTATACCCAATGTAATAATAACATTTATTGATTTCATTCTACTAAGGTATGTAAACTCATTTACCATTTGTATCCTTTTACATACTTTGTTATTTTCAATCCCATTCATCTGATTCAGATAACAAATCGGCATTTGAATCATATACGGTGTCAGATTCTAACTCTATCTCAGATTCTCCACCACTTTCTCGACTTTCTTCCTATTTGTCGTTAATGGATTCTTCGTTGCCATGTCGATCTCCATGTGGAGTATCCTCCATATCATGTCTTCCATATCTACTCCATGTAATAGTGTATCATCGATGTCGTCTATCACGTTCAGCGTTTCCCCGTCAATATCTTCCAACTGATATTTTGTTTCATTGTCTTCATTCTCACTATCTATGTCGATGGTGGTTTCCTCGGTATCCCATACTCCTCTTCTAGGTACATTATCTATAACCACCCATCCATCGCCAAGTGATGGGTCCTCCAAGTACATAACTTGTTTTGCCGGGGTAGCAAATATATATGGGTCATCATTATACCAAGTGTTATTTATATTAATTGATACAATTTTCATGTCGCGTCGTAACTTGTTCTTCCTTGAGTCTATGTCAACCACTCACATTTGAACATTATTACGCTTTTATTTCTCATATACTATATCTCTAATACATCACAAAGTTGTTAGAAAACCATTCAACCAATAATAAAACAACCTTATGAATGAAATCAATCTTTATGATTGATATCCCAAAATCTTAACTCATAAATTATAGAATACTTAATTAATCATTAAGAATCTAAGACAAACCTGATTAGATTATTGTTTTTGAATCTTGAGAGGCAGCGATTTTTCTTTTCCTTGTTACAAAGAGCATAGGTATTCATTTCCTATAACGTACGCTTTATCACGATTAACAAATGGGTTAAATTGTGTCAATTACGTTTGGAAAGAGGACCTAGCCAATTTATATTAATCTATTGGGCTCGCCCATTAAAGGCTTAATAAACCCTGAAACTCATTACAGCTAGCCCCAAGCCCAAACTAGTAATAAAACCTAGATTATTGATAATGGAAGTGTTATGGGCAAATTCTGGAATGATCACATAAGCCCATTAGGTTATCTCATTGAACTATATATTTGCCCGGTTTTTATTAAATCAAAATATAATTCATGTTAGCTCATAATTAGGAAATTTTCCAACATCCTCCCACTTGGGCAACATGAATTATTTTTAGTTTGTTTGTAATAAAAGAAAATGATTTTTGACTCCCGGGCAAACAAACATTTTAATTTTAAAGAGGCCACTATTTTAAGAAAACAAATAGTGAAGATATAACACTTCAATCATGTCAATATGATTATCAATAATGAACCAAGGCAACCTTTAGATCTTACATCGACATATGATAAATCTATGACTACAATTACTAATAAGAAAATCATATGGATTAGTAATCTGGGAGTGTGGCAGGGATAGCACTCAACAAGTGATCAAAACAAAACATGCGCTATTCCCCCGTCAGTCCTCTTTATGATCTCTCTACAATCTTTATGCTTCTAAGAAAAGCTAGAGAAATCCACAGCTTCCAACGAAGCCACACATAGCTTACAATGAAGCTTCTCAACTTCCAATGAAGTTACATAGCTTCCAATGAAGCTAGTATGTTTCAATCTATTATCTCAAGATACAAATATGAAACATATACAACTGTCATTCTCAAGAGAAACCTTATTCTTGAGACACATGTTGTATTATGTTGTCCACCATACCATATGCACATATGTATATATACAAACAAGTATACTAAACACAATGATCATGATCACAATATGTTAACTTAATTGAAAATAAATGTCGTTAAGTTAACTACTTTACAACAAACTCCCACTAACCTAGCACATAAAAATACCCTATAATGACCATGTTCAATACATGATGTTTAAAAGAAAAATAGGTCTTAATCCTCTAGTTAAGGGGTCAGTCAACATTAGTCCAGTACTAATGTACTCTACAACAATCCTCAAATGTTAATAATAAACCGTCACAATCACTTATCATGAAAACAAAACCATATGCATTCAAAGTGACAACAAAACAATTCCTTACAGGAAAACAAGCTAACAACTCATATAAACAATGCCAGCTCACCATTTCTAATTACTTCTCAAGAGATTATAAATATAACATCTGAGCATAAAACAAATAGTCTTTAATAATAAAACTCGTAAGTTTCTTTAATACCACTCAATTAACTATATCTAGATTAAAGCAAATCTATCCAATATAGTCAAACAAAAGAAATTAAAAAAAAAAAAAAAATTCCTCCCACTGACCTTAAAATACATGAGAGCATAATATATGAGAGGACAAACATTTTTATAAAAAATATACTCCTTATGTGAAGCTCATAGCTAGTAATCTAGCCACAAAACAATTTAATATGCCTTTCAATCACTTTTAGCTAAAGCACTCATCTAGAATCAATGAGTATAACTTTAATAAGAGAAAACACAAGCTATCACGAACAATTACAATTCATAGAATACAAATCAACAATATTTCATCATATTAATAGTGCAACTATGACTTTCAGCCATCCCATTCTGTTTAGGTGTACAAGGTAACAAAACCTTTTGTAACCAACTATATAAAAAATAGTTTCATGTACGTCACAATACTTGTTACCACAAAATTTCTTTATAGATTTTAAAAACTTCAATTAAGGCCTTAATCAAATCCTTTGAAACTTTTCAAGACTCGCATATGAACATGCTATAAAGAAAAACCAATACAGCAAATACTTTGACCTTAAATGAGATAAAAAAAAAAAAAAAATTGTCAAGAATGATTTAAAGTTTTAGGGGGGAAAAAAAAAAAAAAAAACTTTTATATGTGGAA
The DNA here is from genome assembly GCF_008641045.1 of Pistacia vera. Classification (NCBI taxonomy): domain Eukaryota; kingdom Viridiplantae; phylum Streptophyta; class Magnoliopsida; order Sapindales; family Anacardiaceae; genus Pistacia; species Pistacia vera. Next base: position 316,599 of record NW_022196188.1, on the reverse strand, counting down.
AATTTTTAATCTTGACAATTTTTAACTCCATTAAAAACATGGTTTCAAAATTACTAAAACAAACATGAAGAAAATCTTCATCTTTTAATGACCAAGATAAACAAAAGGAGGAAAATTCATATTTCCGTGAACAAATGCAGAGGTAGTCAAGGAAGAGATATTCAACTATATGTAGTGCATCAAAGAAGGAGATAAATAAATTAGGCAATACAATAACCTTTCTTCAAACCAAATAAAAATACACCATTTTATTCAAGGATTTCAATTTCAACAAATTGAAATTATTCACATTACAAGCATATTTGTTCTTTATAAAACTAAAAAAGGACAAGACTAATAAATAAAAAATTCACAGTTTTATAACTCTGTCCAAAAATTCTAATATCCAACTATCATTGATATCATCAATTGAAATACCACTTCCCATGAATTGGGAAGGATCTAATAAGCCTTGCTCTAAGGTCATTATCTAATTTGTAATCTATCCTAGGCAAGGGAACACCAAAACTCTTGTGATGACCTTTACGAGTTGAGACTCCAATAAATGCATTGGCTGACAAGCTATTCACAAGTGTACGAAATTTTTCAAGTAGTAAAGCTCGAGTAAACGAGTGTCGAATCCCAAGAGAACTACTTACCAAGTACCAAACTAATCTATCTTATTACTATTTGATAAAATATAATTTTAAGAATGATTTAATGAAAAATTAAACAAACTAAAAATTAAACAAAACAGATTATTTATTAATACTTTAGTAAAAAGATCAATATGACTAAATCTAGGGCACATATTTCACACCAATTTAATCCTATGCATTGAAAATTATTGCTAACCTAATTAAGTTTATTCTAAAGGCCAAACTCCCTAATATTTCACTTTCTCTCAAACAATTAGCGAATTAAAACTTAAGCAACAAACCAAAATATCTCTATTTAGAAGCTAAGAGATCATTAAATTCTATGAAATTTACCAGAGTCTCACAAATCGTGGTAACCTATCTCTAACGATCTCTCAATCTATGGTTTTATTACCTTAGACTAATCAGGTTTCGTCTCTCAATCTCAACTTGGCCCATAAAATCATTCAACCCTCAGGTCCTTAAGAATTGAAAGCATTACATAAAATAATAAAACTTAGAATTAATGCTCAATTAAAATTAACAATAATAAAGTCAACACATATTCATAAATTGGGCACATCTTTAGCCCTAGAAAAGAAATTTAGTTCATAATTGCAGTAATAAAAACAATCATTGTTTTCGTAATTGTAGTAATAAAAACAATCATTTTTCTAACAAACATGAGTTCAAGAAAGAAAAATAGAAAAACTTCTCTAATTAGTGAACGAGAACTACAAGAATTCTGATCTCCAAAATAGTAGCTGCTCTTTCTCCTTCTCTAATCTCTCTAAAAACTAATTAAATACCCTTATTTATAGTATTAGGGTTTGGAGGTTAATTAGGAAAGAATTAAATGCCTTAAACCATTTAGATTCGGACTAGGAAAATAAAATACCAACAGGCCTGTAATCCATCTCCATAGCGACAGAAATGGTCGCTAAGGCGATTGTTCTTTCTGTCCCACAATTTCGAATCTTCAGAATTTGGAAAAGTCATCAATACAAACTTTGTAGCTCTCTAAATAATCTTTCCAACACCACAAGAATCATCGAATTCCAATTTCTACAGCTCAAGTTATGATCAAAACATCAAAGCATGCTCATCTTGAAGAATTTATAGGTTTTAAGTGTTGTCTTCAACGCATCATAACTTCCTCATTTCAATTTCGATTCTTGTACTATTTGTTCCTACTCGTCACAAATTCTATCAACATCATTCTTCTTCATTCAAATACTATTTATAACCTGAAAATACTCAAAATACACATGTGATCCCTATTGAATTTTAATACAAATTAACAGCAAAACAGTGGAAGAACAGCAACAAAATAGCAGAAGAACAACAGTAAAACAACAAGAATACAGTAGAAAAATAGCAAAAAATAGCAGAGAGACAGCAGCAAAATAGCAATGATACAACAGTGAAACAACAACGAACACAGTAGTAAAACAGCAGCAAAACATCAACGATACAGCAGCATCAAGGCATGCAAAAGCATTGTCCTTAAGATCATAATTCCACTCCTACTGGAAGAATCTGGTGCAAAAAGGCTCAACAGTAGACTGACCTCCAAGATACAATGACGAACTTCTAGTTGAAGTGTACTCTTTAACAGAAGTTTAGAATAGTATGAGGCAACATAGAAGTGGTGAAGGAAATCTGATAGAATAAAGATGCAAAAGCAAAAGTGGATTCTATTGAGTGGAAAGATTGTACCTCAAAAGACAATAAACACCTTTTTTTTATACTTGACGATCCCTTCATAACAACCCAACATTTAATTATGTAATAGCCCTTATAATTGCGACCATTAAACTCCAAATTAATACAACAAACTGCCATGCTTTGAATTGCAATAACCAAAGCAATTTGCTTTCAAATAAAACAAAAAAACTGCAATTACTTTTAATTGCATAATAGTCCAAACAATTGGTATTTTGAAATACCAATAATGGCCCAGCTTTTATAACAATCTCATAAAAGGTATTTATGAAGTAATTAACTCAAATTTCACAAATTAAACACATTTTTCCACAAATAATCTAATTGAATCACTAACAAAATATGTATTTTCAAACTCTTATCACTGGCCGTCTTCCTAGCACCCCAATTTATGTACTTCTTGATGAATTGAATAACTAAAGATTATAAATGACTTTAGAGCTTTGATCTTTTAGCTTTTTCCAAAACAAATCAAACAAACCAACAAGACGGGGGCAATTGAGAGTCTCCTTAAGAACATTGATCTTTAACTCATTTTTAATTAACCCTCCTTCCCAGACAATATGTTGTATCTTTTCATTCACATGAATAAAATGATACACCAATTGGACTAACTCAGGTTCAAACTTATAACCACAAAGAGTCCTAATCATTCAATTCACCTTTTCTCTTTGATGGGTTGTTCTAGCAGCCTTAGGTGTTCTTCTCATTAATGCCATGACTTCAATGCCAATCACAACTGATTAATAGTGAAAAAGATAACTCATAAGAAATATCAAATCTATATTACCAACTTAAACCAGCAAGCATAGTCAAAGAATCATTTTTAACAATTAACAGTATATAGTGAAATATATAGAAAACCACATATGAAAAACAACATCACAATATATGAAACTTTATTTAATAAATATGCACCGATAGGCATAAATAAAACAAGAATAAGTCATAAATATCACCATCACATTATTCTCTCATAAGATCTCAAGTTTTAATATTGCAAACTTACCTTCAGGTGGGAAAATGCAACAAACAATTAAACCTCTAAATAAAACAATCAATAATAATGCCCAACTTTCGGATAATTTAACTCCTTTAGGATGAAAAATTACCTTGGCAGTATGCTACTATTGACTTATCTAAGGTTCCACTATATAAAGTACATAAGAACCCCTTTTTTTTTTTTGGTAGAATACAGATAAGAAATAAATTTCTCAAATAGATGACAAAGAAATTTATGAGTATCAATAAGTAAACTGCTTTGGCAATTACCACTTATCTCACTCATAAATTCCTCAAAAAGGTAAATTCAGTATTAACAACTTGCTATAAAATCACTTTATTCATATTCCTACACAAATATATAACTTTCAAGTATATATATATATATATATTATATATATAATATTATATTATATAAACAATGAGGTGTTTACGAGCCGAGCCAAGCCGAGTACCTTATGGCTCGAGATCAAATCGTGATGAACAGTGGCGAGCTCGAGTTCGAGCCACACTCGTTCGAACTTGGATACTCGTACTCGAACTCGTGAACTGCTCGTGTATTTGATGAAAATTACAATTCCAGAGCTTTAACTGACTTCTTATTGCAATCTTGCAAGACATAGCCAACAATTCACTCAAAACATAGCCAAGAATCTTTCCAAAACAACAATGAACATAACATAAAACAATAACAACACAACAACAAAAGCCAACCATCTCCCAACCACCATCAAACATCTCCCACCACCTTAAAATCTAGCATAACTCACAACAAAAGCCACCATAAAACCCATTCTAAAATCCACTCAAAACTCACCCAGATCTGGCCGCTAGCATGGCCTATGTGGGTAGCCAGATCTAGCCAACCACATGGGCTACACAGTCGACCAGTTCTGGCCGGCATCATACCCATATGGCCATCCATATTTGATTGTCTTTATGGCCTCAGTCAACCATGGCAGCCATGGTAAAAAGAAAAAAAAAAAATGAAAGAGAGAAAAATGAGAGAAGAAAGAATGAGGGGAGAGAAAATAGAAAAGAAAGTAAAGAAGAGAAGAAAAAGAAAAACAATGAAAAAAAGTAAAAAGTAAAAAGAGGAAGAAGAAGATGAGGAGACAGGATGAAGAAGAGAAGGGAAAAGAGAGAGAAGAGATAAAGGGAGATATTATATAATACTATATATATTTATTATCATATGTATTTATGTATTATATAATATTATATATATTATAATATGTCAAGCTTGGTGAGCCAAGTATTCAAGTGTTCAAACTCGGCTTGTCGGCTGAGTCGAGCTGCTCGAGCTCGAGTTCGGCTCGACAAATGTCGAGTATATAACATAATAATAATAACAATATATTATAAACCATGGGAATTTTTTAAAACACAAAATGTTCTAATCAATAACATGATGTATGTTACATTCCCAAGACAAACACAATATCATGTTTCCATCTCTTAAAAATTACTGATAGCCAAAACCACTGTGGTGGCATTATTACTGTCCACTATAATGAATGTATATATATATATATATATATAACAATGCAACTGATTAGTAACACAGGCAATAAATGATTAAAAGGCTTTAAACTTCATAAGCTATTTCACATAGGGACACTAGGTGCATCACCATTAACTCCCTTTTGCGCAGAGAAAATGACATGCTATTAAAATCCCAACTAAAAGATTAAAGACAATAAATAATCAAAATAGCTTTAATAACTTGATAAGCTACTTCTTATAAGGATTCCTAGTGCATCATTTTTAACTCCACTTTGGCAGAGAAAATGACATGCTATTAGGACCCTATGCATAAGGTTATGAAAATAACTAATGAGAACCTATGACATTCAAAAGACTATCGCCCTTTTTGGGGAGATAAAACTTTCTAGGTTATAGTTCATCCTCCACTTAAGAGGAAAATGCATGTCAATTGAAAAATCATCCACTTATATGTGTATTGAATTTTTCAGGACCAGTGCATTTCCCAAAATTCAACCTTATGCAACCTTCAATTTCAATACAAATAATAACCTACTTTGGCAGGAAATTATGTGCATTAAAATTGAAGATTGTATCATTTTCCAAATGAATAATTTTACAAGTTTCAATGAATGCTCCGCTTTGGCGAATAAATATTTTGACAACTCAAAAATTATTCTCATGATACTGAGTAATATTGCCATAATCTAAAATAATGTATCATTTATCTAATGAAAAACTTTGCAAGCTTCAATGAATGCATCGCTTTGGCGATTAAACATTCTGACAACTCACAAAATTGTTCTAATGATAGAAAATAACACTAGCATGGGGAAGAGTTCAAAGAAAACAGTGTTTTACCATCCTATACGCATCATCATGCGCAGGAAAACACTCACACATGCCTGAAAACACAAGCACCGAAAAAACACTACCACGCGTTGGAAAACCATATCCACGCGCTTTTACGCTTTGGAAACTCTGTCCACTTGCTCTCACACACCAGCACACAACTCACACACCTACACGCGCTTCCACGTGCAAAGTCAATAATCTGGTTTGATCGAGTCGGGTTGACTTGGTTTGGTAGGTTCGGGTGACCCAAACTGACTGGATAGGTTAACCCGGTTTGACTGAATCAAGTTGACTCACGTGAACCAAGTCGAGTTAAACCGTGTTGGCTGGATCGGATTGAATAACCCCCTTTGACTTTTATGGGTTGAGTTTGACCCGATTGACTAGGTCTATTGACCCAGTTTGACTTATCAGGTTGGTTTGACCCTAACTGACTGGTAATTTCAATTTTCCCCTGAAGGTTTGTAAAATTGTAGTTGAGCACCTATTGCTTAATAAATAACACCTAAGGTTTAAAAACTAACATTTACACCCCTACGATCTGGAATTTCCAGATTGCGATTTTGCAGCCAAAGAACACCCTTTTCAATCCTCCAATGGTCGGAAAAAATTAATCTAATGGCCAGAAACAACAAATTAACCTCTTTGGGGTTTTCAATTAGCCAGTAAGGGGTTTTAATTTTAAAAACCCCAAATTGCAATTATTGACATTGGAAACAAATATAAACACTAATTGCAACAATTCAATAATAGAAGTTTCAATTTAACAACAATTCAATCATAGGAAACACTTCAATTGAAAAATATTGACTTTAATAAAAAAAAACCCAAATTGTGCAAGAACCCTAATTTCTCAATTTTTAAACCCAATTTCATAACTAAGCCAAATCTGATTTCAATCCCACAAATCCAGATCCTATAACCTAATATGCACTGCTCTTATGCCACATGTTAGAAAATCATTCAATCAATAATAAAACAACCTTATGAATGAAATCAATCTTTATGATTGATATCCCAAAATCTTAACACATAAATTATAAAACACTGAATTAATCATTAAAAATCTAAGACAAACCTAATTAGATTATTGTTTCTGAATCTTGAGAGACGACGGTTTTTCCTTTCCCCATTACGGAGAGTGTAGGTCTTCCTTCCCAATAACGTACGTTTTATCACAACTAACAAATGGGTTAAGTTGTGTCAATTATGTTTGAAAAGGGGACCTAGCCAATTTATATTAGTCTATTGGACCCACCCATTAAAAGCCTAATAAACCTTGAAGCTCATTATAGCTAGCCCCAAGTCCACACTAGTAATAAATCCCAGATTATTGATAATGGAAGTGTTATGGACAAACTCTAGAATGATCACATAAGCCCATTAGGCTGTCTCATTGAATTATATATTTGCTCGGTTTTGATTAAATCAAAATATAAATCATGTTAGCCCATAATTAGGAAAATTTCTAGCAAAAGTGTCCCATAAAATTGCAAGTCATTGTCGCTGTGTGACCCTCTAGAACACTAATGACAGTGTTATGTGTTCTTCTCAACTACCATCAAGAAATCTAACCTCATTGACATCACATCCCAAGTAACTCTTCACCAATAAATACGAACCACATGCTAATTCATACAATGAATCCTTGTTCCCCACGTCACCACTTTCTGACAATTACATAATCTAACAATCCACAGTGTTTAAGTTGTATATCCCGCCTCTGAACCATAATAGAAATGTTTTAAATTGCATTATACCTCGGTATTGCCGCTATCTTCCATCTCTACAATTTCAGCGTGCTCTTTACATTAGGAAAAATGATTATGCATTTTTTTTTAAATTCATCCAAAAATAGAAGTCAATTTTGACTTACATACCGTTTTTTGAACCTCTTCACAGTTGTTACGATTATACTAATGTATCTTGTCAGGATCCTTTCTATCCATGCATGTCTTCTAGACATCCTACCAAATGGCCAGACCAATTGCAACAAAACTGAAAGCCCATTATCTCGTCTACCACCATTTTCAACACAATCATGCCGATTAAATTTTTGTTTCTATTTGACAAATATACATTGAGCATAATATCATTGCCTCCTTCAATACAATATATGTTTTTGCAATTGACCATTCTAGAAATGCTTTATTCTTGACATAGCTTTTGTACCTTCCTAGCACCCTAACGCAAAAGCTCAACACATTAAACTTAGTACTCAATGCAATTTACATATAATGAAAATTAACTATGCATATACCGATGGATGAATTAATTGGCAATAAATATTATATTATATGAACCCTAATACTATTTAAGTAATAATAAAATATCTTTGTTAGGAAAGAAAATTATTTGCCCTCCCATAGATTCGAAAAGTCTCATTTTGCGGGGAATTATGTAGATTTTCATCAAAATGCTTCCCATAGTTTCATAAAGTCGTCAACTGAGGACAAAAACTGTGACACATAAGATTCTATTAACTATGCAAACTAAATGAAGCAGAAGACCATTTTAACCTTTGGTATAAAAATTAATCAAAGAATTTATTCTTAGCCCTAAAAAACATTGTAAAAAGTCTAAATGCCCAATATTTTTTTATATGAATCATGTAAAAATAATGAAATTGTAAATAAAAAAGAACAAGAAAAGACATTAATTAAAACCCAATCATTTCCCCATCTTTTGGCCACTTCATCTCATCTAGACCTGACAAAAAGGTACCCGTACCCACGAGTTAACGGGTACCTGCATCAAACAGGCGGGTACAGGTACTTCTAAAAATTACCCATATAAAAATTACCCGTACTCGGCCGCCCGTGGAAAAAACAGGTGGGCCGAGTAATGCCCACGGGTGCCCGTATTTAAATCAATTAAAAAAAACTTAATCTAAAATTTGCAAAAACAAAACAAAACCCTAAGCCTAAAGTGAAAAAAACTCGACTGAAACTCTCTCAAACTCACGTCAACGATGCAGCACATCAGCTCTCAAACTCACACCAACGAACAGCAGCTCTCAATCTCTCTCACTCTAACAGACAACATCTCACGCAGTCACTCTCACGATCACGCCATCTGACGCAGCACGGCAATAGCTCTGAATCTGACAATCTCTCTCACTCTCATCGTCTCATGCCATCGCCACAGGGGCTTAGCTCAATCTTTGTTGTTGGGTGTTGGGTTTGGCAGAGTAGAGGAGAGAGCCATCAACGAAATTTCTCTATTAAATTTCGGTGATGAAATATTTTTTTTTCTATAAATCGTATGCACATCTTGTGTATGTACAGGAAGAAAATGGAAAATGGAAAACACAAACGAAAAGAAAGACTTAGAGATAAAACTTGCAATAAAGAAATTGAGTCTTTAGACCAGAGCATGTCCAAGCAGACCCTTGACTCCGCCAGATCTTCATCTTCCACAGTTGCTTGTATATAGCTGTTAGTCTCCAGTTTCAATTGGTTCTAGTAAGCTAAATATGTTGAGGAGGGGAACTGATTGAGTATCGTTTCCATAGAATCAGAGTTTTGGTTTTTTGAGATGAAGAAGTTGAGTCACCAGAAGAACATGAGTAGCCTTAAAAAACAAAAGCAAAGATTTAAGTTATCTGAGAGTTATTGATTGATGTGGGCCATTTATAATAAATGGGAAAAAAACAGGGGATGTCATGCCCATTGATTATTCGTCAAGAGCCATTGGTTTTGTCTGGTAATGGTATGGTGGCGGTGCTAAACCTGGTTTTGTTTTGGTGTCCAAATTTTCTGATGTTTTAATGTTTTCCCAAAATTAATACAGTATACATTTTTTAGTTTGAAATTTGAATAACAAAAAGTAGGGAAAATAAATTGAAAAACTTCATTTTTTGCAAGTGACCCATGGGTCGACCCGTACCCGTGCGAGCGGGTACGAGTTATACATTTTCTTATCCATGAAATTTTTGTACTCGTGGACCTATACCCGTACCTACCCCACCTGTACCCGCCCGTTTGCCAGGTCTAATCCCATCTTTCCCACTTGTTGTGGCTTTACTTCTTCACCCCTTACTTTAAAATTGTCATACCCCACCTTCCCTGCAACTCAAAAATGTAACACAAGGGCACAAAAGCCCCAAATAGAGCATACGGGCTCCAAAACGAATGAGGTCAAAACAACCAAACCAATTTCAACACAAGGGCACAAAGCCCCAAATAAGCACACCATAACAAGCCAAACCATATTTATCATCTTAGTAACGACAAACTCCAAACTATTGCTACTCGACCACAACAACAAGCCACCAACCAAAGAAGCCAACAACCAAACACAGCTGTCTTTGTTGTCGCCAACCATGCAGGGAGGGTACACAATAGAAAAAAAGGGAGTTGCAAAGACGAACCTGAGAAGGTTGGTGCGTGACAACCAACCAAGGTAGCCAACCAAAGCAATCAAACATAGGTGACAACAACATCACTAAGAACGCGGGAGGTATGTGGTGGAAGAAAAGTGAGAGCTATGAAGATAACCCTAGAACTATAGTGAGTAGCTCGCAAGCAACCAACCACAGGCAACTAAGTCTATAGCCAAGGAAGGTGAGAGGGGGTGGTTGTTGTGGTGCAGCTATGTGTACAGCGATGGAGGAATGGAACTGACTGAAAATCTGTGAGGCTACACGAGAGAAGCAACAACAGAAAGGAAATGGTGGCAGGACAGGTGCACAATCAGGCACGAACAACAAGGCAAACCCACAAAGGTGTAGCAACTAAGTTACTAAAAGATCTTGCAAGTTTAAAAACTTGACAAACACACACATTGGATCTCCTACATATTTAAGAACCTGACAAACACACCCTTTAATTACGAAAAGGCAACACAACATCAAACTACAACTCAAAAATGTAACATAAAGGCACAAAAGCCCTAAAAGGAGCATGTAGGCTTCGAAATGAGTGAAGTCAAAATGTCCAAAACAATTTCAACATAAAGCACAAAGTCCCAAACAAGCACATCGTAACAAGCCAAACCACATCCATCATCTTAGCAGTCGCAAACTCCAAACTACTGCTCTTTGACAACGACCACAAGTCACCAACCAAGGCATCAACCAAAGTAGCCAACAACCAAATACAGGCATCTTTACCTTCGCTACCCACGTGGGAGGAATGCGACAAAAAAAAGTGAGAGCTATAAAAACAAACCCAAGAAAGTAGGTGCACAAGCAACTAACCAAAGTAGTCAAACACAGGTGTCATCATCGTCGCTAGCCATGGAGGGGGGTATGCGGCGAAAGAAAAGTGAGAGTTGCGAAGACAACCCAAGAACTGCAGTGGGTAGCTCACAAACAACAAACCACGAGCAGTCAAACAAGGCAGCCCAACACCAACCAAGTCTACATCCAAGGAAGGTAAGATTGGGTGGCTGTTGTGGTGTGGTTGTGTGTATAGCGGCAAAGGAATATGACTGAATGAAAATCAGTGTAGTTGCATGAGAGGAGCAATGGTGGAAAGGAAACGACAATAGGACAGTCACATAGGTAACGGCATGGCTACTAGGGAGGTAGCAAACTCAACAACATCGGCACCAAAAGAACAGCACACGTTGTAGGCACAAACCAAACAGTATAAGCATGATAGCACATGAGCTATTCGGTCAGAAACAAGAATTGCTCCTAACCCAATCGCACGATGAAGCGATGACTAAATTACTAAAAGGTCCCACAAGTTTGAAAACCTGACAAATACACCGCTGTAATCTCCTGTGGGTTCAAAAACCTAACAAACACACCCCTACAATCTTTGTTTCGGTAGTGAAACCCTGGCACCACATAAGGCCTAACAAACCATAATCAAGCTACCACAAACGACCATAATCTACTACAAATCAACCAGAACCCGCCATACCACAACCACAACCACAATCTGTCACAATCCATATTAAACACCACCAAATAAAAATGGCAATTAACCAAACACCACCCAACTTGACTAAATAACAAACTGCCTAACACAAGAGGCGCAACAATCAATCAAAACACAATACAAGAACTAATATGGGCATGAGTGCGGACTGTCGCATGCAAAGCTATGGTATCGGCAGTGTTCGTGCGCTAAGGGTGGACAAAATTACCCATAACATGAACCAAATATGGTAGCTAAACTGAACCAAACTGAACTTTTTGGGTACCTGAAAAACCGGGTCAAATTCAAGTAGTAGTTAATTAGGTACTCAATTTTTCAGTTCGGGTATCGGGTTATATTTAAAATGTAAACCGGGTACCCAAAACCTAGTTTAATAAAAATAAAAAAATAAAAAATAAAATCTCAAATCGATTTACCCTAAATCCTAATAATCCTCTTCATTTCTCCATTTATCTCAACTAATTTCTCTATTTCTCTGTTCTCTCCACTAGTCCATTGATTTCGCTCGCATCTTCTTCTTCATTTCTCCAGTTCACAAAAGGTATTTGATGAATTGTCTGTGTTGGGCTAGTTTTATTGTTAAGAATTATTTCTATATCTTTTTTGCTCAGCTGGTTCACTAACGTTTCAATGTTTTTGTTGTTTTTGATGGTTTTGGTAGAGAAATCTTAGTCCTGCTAGTGCTGGATCATTGTGATTCTTCGCTCCTATTGCTTTTATACTAGTTTAAAGTCTTTAAGCCTAAAGGTAACATGTTATAATCTTCTTCTTCATTTCTCCATTTCTCTCTACTGATTTCTCCATTTCTCTAGTTCACAAAAGGTATTTGATGAATTGTCTGTGTTGGGCTCTTTTTATTGTTAAGAATTATTTCTATATCTTTTTTGCTCAGCTGGTTCACTAACTTTTCAACGTTTTTGTTGTTTTTGATGGTTTTGGCAGAGAAATCTTAGTCCTGCTAGTGTTGGATCATTTTGATTATTCGCTGTTGTTGCTTTTATACTAGTTTAAAGTCTTTAAGCCTTAAGGTAATGTGTTATAATCTACTCTCTCCCTCCTAGCTGTCGATATGTGTCTGTGTGTCTGTGATGTGTGTTGATGTACTCTTGAATTAATTGGCAAACATATGTGTTTAGTCAATAAGCAAATAGGAAGATGAGTTGAGTCTATTGTGAAGTGTGATGCAAATAAGTGAATAACATATGACTTGTCTGCATAATACTTTATCATGTTTTTAAATAATAATAGAAATCTAGATTAACTTGAAAATAATTTGATTATAATGATATGTTTAGATGAGTTGAGTCTACTATGAATAGATCATAACATGCTAGGAATTTAGAATCTATTTTTGGAACTTGGGTTGGAAGCTAGTACCATATTACTTCTATCCTATAATAGCCATGTCTTTAAATTTCAAGGAACTCATTCACATGACGTAGAGATAGAATAATGAAATCTTAATTAAATAAAGAAGAACTAATAATGCTAATCTTAACTAAACGAATAAATGAGCATGCACATGGCTTTTCATTCGAGATTTGTTATAATAAAAAGTGAAATTTAAGAAATCTTAAATTTGTTTGCTTGTGAATTTGAAAGGGATTGAAAATTTCTATAAAATATTTAATTTAGAAGGGATAGTATGATTAAATAAATAAGAAATATTTTATTTTTATGGAAGTTTATAGTCGGATTATCAGTCTTTTTCCATGTACTATCTCTACTCTAGTGTTGCCACTATATTGTCAAGGTAAACCTTCAATATATTTGCTTATATTAACACAATCTTAATTGATGAAAGACAAATTATTTATGATGCAGTTGTATTGATATTGTAAATGTCCTCCACTGGTGACAATACTAGTACTTCTTGTCAGGTTGCTAGTGGCAGTCAAACGTCGACTCTGATGATAGAATATGAGAGTCTTGCTCATGTGATTCCTCCATGACTCCACCACCACCTAGACCCCCCAAACGTGTGAGTTCTACTACTACTTAGAAGAATACTTGTTAAATGTGGGACCATTTCACAAAAAATGATTGTGAGGATAGGAATAATACGACAGCTTCTTGTAATTATTGTAGGTATGTTTTTGCTTGTCCAACTAAAAGTGGTACTACCTCCCTACGTAATCACTTAGCTAGGTGCAAAAAATACTCTTTCAATGTGGTGGACAAGAAATAAAGAACCTTAGTATTTCAATAACACTCAGGTAACCACTCAAGTGGTGTTGCAGTTACTTCCTCCTCTGCACATCCTTCACTTGTGGCTTGGAAATTTGATCAGGATAAGATAAGAGATGTTATAGCTAAAATGATCATTCTTGATTAGTTGCCCTTTAGGATTGTGGAGCATGAGGGATTCTACTACTTAATGAGTGTGGCACAACCTAGGTTTCAAGTTCCCTCTCGTAGAATTGTGGCTAGAGATTGTTTGAAAATTTATATTGATGAGAGACTGAAGTTGAACAATTTGTTTAGTACGTCGTCTCATAGTATTTGTCTCACCACTAATACGTGGACATCTTGTTAGAACCTTAATTACATGTGTCTTGCGGCTCATTTTATTGATGATGATTGGAAAATGAACAAAATAATTTTAAACTTTTGTCAAATTACTAATCAGTTTTAGTTATTGGCAAGGCAATTGAGAGATGTTTGCTTGATTGAGGTATTTCAAAAGTGTTTACCATGACTATTGACAATGCAAGTGCTAATGATGTTGGAATACTTAATCTTAAGCATCGATTAGAATGTTGGAATGGAAGTGTCTTAAATGTTGAATTTATTCATATGAGATGTTATGCCCCTCTATTGATTTTAATTATGAGAGAGAGGTTAAAAGAGATGGATGACTTAGTATTTAGAATTCGTTCTGCGGTGAGGTATGTGAGGTCATCTCTAACAAGATTACAAAGGTTTAAGGAATGTGTGGTGCAAGAAAAAATTGAAAGTAAAAGTCTTCAGTTCTTGATGTAGAAACAAGGTGGAACTCCACTTACTTGATGTTGGATGTGGCTTTAAAATTTTAGATAGAATTTAACTTGTTGGAAATCTAAGATACTAAGTATAAAGATGAGCTTAGTAGCGAGGAAAGGTCAAGGGGTGTGCTTACATGTACTGATTGGGATTATGTTCAATACTTGTTTTTTCTGGAAGTTTTTTATGATGCAACTATATGTGTGTCTAGCTCTCTTTATGTTATCACTAATGCATACATGGAAGATATATATGCCATTCGGTTGCAAATTTTGACACGGACTCAAAGTAATGATCTTGGCTTACATTCAATGGCAACAAAGATGAGAGGAAAACATGAAAAATATTGGGCAAATGTTGATAATATCAACATAATGTTATTCATTGCAGTGGTGTTTGATCCTAGAAAAAAAGTTAGAATATGTATATTGGACTATTGATAATTCATATGATGATGTTGATGCTTATAAATTGAAAATAAAAGTACATAACACTTTGATCGCTTTATTTGAGGAATACGGCTTGGTTAAAGGTTCTCCTATTGCGCAGTCGAGTGAGCAATCTCAACTTGCAAGAAATATTGATGTTATTGATCCAAATATTGCTCCTCAAGTCACTAAGAAGGCTAGGTATAAACAACAAAGGGTTGGACAACGTGCTTTGGAGCCCAAATCTAAGTTAGATAAATATTTACAGGATTCATGTGAAGATGATGAAGACGAGAATTTTGATATCTTGACTTGGTGGAAGATTAATTCAACAAGATATCCAATTCTTTCTTTAATGGCACGATATGTTTTGGCTATACCTATTTCCACTATTGCATCCGAGTCGGCATTTAATATTAGGGGTCATGTATTAGATCCATTTCGTGTCTCCCTTACTTTTAAGATGGTGGAGGCTCTTATTTGTTCACAAGATTAGATTCGGGCTATGCGTGCACAATTCATCAATGAGGAGAGCTTGGATGAATTATTGGAAATTGAGTCGGGTAGAGCTTTTGCTTTAGTTTCAATTATTTACTTATATTAAGTTTTTTTCCCTTTTGTAGAATTTTCGTCGATGGCATTAGACAAAACTCATGGTCATGTAGATGATTGATAATTCTATGACATTTTGTATTGGTGCAATGCTCGAAATGTAGAATATGTAATCTCGTTGCCTTTTTCCTAATTCTATTTTGAATTTTTTAAATTATTGCAACCATTAACCATTATCTCATTGCAATACGCTGATTTTTTTAGACGTCTACCACAGATTTTTGGATGAAAAAATCTAACACAGATTGCTATTGGATATTTGGATTTGGATGAAGAAAGATCCTCTTATTGGATATTTGGCTTTGGTGTAAAACATTTTATGTTTGGTTTATTTAAAACGTTTTAATGTTTGGTGTGTGTAAAACATTTTATGTTTGATTAAAATTTGAGGAAGTTTGAAAGAAATACTGAAATTTTTGTTTGGAAGAAATATTGCAAATTTAATTAACATTTTATGTTTGATTAAAATTTGAGGAAGTTTGAAAAGAAATATTTCAATTTTTGTTTGGAAGAAATATTGCATGTTTAATTAACATTTTATGTTTGATTAAAATTTGAGGAAGTTAGAAAGAAATATTGCAATTTTTGTTTGGAAGAAATATTGCATGTTTAATTAACATTTTATGTTTGATTAAAAGTTGAGGAAGTTTGTAAGAAACATTTTATGTATAATTAAAAGGTTATGTTGGAAATTCAGGTTTACATTCGATACCTGGTAACCAAACTGAAATGTTGGATACCCATATATTCAAGTATTGCACAAACTAGTTTGGTTATCGGGTACTATTTTTAAGCTACCGAAATATTCGAGTCGGGTAGTGAAAGGGCACATTCAGGTCGAGTACCCAGTTTTGCCCACCCCTATGTGCGCTATTACAATAGACGCACAATCGAGGTCACACAGATGAGCATGCACAAGACTTGTGTGAGCCACAAAGGCAGGTGTAGTGTTGGGGGAGTGCGTACACAGTAGGATGCATGACTGTTGCGCTGCACAAAGTCACAGCAAAATCGCAAGAAGCAAGTGGCTAGGGTTGAAGAGACGTGCATGGACTGTCGCGACAAAGACACAACACAAAGGTAATTGGTGTTGCAATGTAGTTGGTAAGGACACAACGACGAGTGGAATCGCGAAAAAGTAGCAATATAGTCACAAACAACAAAAGCAGCATGATGCAAACTCCCAATCACACAAAGGCAAAAATCATGCGAAGGCAAGCATGACATGCACGACACAAAGAGACGACAACTAGGACAATCACTCAAACACAGTCAGGCAAACACAGGTGTAACACGAAAGTTGCATTAATGCGTGTAAATGCAACACCTAATTTTACCTCACTTAATTATAATGCAAAGTCGCATAATAGCAAAGAGCAAGTAAGGGTCTTTCCTACAGAGGATTTGTGAACTTAACTAACTATCTACTTTTAATAGGGGGTTTGTCACGAATTATAAAAACTTAAACAAAAACTAAGAAACTAAATTCAAACAACTTAAAGCAAGCAAGTATTCATGAAAGAGATATATATGAGAAAAACAAGATTGAAGGATCATTCGCCACCACTAGACATGAAGTGCATATAATAAAAGTAATCTTTAATTTTCTACCCCCTTGATCACATCAAATTAGAAAATATCAAACGTTGATAAGTTCCATCTCTCCTTATTGAGTCGTTAGATTAGACCTCCTTTAATAGTGCTAGGGTTGTGAGAAAATAATGGAAAAAATCTTATATAAAATAGGAGAAAAAAATTTGGATGAAGTAATACAAGAATCCTTAAGCACCAAGGTTTTTTGCACCATGCCTCAACATGCTTTGTCCAAAAAACATCATTTCAAACCGGAGCCTGAATGCCTCGATGCCAACTTTTTCATGCCGTGATGCTGAAAGATATCCACTTTTAAGCATAAAAACGTTAGAATCTAAAGAAGTCATAAACATGAGAATTGTAGCCGTTTGATAGAAATAGAGTGAATAGGTTGAGGGTATATATGTAACTATGATAGAAGTAAATATATTAGGGTTGTATATTTCATTTTTTAATTATGAAAGAAAACAACGTGTATATTCCTTTCAACAAACATGATATCAGAGCTAACACTATTCCGATCATTCTAATTTTTTCGGCAGTCGACAATCTTGGTTATTCTTAGTATTTTTTATTTCAATGATCGATAATATCCGATATGGTCTCTCTTTGTTATTTCGACAACCAATAAGCTCTGAACTGATCTTTCTTTATGAGTTCGGCAGTGAACAACTTCTATTCTAGTTTCTCATCACAATTTCAATGATGAAATACTTCTATTCTGGTCTATTTCTCTGATTTTGACGATCAGTGACTCTATTCTATGAGTCTAACAACTTCTCTCCTGTGATTTTACCATTTTGTGATTTTGATGACTCTGCTAATCTCCTTTTTTTGGGCAAATCTTCTAGGTTTATTTTTGATAATGTCTAAGTGGTTGACTGGTTTCTTTATTTCAATATGGGTGGTATATATTGGTGCTTAGTCTGATTTTGGTTAGCATTTTTTTATTGATTTGTTATGGATTCTAGTGTTGATTTGTTGGTGTTTTGGTGTTTTGTCTTATTCAAGTCAGATTGTTTTCTTATTTTGGGATTTGATTTGTTGTGGATTCTAGTGTTGTTTGTTCTATTCTATGATTGTTTGAATAGGAAGTGTGGATTTGGTTATTTGGGTTTACTGAGCAGTGGTGATTCTGGGAGGTTATTGTAGAATTCTTTGGTGATTTAATTAAAATATGGCAGATTCCGGTAAACATATGGTAACTAAAATTTTAATTAGCTCTTCTACCAAAATTACAAATAGGAAATTATTGGGAAAGCAGAGTTATGTTCAATGGTAACGAATTGTTAGGCGATATGTTTCTAGCATTGACGTGGGGGATCATTTAACTGAGGATCCACCTCCGAAAACAAAGATTGATAAGAAAACTTGGAAGAAATGGCTAATGGAGGATGATAAATTGTTCAATCAAATTCAGAACACTCTAGATCCAACAGTGGATGATATTACTAATTACTATGATACAGTTAAAGAATTGTAGGATTATCTTGAGATTTTATATGCTAGTAAACAAGATATTGCTTAAGTACTATATAGAGGTGAAGCAAGCTTTTAAAGAAAAGAGAGCTATATTTCCTATGGCAGTGGATGTTGTGAAGATGAAAGAACAAGAAGAGCAAGTGGTTGTGTAGTGTTTTTTGGCTAGGTTGAGGCCAGAAAATGATGTAGTTTGAACGCATCTCCTAACTAATGACAAACTTCCTTCTCTTACTGATGTTTAATCTCGTCTTCTTCAAGTCAGTAAAGGGAAAAATAGATGAACCTCACCGGATCTTGCTATAGATCATACAACTTTAGTTGGCATAAAGACTAATAGTGGTAAAGGAAACAAAAGGGCGAGCTAAGATATAGGGAGTAATATGGTCGTGGCACTTACACTTGTTTCCATTGTGGTGTTGAGGGACATAAAAAGGAATTGTTGGAAGCTTCATGGGAAGCCTCAAAATGGGCAAGGGTTTAAGAAATATGCTCATGTTGCCACTCAATATGGTCTATTACCTACTCCTTCCCTGGTTACTATTGTTGTAGATGAGTATGCTCGCCTCACTCAGATTGCTAGCCCTTTGTCATCCATTCCATCGACTACCACTACATTAACACAGTTAGGTAATCATACAACTTGTGTGTCTACTTCTAGTCACAACTGGGTCATTGATTCTGGTGCTACTCACCATATGACATGTGATACAGGTATTCTTTTATCATTCACATTATCCTCTGATTTGTCTTCGGTTGCTTTAGCTAATGGGTCTATTTTGTTTATTATAGGGTGTGGTACTGTTAATCCCATCAAATCTTATCTCTCTCCTCTATTTTGTGTCTTCCTCACTTTCCTATTAATTTATTATATATTAGTAAAATCACTAATACTTTGAACTGTGGTGTTTATTTTTTCCCAACTCATTGTGTCTTTTAGGATCTTAAGACGAAGTAGATTATTGGTAGGGGTCATGTTTTGGGTGGCTTGTACGTCCTTGATGACATTTCTACTCCGATGTCACAACCTGTTGTTTGTACCAATGATTCATCCCGTGCTTGTACGTCCTTGATGGCATTTCTACTCCAGTGCCACAACCTGTTGTTTATACCAATGATTCATCCCTATCCATCTTCTATGGTTGTTTGGGACATCCTCCTCTCCCAATCTTGAAGAAAGTGTCATAGTTTAAAGTCAGTATCACATTTTAAGTGTGAGTCATGTCGATTTGGTAAACACCATTGAATGTCGTATAGTCCTAGAATAAATAAACGAGTTGCGGCTCCTTTTGATATTATACATTTGGATATTTGGGGTCCTTTTCTTGTTTTGTTTAAATCTAGGTATAGATACTTTGTTACTTTTGTCAATGATTTTTCACATGAAACTTGGCTATATTTTATAAAAAATTGTTCCAAGTTATTTTCCATTTTTTGTGCACATTATGCTGAGATACAAAATCAACT
This sequence comes from Pistacia vera, assembly GCF_008641045.1. Taxonomy (NCBI): domain Eukaryota; kingdom Viridiplantae; phylum Streptophyta; class Magnoliopsida; order Sapindales; family Anacardiaceae; genus Pistacia; species Pistacia vera. The sequence goes on along the minus strand of NW_022196188.1, from coordinate 296,463 downwards.
TGACTCCTCTATTAAAATTGTACGAAGTGATAATGCCAAAGAATATTTTTCTGCATCTCTTTCCTCTTTTTTGTCCACCAAAGTTATTATTCATCAGTCATCTTGTGTGTATACACCTCAACAAAATAGAGTTGCTGAAAGAAAATTTGTCATTTGTTAGAGGTCGCTTGTACACTTTTTTTTCATATGAAAGTTTCCAAAGAATTCTGGTCAGATGCGGTTTCTAAAACTTGTCATTTGGTTAATCAAATGCCTTTTTTCTGTTTTGGTGGTCAGATCCCTTATTCTATTATTTTTCCTTCTTAGTCTTTATTTCCTCTTCCTCCCAAAGTCTTTAGGTGTACTTGTTTTGTTTAGGATGTTCTACCTCACCTTTCTAAATTATATCCTAGGTCTCTTAAATTTATGTTCTTCGTTTATACACGTTACTAGAAGTGTTATCATTGTTTTTCTCCTACATTGTGTAACATATGGTCTAAATTGATGATTCATTTTTTGAAAATACTCCTTATGTCGACTCTTCAGTTTCATCAACCTCTATTGTCTGCCATGATTTTCTTATTTATACTATTACTCGAGATTATTCCTCACCCCCTCCTTGTCTTCTTGTTACTTAATTTTACTCTCATCGGGCTACTTAGCAACAACATGTGGTACCCATATCGACATCCAACTCATTGCCCCTATCGTTAGCCTCGTTCCAAGATCCGAATCCTTTTGACCTAGATCTTCCCATTTGCTTTTCATAAAGGTAAGCATTCTTGTAGGTATCTTATTTCCTCTTTTGTTTCCTATACCTTCCTATCTTTGTCCTCCAAGTCTTTTGTTGCATATTTAGATTCCATGTCTATTCCCAATTCTGTGTCTGAAACAGGAGCTCATGATGGGTGGCAGAGGGCTATGGAAGAAGAAATACTGGCTCTTGCACATAACAATATACAAGACCTAGTTGACTTACCAAGTGAAAAAAAAAAGGCTATTAGGTGTAAGTGGGTGTTTGCAGTGAAGGTTAATACGGATGGATTTGTGGCCCGGTTGAAAGCTCAGTTGGTTGCTAACGATTATGCTTAGACATATGGTATTGATTACTCTAAGACATTTTCTCTGGTTGCTAAAATGACCTATGTCTAGTTATTTATTTCTCTTGCAATTTGCTATGGTTGGCCTTTTCACCAAATTGATGTTAAGAATGCATTTTTGCATGGTGATCTTCTTGAGGAGGTTTACATGGAGCAACCTCTAGGGTTTGTTGCTCGAGGGGAGTCCAGAAAGGTATGTAAATTGAGAAAAACTTTATATGGCTTGAAACAATCTCCATGTGCCTAGTTTAGGAGATTTAGTAGTATGGTGTCTAAGTTTGGTTTACAGAGAAGCATTTATGATCATTCTATCTTTTATAAGAAATCAAGTGCTGGCATTCTTCTTCTCGTTGTTTATGTTGATGATATTGTGATCATGGGTAGTGATAGTAGTGGTATTCATAGTTTGAAAGATTTTCCAACTTCTAAATTTAGCACGAAAGATTTGGGCTCTTTAATATACTTTCTAGGAATCAAAGTTTCTAGGAGTAGAAGAGGAATTGTTTTGTCTCAACGTAGGTATGTGTTAGATTTGTTGATTGAAACAAGACTAATTAGAGTTAAACCTTGCGATACTCCTATGGTTCCTAATGTGAAATTGAATGCTAAGGATGGAGAGGTGTTTGGTGATCTAGAGCGATATAGATGGATTGTTGGGAAATTAAATTATCTTATAGTAACCCTTCCAGATATTGCATTCTCAGTAAGTGTGTTGAGTCAACTTATGTCATCCCCCATGACATCTCAATGGATGCAGTTTTTCATATCTTGAAATATCTCAAGGGAGCTCCTGGACGTGGAATTCTTTACCGTAATCATGGTCACAGTAAAGTAGAAGGATTTTCAAATGCGGATTAGGCAGGATCATCTGTAGACAGACGTTCTACGAATGGATTTTGTGTCTTTGTTGGAGGAAACCTTGTTTCCTGGAAAAGTAAGAAACAACCTGTTGTAGCTAAATCAAGTGTAGAGTCTAAGTATCGAGCTATGGCACAGGTGACATGTGAACTTATATGGATAAGACATCTTCTTAGAGAAAATGGAATTGGTGATCCAAGGACTATGGACCTGTGGTGTGACAACCAAACAACCATACATATAGTAAATAATCCAGTTTTTCATGAGCAAACAAGGCATATAGAGGTGGATTGTCATTTTGTGCAAGAAAAGCTTGAACAAAATTTGATTGCTACTAATCATGTTAGAACAGGAGAACAACTAGCTAATATCTTTACTAAGTCTATAGCTAGTAAAAGTGTAACTTACATTTGTAACAAGCTTGGCATGATAAATATATATGCTCCAGCTTGATGGTAAGTGATAGAAATAGTGTAGATAGGTTGAGGGTATATATGTAATTGTGATAGAAGTAAATATATTAGGGTTGTATATTTCAATTTTTTTTTTTTTTTATTATGAAAGAAAACAGCATGTACATTCCTTTCAACGAACACCCTTCAAGTCAGCTCTCCAATGGTCTAATAATCATTCCAATTCGAGGTCTACAACTCAATTTATCATCAAAATACTAAAGCAAGCTCAAAACTCAAGCATTTTCCAGGATTTGCATTCCTTAATGAATATGGCGTAACTCCTTCGTTTCAACTCCGATTCTCAAATCATTTGTTTTTAGTCATCATAAATTCCATCGGCAATATCACTTCTATCCTGATATTATTTTTAAGTAATATGCTCTGAAAACACAATAAAAATACTCGTGATCCTGAAAAGTGCATTTTTTAAATAATAAAGTCAATTTATGCAAATGAACCCTAATTTCTCACAAATACTCCCAATAAACCACCAAATATAAGTCCATTTTCATGCATATCCAATAGAAATCGTGTGATCGATCGCGTACTTGTGATGAAGGAGGCTTGCGATCAATCGCTCAATTGGATGGCTTAGTGAGACAAACACATACCAATGACCAGGGGAAGGTGAGAGGGAAAGGTGGAAGGGGAGGGCTACGGCTAGCGTAGGAAAAGCACTGGAAACTAACAGCAGTGGCACCATCTGCAGCCAAGCAGTTGCGAGAAAATTTTCTCTCCAAAACAACCCACCCCAGCCCCAGCACAACCCCCCCACCCCCAAAAAAAAACCCGGGGATACCTCTTTGCCCTAACTTTGTTATATTGTTGTTTGTGGTAGATGAGTGAAATGATAACGTTGATCTAATAAGAAAATGTTAGGGTAAAACGGTAAGTTTGGTCTTATAAGAAAATCTTTTGTAAACCTAACGACAATGTAGTTGACTTAGTGCAAAGGGTGTGATAAAAGTTTTTAACGCAAGGGGGTATCCATGATATAGTTTCAAACTTTGAGGGTAATCTATGATAAAAAGTACAAAAGTTATCATCCAAATGATAAATTTAGAAACCTTAATGTGTGTTTGGTTAGGGGTAATAGGAGATTACTAAGGTAATGTAATCTTATATTACTTGATTACCCATTTGGTTGTCAAGTAATATAAGATTCTGGTAATCTTCTAATACCAGTAGTAGTTATTGTTGGTAATACAGGACGTAATCTGATTACCTCTATATTCTTAAGTATTTTAAGATTACTTGGTGATCTTATTTTTGTTCCAATTTTACCCTTTATTAATAAAATTTTAGGACAATAATGCCTTGTTTTAAAAACAATTTACAAAAATACTAATTGATTATTTTATCCTTATATACAAAGTTTTTAGGACATAAATATCCTTAGAATTTAAAAAAAAAAAATACCAAAAGGTGGTGGTTGGATCTGGCCACCATCACCCACAGCAATGGAATGGCTTATGGTCGGCCTTATCTAGCCAGCCATCCAAATTTGGCCTTTCACGACCTAATCTGTGGTCGTTTTACAACCAAAGATGTGGCCGTGAAACAGCCAGATCTCCACTGTCGCTGCCACTGGTAGTGGTGGCAGCCTGCTAGAAGTAGCTTGGGGTGAGTGGGGGTATTTTTGTTGGTAGGGTGTTTTAGCTAAATTTAAAATGTAGGGGCTTAAAAAAAATTATTCAAAAAATAATAATAACAAAAATATTATATTAATATTTAAAAAGGAGGTTAATTTAGTAATTTGTATAAATACACACCAATTTATTCCAACCAACCAAACACATTTCCCTAAACATTCCCAATAATCTTCAAGGCAATTTATCTTTCCAATTAATAAAACATTCCCTGAACCAAACGCATTATAAAGGTAATCTATGATAATCTCCTTTTGTTATTTGATAAAACAAGATTAAATATGAAATTGATTAATGAGCATGATGAATTAATCAATGTTTAATATTAAATCAACGAATTAATTTAATTGATAGTATACAACACTTAATTTGGAAGAAAAAGACAAATATTGATTCAATTTGATTGCAGTTCGAAATTAAAGCAAGATGTTGACAAAAACCTATTCACCCATTCTAAGTTTACGATACCCTTATTATTAGGTATATAAGCCTCAGCTACGCAACTCATAAACAAGTCTCTAATCGCAATTTTTTTTGGTCTATGTAAACAACTTGTTAATCATAGGTAGCTCTCGTTGGTTCATTCAAGCAACCATCAATACTTTCTCCCAAGAGTTTTTCATTAATGGCATTGGTTAATCTCAACCTTTCATCTTACCACTTATGCGAATGTAAATCATGTTAGTAACCATGACGATCGCACTTCAATCTCACCCCATGTTATTTTTCTTAAGTCTAATCTTATTCTATGATGTTCACAAGAGCAATGAACCATAGCTTACTCCACCATGCAAAAATACTATTCAATTGCCTTAACTATTCCTAAACTATCGTAGCTCACTAAACTTGGCGTCCACCCTCACATAATCTTCATGCCTTCTCTATCATAACTTGAGCGTACCTCACCTATGTGTCAATTTAGGTTTAACTCTTAAATGAAGGACATTACTCCTAATTATCATTTCATTTCCAAGAAGGTTGCTAATGGTTTGTTGTAGGAGAGAGAGAGAGTAAATCTCTGGTCAAGTCATCTTGATTTAATTTCATCAAGACCATATTTATAGACCATTGAATTTATCTCATAGGAAAAATGATATTTTTAGGGGTGAGAAAAATTGTAGGGTACAATCGAAACCAACGGGTACCTAGGTGTTGATTTCAATTCCTACCCGGAACCGGCCGTAAGAGGGTCGATTCTGGTTCCAAAATATTGGAGCCAATACTATGCGATTTCGATTCCGGTTCCGAATCCAAATCAAAGGAACCAGAACCAGAACTGGGAATCAGGACTAAATTGAGATAATATTAAAGAATAGGGAGTTTTTTTAAAATTTTGCATGTGGGGGTTTTTTTGATAGTTTACATGTCAATAAATATATAAGAAAAATTTGGTTTTTTTATCTTAGTATCAAAAGTCTTATTGATTTTCATTAAAAGATCAGTTCTTCAAAATATTCTTATTAAAATTTAAATTTCACTTATTATTTGATTAAGAAACTAATATATATTAAGACATTTACGTTAAATAATAGTTTTTAAATTTATATTATCGGTGAAAACAAATAATTAAATGCTTATAATCAAGCATCGAGTAAATATAAACAAATATATTATTTAATGTTTTGTGCTTAAGTCTTAGGCCTATCCAGTAGTTAGACATATTCAGTCGTCAAATAAATTATCAAATGCCACTTAAGTGAATTAAGAAAGTTGATTCTTTTTAACTTTTTACTTGATAAAAAATGTATGAATAATTTGTTCAAATTATTTTGATAATATTATCATTATTTAGTAGCAACAATTACCCATATGTCCAATTAAATAACTCTTTTTATATTTATGTCATGTGTCAATACTTTTTCACTTTAAAATCTCTATTTAGCGTATTATATTCTTCAATAGAACATTTTAATTCAACTTGGTATTTATATTTAAGTTTAAAAACTTAAAACAGTGTTTAAATTGTATTACATAAAAATTATTTAAATAATAATACAGTTAACATCATGTGAGCATATATATCAAAATATAATTTTGGGAGGATGAAACTTGATATGTTATTAACTTATTATGTTATGTTATTATATAATTTAATGTGTTATGTAATTTTAATTTTGGGAGGATGAAATGGATATTGAAATAGCTATAATTTTTTGTAAAGTCTGGAGGGTGTATTTATCATTTCAGAAAACTATTAGGGGTGTAATTGTAATTTTATAAGGGTTTATTTGTCATTTTTTTTAAATGGGGATAATTGTTATTTTTCCAGGTAGCCAAAACCAAAACCGATGGTTCTAGTTCCGGTTCCAAATCAAAGGAACCGGTCAGTTCTGGTTCCGTTTGATTTTAGGTGAGTACCCGGACTCGTCTACCTCTAGATATTTTACAATTAAAAGCCAATAGTATGTGTTAATGTCATTAGAAATTAATATCAAAACATTCTGACTTGATAACAATAATAATAATAATTGGGTGTGTTTGTTTCTCTATTTTGGGTAGGATTTCAAAAATCCTACCCAAAATACATACTGGTTTCCCTAATCTGAAAATTCTATTCTATTCAACTATTTTTAAACCCCTTAGATTTGTTAATTTAACTAAACACCCCCAACAAAAAAAATTTAGAAATTGACAAAAACACGCCACCCACCCACATTTGCCAAATTCCGGCCACCATTGCTGAAAGGTGGCCGAAATCTGGCATATTGGCACACTACTGGTTGGATCTAGCGGTAGTACGTCGATCTAGCCTTTTCCGGCCAGATCCATTGTGGATCTGGCCGAAAAAGACCAGATCTTTGGCCGTAGCTGATCGTCAACAATGGCCATTGTTGACGACCAAATGTGGCCAAATTCGGCCATCAACGACCAGATCTAGCCGTAGATCTGGCCAGAAAAGGCCATATTGGTGCACGACTTGTAATACCCTGTATTTTTCTGTATGGAATTTTATTAATTTTATTTCGTGATTTTGGGGTAAAGTGTAAGAATTTGAAAGTTTTGGGGGAATGCATGTAATATCTGAAACAAGTGGGGACTAAATTAAAATTTTCCAGATATTTTGATTAACAGTGACCATTCAAAGAGAAGAAAAGCAGAGGAGAAGAAGGAAAACAGAGGAAAAAGAGAGAAGAAAAAGGAGAGAAAGAAAAGAGAGAAAAGAGAAGAAGAGAAGGAGAGGAAGAAGAAAAGAAAGAAGGGAGAGAAAGATGAAACCGAGAATAGAGAGAGAGAGAGGAGAGAAGAGGGTGGCAAAGGTTGCTGGAAAAGTGGCCGCCAGCAAGCAAAACTCCGGTGATCGGAGAGTGGAGGAAGATCAAGCATATGTGAGGTGAGTAATGCTTAAAATTTCCTTCTTTGACGAGTTTTAGTTCAATAGATTTGTGTTAGTTATAATTTAGTATAAGGACATGAGATTACACTAAAATGGGAAGATTGAGTTTAATAATGTTATGTGGATTGAATACATATGTGTTTTCTAAACAAAATTTAGTTAAAGATGTGATTTTGATATAAGTGTTTACTGTATAAAAATGTGACCATTTGGAATTCCGAAAATTGTTTGTATGTTTTGGGTTTTTTTTTTTAAGTTGAATTTCGGGTATGTTGTTGTAGACTTCTTGAGGAGTGTTTAGAAATTTATTTCACTAAAAAACTCGAAGAATTGAATTTTATATGGATTTTTGAAGTTGCCTTGTGAATTCTGGAATTTTTGTTTTCTGCAGAACATGTATTTTGGAAAATGATTTGATGTATCTATTCTTATCAAAATTGAGTGATTTTAAATTCTGGTGAATCCTATATGTGTCTAGTCTAATTCTGGAGAGTTTCGTGAAGTTTTGATTAAAGGCTAAATTGTTACGAATGTTCCAAGTCAGTAACCTCAATTCTGGAAACAGTTGATAGATTTGAATGAGTTGAAAGAAAATTGTGTTTTAATAGTTATTAATTCTAGAATGACTTGAGAAAATTATTGAAATAACTTAAGTGTCTCTAGAAAGCTCCATTAAAATTATGGCTTAAATTGATGAATGAAATTTTTATGAAGAATTCGAAAGCGACCGATATTTGGTTATGAGACAGTTTTGTTAAAGAAGAAGTTATGTTAATCTTTTGGGGTGTGAAGTGTCCAATGATTTTAATATTGAGATGTTGCCTTCGGGGGACTTATGTATGGAGGATTTATTGGATTTTGTATATAGGGAGGCAAGCAGGGGCATTGTTAGAGGATTTCAACCTTTTTCGACTTAAGGGTCGAGCTCTAAAAAGGTGAGTGGCAAAAAATCTAAAACCCTAACTTTCATTTTAATAAAAGTTACCCTAAATGTTTATTTATACTTGTTTATTGTTTTAAATTGCCTAATATGTTTGATTTCTTTATATAAATGAGCTTTATTGCAATGTTATTGTTGGAAATTGTTGATTGAGATGAGAAAGATGGAATTTTGATGCTTTTGGGCAATAGTTTGAAAAGAAATGAAAATGGGTTGAAATTGTTAGATTTGAAAATATTTGAGAACTTGCATTTATATTTTACGTCACATGAGATGTTATTAAATTTATTATATGCTTATGAGAAAAATGTTTTAAGAATAAGTATGAGATGGTAGTGGTTTTCAAACCACCCTACGTAATACCCATCCCCCTCATGATATTAATTTGATTCTACACATATGTATAATTTGATATTGCTGGCCCAAGTGGGTCAAAGGCTTGAGTGAGGCAAATATCGCTACACATGATTTGATATTGTCGGCCCAAGTGGGTCGAAGGCCCGAGCGAGGCAAATATCGTTACACATGATTTGATACTGCCGGCCCAAGTAGGTCAAAGGTCCGAGCGAGGCAAATATCGCTAGACAAGATATGATTGTGCCAGTCCGAGTGAAGTTTGGTCTCACTGAGTCAAAGGCTTGAGCGGTGACCGATTCCGCCTAGCAGGATGGATTTAGTAGTTCAACCCGCGTGATGTTAGATCTTGCCGGGTTGGACGGATTTACCCCTCGGTACTAGTTGGGTGAGAGTTTTCACATGTGATTGAGGAGGATTTGGGTATATATTATATATATATATATTATATATATATATATATATATATATATATATATATATATATATATATATATATATATATATATATATATATATATATATATATATATATATATACTTATTTATTTATTTATTTATTTGAAATTGAAATTTATAAATGCAAATGTTATATGTGTATGAAATGTTTTAGAAATGATATTTTTAGAGAAACATGAGTATTGATTTGATTATCATAATAGTTTTCAATAAGAAGTTTTACAATGAGAGACTCAGCATTTGTTATGAAAGATTGCTTATATTATAAAATGTGTTTATGGAAATCAAATTTTATAAGCATGAATTTTTTATTGTATATTGCTTGCTCAAGCCTACGACCCACTTTGGTCGGCAATATCAAATCATACGTATGCGTAGAATCAAAACTAATATCATGAGGGGGATGGGTACTACGTAGGGTGGTTTGAAAACCACTAACATCTCATACTTATTCTTAAAACATTTTTCTTATAAGCATATAATAATTTTATAACATCTCATGTAACGTAAAAATATAAATGCAAGTTCTCAAATGTTTAAAACTAACAATTTCAACCCATTTCATTTCTTTTCAAACTATTGCCAAAGCATCAAAATTTCATCTTTCTCATGTCAATCAATAATTCCAACAATAACATTGCAATAAAGCTCATTTATATAAAGAAATCAAACATATTAGGCAATTTAAAACAATAAACAAGTATAAATAAACATTTAGGGTAACTTTTATTAAAATGGAAGTTAGGGTTTTAGAATTTTTTTTTTTTTTTTTTTTTTTCCACTCACCATTTCAGAGCTCCACCTTAAGTCGAAAAAGATTGGAATCTCTAACAATGCCCCCGCTTGCCTCCCTATATACAAAATCCAATAAATCCTCCATACATAAGTCCCCCGAAAGCAACATCTCAATATTAAAATCATTGGACACTTCACACCCCAAAAGATTAACATAACTTCTTCTTTAACAAAACTGTCTCATAACCAAACATCGGTCGCTCTCGGATTTTTCATAAAAATTTCATTCATCAATTTAAGCCATAATTTTAATGGGGATTTATAGAGACACATAAGTTGTTTCAATAATTTTCTCAAGTCATTCTAGAATAAATAACTATTTAAAACACAATTTTCTTTCAACTCATTCAAATCTGCCAACTGTTTCCAGAATTGAAGTTACTGACTTTGAAAATTCGTAACAATTTAGCCTTTAATCTAAACTTCACGAAACTCTCTAGAATCAAACTAGACACATATAGGATTCACTAGAATTTAAAATCACTCAATTTAGATAAGAATAGATATATAAAATCATTTTCCAAATATACATGTTCTGCAGAAAACGAAAATTCCAGAATTCACATGGCAACTTCAAAAATCCATATAAAATTCAATTCTTCAAGTTTTTGAGTGAAATAAATTTCTAAACACTCCTCAAGAAGTCTACAACAACATATCCGAAATTCAGCTTCAAACAAGAAACCCAAAACATACAAACAATTTTCGGAATTCCAAATGGTCACATTTTTGTACAGTAAACACTTATATCAAAATCACATCTTTAACCAAATTTTGTTTAGAAAACACATATGTATTCAATCCACATAACATTATTAAACTCAATCTTCCCATTTTAGTGTAATCTCATGTCCTTATACTAAATTATAACTAACACAAATCTATTGAACTAAAACTCGTCAAAGAAGGAAATTTTAAGCTTTACTCACCTCACATATGCTTGATCTTCCTCCACTCTCCGATCACCGGAGTTTTGCTTGCTGGCGGCCACTTTTCCAGCAACCTTTGCCACCCTCTTCTCTCCTCTCTCTCTCTCTCTCTATTCTCGGTTTCATCTTTCTCTCCCTTCTTTCTTTTCTTCTTCCTCTCCTTCTCTTCTTCTCTTTTCTCTCTTTTCTCTCTCCTTTTTCTTCTCTTTTTCCTCTGTTTTCCTTCTTCTTCTCCGTTTTTCTTCTCTTTGAATGGTCACTATTCATCAAAATATCTAAAAAATTTCAATTTAGTCTCCACTTGTTTCAGATATTACATATACTCTCCCAAAACTTTCAAATTCTTACACTTTACCCCCAAAATCACAAAATAAAATTTAATCAAATTCCATACAGAAAAATACAGGGTATTACATTCTTCCCCCCTTAAAGAAATTTCGTCCTCGAAATTTACTCACATGAAGAATATGTGGATAATGGATCCTCTAATAAGTCTCGCATCTTCATCACTCATTTAATCATATGCTCATTCCATGATACTCTCACCCATGATACGCAACTGCCCTTTAAAATCATTCAATTATTCTTACACACTTTCACATGGTCACTATTTTGCCTTCGTTTCCTTGAGATCACAACTTTAATATCAATACATATATCGCCTTACTGGAAGAAGGATATTTAAATTATCTCATCCACTTCATTCAAATACAATGTCACTTTATAAGACTCCCACAACTTCTTTCGCCATATAAGATTTTCACAAATTAACGCTTCCTTCTATTAACTCAATTAATAAGATTTCATCTTGTAATTCCTCTCACCATAAGTATCTCTCATAGGTCACTCATTAGCTTAGAAGCCTTTAATATAGTTCTTCCCCCTCGACACTTGACGTGGGGCCTATGGTTTTTGCAACCATTTAAATCAGAAATTTCCTTAATTACTTTTATTTCATTCTCATCTCATGCTCATGTACTGAATCTTTGAGACACCACTTATAAAAGCTTCTACCTAGCATTAACTCTAGCGTATCCAATTCTATGACCTTTATTCTAATACACACTCTCAGAAGCAATGAACCTTAAGCAGTGGGGGATCCTCTATTTTACACTCCAAGGGTCCTAGCTGAAACAGAGGCCTTTGCCTCACCATAAATTACTCTTACAGTGCTCCATTCATACTTGCTATTTAGCAAGACAGGGTTCCTTCATTCAAGCCCTTTGATCTCCTAGTTGTTTCCCTCAATAGGTCACATTCCTTCCTTGACCCCCGTAAGTCATTACATTTAGATTATCCAAGTCATCATTGTAACTCCTAGATGCTACAATACTCATAGCAGGGACCTCTCTTTTATGCTTGACATAATCAATACCACCTTGAATTAGGCGATGAAACCAATAATATTAAGCTCTATCTTATAATGAAACTCATAACCAACTTCAACTCCAGGAACAGACCCAATGATTTTATTGCCATCATTTACAAGAGAAACTTCCTCATTCCAAATAACTAATAGAACCATAGTCGGATCTGCCTCTCCAACTAGTGATAACTTCTTGCTGAGTGGCCCTCTAGAGCTCTTTGCTTCATTCTTTCTCTTCAAAGCAGATTCATGAACTGACATCATATCATGCTTCTTACTTTGCTTCCACCAGTAGTAATAGTGTTTTCACCAATATTTACAATTGAAAGCATCGTTTTTCTAATCTCCAATAACAAATTTCAAGGATGTCATAAGACCGTGCACCACAACCCAATTTGATGCAACCAGTGAATAATCAAGATCTTCCTTTGTGAATAGCTTACCACTTCCAGATAATTTTGAACAATTCCTACCAAATTGTTTATCCTCTGCATGAACCACAATATCTTTCACCAAATATCCACCAAGACTCCAACATCTTTGTCACTAAATTTTGAACCAGTCTTATGGTCAAACCTATATTTTTCAATCCCTCGTGGAGGTGTAATGTTATTCCAACACCACCTTTCTCTGCAACCTTCATATGCTCTTAGACGAAATTCCAAACTCATCATTTTTCTTTATTCCCATGGTTGCATGTTCTTTAAGATCGAGGAGATCTTGATCACAGATGATTCTAGAAATATCACCATCCAACTTACTCTTGTATGCATATCCATGATAACCATCCTCCTTCATTAGTTTCACATTAGTCTCCACAGTCCCTCTCAAGACATTTCCTCTGTGACAAAATTCTCTTCGTCCAATTTAAATCTCCATCATTTTAATTAAACACAATACACTTCCAATCCTCAAATCAGGCAAATCAATCCCACCAATTGGCTGGATTGTTCTATTGCACCAACCAAGTTCATTTCACATTACACATTACACATTACCCATAATATCCTTTATCACCAAAACAACATGCATATACATCATTTAAACATGCCAACAATTAAACCACAACACTTAATTTCAAAACTCCATATACTTATGAAATACCACTTGCATGCCGAACATGCAACCCAAAAAATATTCAAACCCGCAACTTACAAATTGAATTTCAAACCAAGGTAAAGAGGGTTGTTCATATACACAAATCCACACCTACATGTCACCCATAAATCATCACTTGGCTGAAAATCAATAATCCTCATGTCGTCAATATGCATGTCAACACCTAAATCAACTAAAACCAATATCTCTACCAATTAATAATCAACAAACCGGCCCTACCAAAATTGATTAGATTTTCTCACAACCATGACCCATTTCAATCTACAACCCATAACTCCATTTTTGGCATAAACATTAAAGATACATATAATTTCACACAATATACCAAATACCCTTTCACCCCACAAGCAACATAAACATTCATTCAAACTAATCTAACACAATGTTCATACCATGTACCATCATTGCACTTCCAAGTTCATGTTTGCCAAATCTCCTATAAGGAAACATTCATATTCAAATCAATCAAAACATAGCAAATCATACGTAACACATTCAACCACGTGGATAGTCACATTAGCTAATCACCTTCAATTATCAGTCTCTAAAACATAAATCTTATATTGATTTCTAGAAAACTTGTCAATTAAGGCACAAAATTTCACAAACTCAACATTACCAAATGTTCAACCAAATTTGGAAAAAGGAATTGATTTAATTCCACATAACACACTATAATGTCTCAACTCAATAGCACACAAGAATACTTTAAACTCAATAGCATACCAACACGCATCATACATTAATCGCACCTTCTACAACAAGGTTGAACCATCTAATACTAGAAAGGTTTTACCACAGGCAAAAGTAACTCAAGAGGCTTCAAGAACATACACTTCCTCGCAAGTAAAATACATCATACATGCTAATTAAAATCTCCTTCACACTCCAAATCAAGATTTTGGCTAACCCCTTACTATTCCCTCTGCCTAAGTTGTCGAGACAATACACCCATACTAATCAAATTCATATCTTACATTTATAATTGCTTCTGTGGCACATAATAGATTTTAACTATTCTTGCCACTTGTAAAATTTCTAAGACCATTTGATGGTCCCATCCAAACCTTTCCCCATTAACTATTATGAATGATGCCTAAAAACCACAATTCTGAGTGATACGATAGATCTCTCCACCATTTCATCTCTAGGCTCATTTCCCCTTCCTCATGCTTGGGGGAACTATTAATTCTACCACAGGTCTCGTGCGAGGTTGGCCACATCGACTCATGCTCATGCAATTAAACTTTCTTTCTCAAAGATAAAAACTTTATGTGTGCATCATGAAAACATCCGAAAAACCTAAAACATTTGCTCTGATACCAAGTTGACATAACCCGTCCTGACCCTCCCTATCCCATAGGCTCTGAGCGCACCCATGAGACTCGGGTGACCGAGATGTGCCATGTGGGAAAACTATGAAACTTGTTTATGAATTAAAACATCATAAAACTCTTCTAGCTAAAACATTTATAAGCACTCTTTTTTGTTTCTCACAAATAAATATAACGTCATTTGCAGATAAACAAATGCAACTGAATTTTTTTACAAAATGAAATGTGTGGTATCAGATTTTTCCATATCTTTAACAATCCAGAATATGATGAAGAAATATAAACTTTGCAGCAGAAAATAAAACCCAACGATGGAATATATGATGAAATGAAGTCATGTGGCCCAACCTTGAGTGGGATTCACTCCTCTGCATGATCTCCTTCTTGACCTGGTGGGGGGAAATAAAACATTTGAAAATGAGGGGTGAGCTAGAAATGCTCAGTGAGTAGGGAATGGGTTAGTATGCAATAAAAGATTTCAATATACAATAAAACATTCATGCTTATAAAATTTCATTTCCATAAACACATTTTATAATATAAGTCATCTTTCATAACAAATGTTGAAGTCTCTCATTGCAAAACTTCTTTTTGAAAACTATTATGGTAATCAAATCAATGCTCATGTTTCTCTAAAAAAATCCCTCAAGATTTTAATGATCCTGCAACACAGTTCTTGGAAATAGACTATATATATATCAACAACAAAGACACATATATGTTCCTATATATGTGTCTTTTCAAGATCCTTATCAACAAGAAGATTTTCCCAATTTCTCTTTATCACATGTCATCTGCAGAAAGCAAAATTGTCAATATTCCCTGCAGAATTGAAGACTTTCAAGATTTCCCTTATCAATAATATTATTTTGTCGACCAATATCAGAATAGATCCTCAATAATTCAAGACACGTTTCCAAGACAGCTCATCACCTTATCAACAACTTTATCTTTTATTCTGTATTGTAATTATGAAAACGGATTCAAATGTTGTTGAAATCTGGACTTTTGTAGTATAAATATGTATCACTTAGATGGCAAGAGCAGAATGAAAAATAGACTGCAAAATTAGAGAGACCAAAAATTTATAGTCCCTACATATATATAGGAACAACATTTGAATCCGTCTTCATAATTACAATACAGAATAAAAGATAAAGTTGTTGATAAGGTGATGAGTTGTCTTGGAAACGTGTCTTGAATTATTGAGGACCTATTCTGATATTGGCTAAGAAAATAATATTATTGATAAGGGCAATCTTGAAAGTCTTCAATTCTGCAGGGAATCTTGACAATTTTGCTTTCTGTAGATGACATGTGATAAAGAGAAACTGGGAAAATCTTCTTGTTGATAAGGATCTTGAAAAGTGTGTTGATAAGAAGAATCTTGAAAAGTCTTAGACATCTTGTTGATAAGGATCTTGAAAAGTGTGTTGATAAGAAGAATCTTGAAAAGTCTTGGACATCCACTGAAAGCTTTGCACATGTGATAACGGCGGTGCTGAGTCATTGTCCTATTTGATTTGGAATATTGCAAAATAGTCATCTTCATCTTGATCACTTGGTGACTTGGTATTGTCCGAATCTTCTTTTTGAGATGTGGAAGATCCAATGGCCATAATAATTTTGTCCATTTCTTCAGTAGTTTGGCATTGAGCCAACTCAACCAGAAGCTTTGATTTTTGCATCAGAAATGTTGCTTGTTGTTGAGTTTGACATAGATGAGGGTGTTGAGATATCCATATTTGCACTACTGGTGGGCTAACATTTTGGGTGGAAAAGCTAGGCCATCATTTAATAAAGAATTTTCTTCATAATTCTCTAAATTATGGAGGAGGAGGTGTAGTGATATAAAATTGCCAACTCATTATCCAGGCAATTAAGAAATTGCTGGAAAATGCAAGTAAAGGATCTTCACTGTTATTGAAATTTTTTGCAAACAATTGATATCCTTCCCAAACCAAAGGTGGGAGAATTTTTTTCATTTAAACCGAAAAAATTGAACCATTGTTGAAACCATTTTGGAAAAGTTTTGTCAAACATAAAAAACCAAGAATGTGTTGTATGTGTTAAACAGAAAGCATAAAACTAGGCTTTTTGATAATCTTTATATGAAAATTCTTGGGGAATAAAGAACTACACATATATATTAATAACTACATATATATGCGTCATATATATACATATATATGTGTATATAATAAATACACATATAAAGAGATTTCATTATATATATATATATATATATATCCACACACACATATATATGTACATACACACACACACACACACGCACACACAAACATTGTGTGTGTGCGTGTGTGTGTGTGTGTGTGTATATATATCTATGTATGTATATACACATATATAATATATGTATATATCCAAACCATCTTTCAATCACATGTGAAAACTCTCACCCAACTAGTACCCAAGGGTAAATCCGTCCAACCCAGCAAGATCTAACATCGCGCGGGTTGAACCACTAAATCCATCCTACTAGGCGGAATCGATCACTGCTCAAGCCTTCGACCTAGTGAGACCAAGCATTACTCAGGATGGCACAATCATATCTTGTCTAGCGATATCTGCCTCGCTCAGGCCTTCGACCCACTTAGACCGGCAAACCAAATCATGTGTAGCGATATATGTCTCGCTCGGGCCTTCAACCCACTTGGGCCAACAATATCAAATCTTGTGTAGCAATATCTGGCTCGCTCGGGCCTTCAACCCACTTAGGCCAACAATATCAAATCATGTGTAGCGATATCTGCCTCGCTCAGGCCTTTGACCCATTGAGGCTGACAGTATCAAATCATACGCATGCGTAGAATCAAATCAATATCATGAGGGGGATGGGTATTACATAGGGTGGTTTGAAAACCACTAACATTTCATACTTATTCTTAAAACATTTTTCTCATAAGCATATAATAAAATTCATAACATCTCATGTAACGTAAAAATTTAAATGCAAGTTCTCAAATGCTTTCAAATCTAACAATTTCAACCCATTTTCATTTCTTTTCAAACTATTGCCCAAAAGCATCAAAATTTCATCTTTCTCATGTCAATCAACAATTTCCAACAATAACATTGCAATAAAGCTCATTTATATAAAGAAATCAAACATATTAGTCAATTTAAAACAATAAACAAGTATAAATAAACATTTAGGGTAACTTTTATTAAAATGAAAGTTAAGGTTTTAGATTTTTTTTCCACTCACCATTTTAGAGCTCCACCCTTAAGCCGAAAAATATTGAAATCCTCTAACAATGCCCCCGCTTGCCTCCCTATATACAAAATCCAATAAATCCTCCATACATAAGTCCCCCTAAGGTAACACCTCAATATTAAAATCATAGGACACTTCACACCCCAAAAGATTAACATAACTTCTTCTTTAACAAAACTGTCTCATAACCAAACATCGGTCGCTCTCGAATTTTTCATAAAAATTTCATTCATCAATTTAAGCCATAATTTTAATGGGGATTTCTAGAGACACATAAGTTGTTTCAATAATTTTCTCAAGTCATTCTAGAATCAATAACTATTTAAAACACAATTTTCTTTCAACTCATTCAAATCTGCCAACTGTTTCCAGAATTGAAGTTATTGATTTTGAAAATTCGTAAAAATTTAGCCTTTAATCGAAACTTCACGAAACTCCCCAGAATTAAACTAGACACATATAGGATTCACAGAATTTAAAATCACTCAATTTTGATAAGAATAGATACATCAAACCATTTTCCAAATATACATGTTCTGCAGAAAACGAAAATTCCAGAATTCAAAAGGCAACTTCAAAAATCCATATAAAATTCAATTCTTCAAGTTTTCTAGTGAAATAAATTTATAAACACTCCTCAAGAAGTCTACAACAACATATCCAAAATTCAGCTTCAAACAAAAACCCAAAACATACAAACAATTTTCGGAATTCCAGATAGTCATATTTTTGTACAGTAAACTCTTATATCAAAATCACATCTTTAACCAAATTTTATTTAGGAAACACATATGTATTCAATCCACATAACATTATTAAACTCAATCTTCCCGTTTTAGTGTAATCTCATGTCCTTATACTCAATTATAACCAACACAAATCTAATGAACTAAAACTCATCAAAGAGGGAAATTTTAAGTTTCACTCACCTCTCATATGCTTGATCTTCCTCCACTCTCCGATCACCGGAGTTTTGCTCGCCGGTGGCCACTTTTCCAACAACCTCCGCCGCCCTCTTCTCTCCTCTCTCTTTCTATTCTCGGATTCATCTGTCTCTCCCTTCTTTCTTTTCTTCTTCCTCTCTTTCTCTTCTTCTTCCTTCTCTCTTTTCTCTCTTTTCTTTCTCTCCTTTTTTGTCTCTCTTTTCCTCTGTTTTCCTTCTTCTTCTCCATTTTTCTTCTCTTTGAATGGTTATTGTTCATCAAAATATCTGAAAATTTTTAATTTAGTCCTCACTTGTTTCAGATATTACATATATTCCCCCTAAACTTTCAAATTCTTACACTTTACCCCCAAAATCACAAAATAAAATTTATTAAAATTCCATACAGGGTATTACACGATCAGTCAGATCCAGCCGGTCGTGCACCATTACGACGACTTCTGGCCACCCTCCAGCGATGGTGGCCAACTATCGACATTTAATAGGTAGGTGAGAGAGTTTTTGTTAATTTTTAATATTTTATTGTAGGAGGATTTAGTAACTTAACAAACCTATTTGTTAATTTTCAAATCCTACTTCGTAATGATAACTATCCAACTCAACTTTTTCAAAAATTCTACCCAAAATAATAAAATAAACACACCCAATAATAATAATAATAATAATTATTATTACTATTATTATTATTATTCTCTAATCAAGACATCATGATACTATTCTTGTCATGAAGATGCTCAAACGGATTTATACAGATTTATTGCATAAGACTAAAATGAATCCATTTAAGCATAATCCTGAAAAAAATAGAATTACCTGTGCGTGTATATTTGTAAGTGGACTTTGGCACTTTATGATTCTCTTAGTGTGTTGAAATTTGGAAGCTCTGCATTTTATTTCGATCTTTATTAGGCTCAAATTGGGCCTTATTGTAGCTTTAAAAGCCGAAAACTTACTTTAAAAATGCTTTATGCTTTTTTAAGTCCAATTTGATTTCTTACTGGACTTGGAGGATTATTCCTTTCTCCCAACAATGCCATAACGATGATTGCGTCATTAAGGTAGTTGAGTTGTTATGTTGTATAAAGCTATTTGTAACAATCCACATGCAGCTGGGTACATACTGTCCACTTCTTCATGAAACATTGGACATATCGTTAGCTTCAAATGGCTGAAATTAAAATTTTCCAGATTACGACATTGGTCCCATGATTAACAGTATAAAATTAATAACAAGCAAAAATGAAGAACCCTGAAATTTTAAATCGAAGTACAGCTTCTTAATTTATCAGTAGGTCTTCCAATCATTTACATTGATTAATATGCACAGAAACTTCTGCAGCAAATGCAGGAGAGTGAGATACTTGCTAATTAAATACAAGAAAATTCCATCTTATGCACCAAAAGCTTTCTCAAAAATATAACAACATCATTCACCTGGTTGTTATAAGTGAGCCAAGCCGAAAAAGAAGACTCAACTAGCCCCTGCACTGCTCTTGTTTTAGGTGCATGGGGTTATGAGTCCACTTCAGGAAGGGAAACATTAGCTCTTAATAAGTTAGTGTAAAAATTAGCACTTCATCTGATTTTGGTTTGAATTTGTGTATTCCTCGATACCATACTTTTGGTACACTACAACCTGATTCTCATCCCACCATCGCTCCGCTTCCTTCTCCGTGAATCGCTTCCGACTAGAAAACATAGAAGAAAGAGAAACAACTGTCAATTCAACTCTAATTCAAATTGATACATGTAACATATATAATGCACTGGTAAGGCTATTTACACAAGAATTTCTACTGAGAAAACTAAAAAGTAAAACTTTCAAAACATATGGTCGATCAGTTGATAGGAAATTACCTAAATCTTACGCGCTTTAAACCCTTCTGCCCACTTTGCAAAATTGTAAATGTGATGTATATGCCAGGTTCACACTGTTCTACCCATTCAGGCTTCGATGACTTAGTACCCTTCTGTTGAGGTTCTGTTTTTGCAACATGTGAATCTTCGACTGATCTATAACTGTTGTCATGGTGAAAGTCTCTCCCATACACTGATTTCAAAGTATCAGAGAACACAATAGGAGAGTTGCATAGACTATCTACTTTCCTTTCTTTCGGTAATTTAACTTCAGGAAGCACATTAGTAGCAGTAAACATAGGATGTGAGGCGTCAAGCTTGGTACTATTTTTCTGCACAGTAGTGACTTGAGGAAGATCCGCAACCACCCCATCTTTGGCTTCTCTTCCAGCAGCGACTTTTTCTGACATAGTGTGAAGCTGCACCAGTAAGATTTATATCAAAGACTGCTGAGCATGTATGGATGGAATTATATAAAAACTGATTTCCAATGATCACTGGGTGATTGGTCTTCAAACATAGAAACTATAATTGTAATTTTTTTTGTTGGCAATTCTCAAATTTGTGTTATTTGTATCCCTAATAACCCTTTAGCAACTTTGCCACATTCATGAACCCTTAGCATATGATCAATATTAATGTTTTAGCAAGAACTTTTCCACCACATTCTTACATACCACTTCATCTATGGACTCCAAGCACCCCATCCTCACATAAATATGGATTATACAATGTCTACTTATTTAAGAATTTTATGGAATCAAAAGGCATAAAATATTGTTATCTGAAGTTCAGATTAAAAGAAAATATCACTAAAAACACGAGTCTGATGAAGTGTAAATTTTCCACAAGTTGCAAAGAACAAGTCTTTTCATCACCCCCACATAATAGCAAGAAAAGAAAAATTACCCTTACTGCCAAAGCTTTTATAATCTCCTTTGCTGCTTTACACTTTGCAGCTTCCTCCCTTGCCAGTGACCAGGCCTCCTCAATTTTTCTTTGGCAATCTTGAAACTTGTGTTCACCAATTTGACATTGCATTTCAAGACTTCTAGCCTGTTGAGTAAAGGACTTTTAGTTGAAATAGTGCATGCCCTAGACTATACTTAAAAGCATTCAAAAAATAAACAAGAAAATATGAAATATAGCTTAAAAACAACCTGAAAAAATAGGGCATTTCAGAAAACAAAAAACTGATTTTGACGTCATATAATGTAATAATTACGAATACTCAACATTTTGGCTAAGCAATGATTAGATACTAATTGGTAAGCATGAAAACCATTCAGGACATGGCCCCTAGCAGATTCCAATGAGTTCAGTGTACTAGTATTTATACTTGAAACATAATGAAGTGTCCCTGATACAAAATGCAATTTTAACCCTATATCTACCAATCGAAGAAAATCATTATAAAATTCCAATGCATGAAACACAACGAAAGAATTTGGGGTAAAGTAAAGCATCACAAAGGTTGAATTCCATATAAGGAAAAGAAAACAGAAGACCAAGTGAAGATTTTAGAATAGGTGGTGGTTGATTTCTTCTATTTGTATACTTTAGCAGTAATTTGACCCAGTATGCAATAATAATTCGTAAGAGTTTCTTCGCAGAAACAGAAATATGGAAAGCTCCTGGTGGTTCATTCAGAAGAAAGCTACTATTCAATAAAATTTTACCTGTATTCCCAAAATACTAAACACAGTTGTATAATTCATACTCTGTCCAATGTTCAAGTCAATTTTATAATAATCTATTCAAGTCAATTCAGATAATAGACAAGGGAAGGTCCACAAAATGGAGTAGCATTTATAGGCTTCAATATCATGATTGAGAAAACCAATCCACAAACTTAAGCCGTAAGGCACAAAGCATATCAGGTATAGGAAGCATATCAAACCAAGTTTAAGTCAATGTAGGATTCTAAAACAGGTAGTATATCAAGTTGTAGTTTATAAGGAGCTAGAAGGCAGACAAAGTGCAAATTTTGGCAGCCAAGGTACCAATCTGATGTTACAAACATTCCAGGAGCAACACAAGAATACCAAAAAGGATGTGCTATAGTGTACTAATCTATGGCCAAAACCAAATATAAGATACTGCTACCCTTTGAGTGTGTCTTCAAGCCAATGTTTTACATTTTTTGTGTGTCTATGAACTGGAGTAAAGAAGAAACAGATATGATACAAGCAAATACCGAGGTGTAATCAAATAACAATCAACTTTAAAACTCTGAAACACAAATGGAGCAATCACCTCAGCTCTCAGCCTTTGAACTTCGTCAGTGAGAGTCTTGTTTGATTCTGACAAGACTTTGTCTTCTTTAAAGGCAATAGGAATACTAGAATTTGATCCAGCAGAAAGTGCTGAGCAAGAAGACAACTGATTATTTGAAAGAGGAGCAAGTGCCAGAGAATTATCAACACGGTGCATTTCAAATTGGATTGGGCAGGGGACTTGCCCCCATCTTTGCAATCCAGAAGTCAAAGAAGAGACCAATTCTAAGTGTTGCTGCCTTTCTCCTCGAGTTTTCAAGGTTCTTGGT
The DNA here is from genome assembly GCF_008641045.1 of Pistacia vera. Classification (NCBI taxonomy): domain Eukaryota; kingdom Viridiplantae; phylum Streptophyta; class Magnoliopsida; order Sapindales; family Anacardiaceae; genus Pistacia; species Pistacia vera. The sequence goes on along the minus strand of NW_022196188.1, from coordinate 273,209 downwards.
TCCCCAGGTTTGCATTCTACATCACAAATCTGTTTACTTGAATATAACTGACCCCTTGTAGGAGTCACTTCTCCCCTCTCATCTTTCTCTTCAGACAAAACCCCTTGTGAGTTCATTAGACTCCTTGGACTACGATTTTCCAGTTTTAGTAATCTTCCTGAATGTGTGACCTTCTGCAAATGGTTGAAACATGTATCACAGACACGAGAAGGCTTATCTTTATTTGGTGTCAGTGATGCATTTGTAACCTTTTTCCCACTACAAACACTGCAAAAGAGAAGACCACAATTATAGCAGTTACGCTTCTTCCTCCTGAACCCAAAAGGCATTTTACAACCACTACAGGCTGATTGATCACTAACAGTGATAGATCTGTGTAAACAAATTGCAGCAGTTAGACTAGATCCACAAACTATGCTCTCAACCTTCCTATCACGCAAAGCCTCAACAAAAGCTGGTGAGTTTCTATCTTGAATATCACCTAACCCTAGCTGTCCATTTGCATTCTTCCCCCATGTGTAAACATTTCCTCCTGATGTTAAGACAGCAATATGATATGATCCTGACGAGATCTCCTTAACAAACTCCTCTTTAAGCTTCTCCTCAACAACTGTTATTGACTTATCCTTGGCCTGTGGGTTCCCTAACTGCCCATGCACTGCACTTCCCATTGTATAAACCTTGCCTGAACTGGTAAGTCCAACTGTCAACATTCTGCCACAAGAAACTTGAACAAAATCAAAATCCACAAGTTGTGCAACGCATGTTGGTAAAAGCTTTCTCTCTCCATCAGCATGTCCAAGCCTCCCTTTATCACCATCACCCCATGTGAACAGTTTTCCACCAATGGCAACAGATTTGTAACGATCAGTCATGATCTCCACAATTGCAGCTGTATGCCATGGTCCACATGCAACAGATTTTACCCTTAAACCCCTTAGAGATTCAACCTCTTTTGGTTGGAAAACATTTTGCAGATTCCCGTGCCCAAGAACCCCAAAAGTTCCATCTCCATATGTAAATAATTGCCCAGAGGTGGAGACAATTGCTGTATGCCACTCCCCACATGCTACTTTTGATATAGTTACACAATCTAAAGGACCACAAAGTTTACGTGGAAGCCAGTGGCTTCTACTTCCCATCTCACCCACCATATCAGCACCATGATTATTGTCACCCCAAATATACAGTTCACCAGATTTTGTTCGAGCACATGTTTGAAATTCGCCACATGACACATACTGTACAACTGCCCCATTCAGGGATTCAACAAGCTTTGGGTAGCTCACATCCACATTAACTTTATGCCCAAGCCTTCCACCTTTCCCCTCTCCCCAACAAAAAATTTCCCCTTGTTTCGTAACTAAGGCTGCATGTTTACCCCCCAAAGCTATACTTTGTACATCTAACATCTTGGTTGATTCTAGCAATTTAGGCAACAGAGCATCGACCACCATTTTATTTTGGCTGGCAGAACAGTCACTGGCACCACCAATAATTCCTCCAAATACTCCTTCCCCCCAGATCATGACATCCTTCAGAACATCTTCTTTTTCTATTAGTGGTGACCCATAAGTAGGTGCTACAAACCTTTGAGACTCATTCTTTAGGCACTCTTTGCCAGTATAATTTGATGCCCACTTCTCAAAATTGTCTGTTTCAGTGAAGTTAGAGTTTGGAGTTGAGATGTTCACCACATTTTGCACATGTAATAAACTTGATTCGGATGAATAAAAGCTTTTGGAAGAATATGATAAACCATCAGAAAAACACCTTTCTGAAAGTGAAAGGGAAGGACTCCCACATAAGCTGCGTACCTTCAAGATGAAACATAATGAACCACATTAATTTAAGGGTAAGGTTGCAGATTTTCTTTAATCATGACCAGATAAAATGCCATGTTCTTGGTCAAAAATCAGAAGTAGAAAATTGATATATTCTTGGTCATATTCATTAATCATGAAGAAGATATTATCTCATATTCTTTGCCGAAATCAGGAAAAAAGAAAAAAGAAAAAAAACAAGTTAACATGGATAATCACAGACAGTCTACCTTAACAACTATAGGAAAATACAGATCAGTGACACTCAATTGTTGAAAAATAAATAAATAAATAAATAGAATATGAAAAATTAAATATAAAATATCTGAATCCATTTGTAATCCGAGCATCAGATTTCATTCATCTAAAACACCACTGAATTATCATAGTGGCATCATCTTATCATCCAATATTTTTAATTGAGCTTACTTATATATATTTAAAAAATTATTTTAATATTGCTGCACTGTGGTCAGTTTGTCCAGAAACAGATTATTTTTGTGTAAGCAAGGTCTTGTAAAGTGTAAAATGTATGATTCTAAAATTTCATTACTATACTAAAAAAAGCAAAGCAGAAACACAGATTCTACACGGTAAAGACCAAAATCAGGATTTGAGGGACGAACAAAGGACTTGGAGTAACAAGGATGCTCTCAGAGAAAATAAACCCCAACACATAAGACAAAACATGTATGAGCACATCTCACATTTTAACTGATATCCAAGTCATAAAATTGGAATAATTTCCCAGATTAAAACTTGAAACCATGATAGAACAGTATCTTGTAAAGTAACACAGAAACGAGATGGTATTTGAAATCTAAGAATACTCGGTTGCATTCTCCAGGAATCCATTATGCTATCTTTAGAAATGACAAACTGGAAAATCGACAAAATTTTATATGTATAAACTTATACATACCATTTCTTTTTTTTTTTTTTTTTTTTTTTTCCCCAATTATCCCTGAAATCATTAGCAACTTTTTTTTGTACTTAAAAGTTTCTAACATTTCATAAGCATTACCTAATTAAACTGATTTAATTACTGACTAACTATGACCATGCCAACAATCTTATTCTGCACTATACATTCTTTTTGAAGAAGAAAATCATAGCTACAAATAAACATAGTATCTTATGCAGTAAACTATATTGGGGTATTTAAAACCTGAGATAACTCAGTGGCATCCTCTACAAGTCCAAGATTATGTTTTCTTCTGATATAACTAGCTGGGCTACTAACACAGCTTTGTATCCCTCTTCGGCCCCTCAAAGAAGCACACGGCCTGGAACGGTGACACCTCAATATCACAGCTCTCAAGCCGATAAACCATGAATCAGCCTGAACTTTGTCCTTGCATATCTATAAAAAGTAATAAAGGAAAGATAATTAAGCTACCAATATTGGCTGAGAAAGTAAAAATGAAAAAGGTAAGAAAATTAAGATCATAAGATGTGCAAATAGACCAATGGGTTTTATTACCAAATCAAGTGAGCGTTCACCATTCGCATAGATAAGTGAAAAAGACTGCAGCTCCCTGTCTGGTTGAAGTTGCCTCTGAAAATTTATCTGCAAAAGGTAATTTCACCATCATATAAATGAGAAGTACATCACTGTGATACAGTTTAACCAAAAGAATTCACATAAGACATTCGCATTTGTTACATACAGTCTTCTGCCCAGTAACAATCTTTGTAACTGAGCTCAATCTCAATTGCTTTTCTCTCTGCCCAGAATACCAAATCAAGAATTTTTCATCCTGCAAAATAATTGAAGTTGCAATCATCCATTGTAAATTTTCCAGAAGTACAGAGAAACAGCATAATAAATCAAAATGCAAGAAATTAGGAGAGGTTGCTGTTAAACGGTACCAATGCAGAGAAGAAGAAAATGACTTGCCAGGTGATCCAATTGTGAATGTCACAGAAATGTGACCTCGGTCAGTTCATTACAAAAATGGTGCCATTGAAAGCATTATTTAAATAGTAAATACAGAGCAGACAGATGTTTAATCAAAGTATATGTATTTTCATCTACCATATCACTAAGTAGTTGACAACAAACGTCCGTAAACGAATCACACAGTCCGGAAACTCTAAGATAAGCTTTACAGTAGTTTTTCCTTCAATCCACCAAATATCCTTAGCTGATATACTCTCATAGATTGGTTATCTTTCTTTACCATACTTAACAGTGTTTCAACAGCATTTAAATGATATTATTCATAATAGCAAGTCATTCAGTTGAAAAGAGTAATGGATAATTCTGCAAACTATAGTTACAATAAATTTTCTGTAGCGTGCAATCAGAACCGTGGTAAGTTCCACTCCAGGGTTCCATTGAAAAACCCCCCCTAGAGTACGACATGGTTCTATTACAATTCACTACCCTCAATGATTAGGATAAAAATATATAAAATAGAATAAAAGAGTAATTATATATCAGTGACTTTGAACAAATCATCAAAAACAGCCTTGTTCACAGGTGAACAAATTGATCATTGTTGTGTACAACACGGTACCTAAAGCATTCAACTGTTCTCAATCTTCTTATCATTTCAGTCTATTGGAAGAATTTATGTAGATATATATATTATTCCATAAATTAACAAAACACTTGAATAAGCAGATGACAAAAAAATATATACATATATAGATATTCTAAAAGACATGGAGACAGCAGCTAATTAGCAGGCAAGTGTAAAAAGGTAAGAAAAAAGAAAGATGGTTGTTTCCGTGTGCAACCATAAACACATGTATACGAAGTTTCAAATTTATTTTAGTGATAAGAAGGCCAACTGAGTTGACTCAAGTTTCCTTTGCAAAATTAAACATAAAACTCTGATCATTCACAAAGCGGCAGCATGCAAATGAGGTTACCAAGGAGAGTCTGAAAGGGCAAAATTTGGGCTTCCCTCTTCTTCCACACTTCAAAAGATGAGCACCCTTCTTTATAGATAGAATTGCCTGCCCAAAAATCACAATAAATTTACAAGATAAAATCAGAAATTTAGTTTACAAACACTGAATCACTAGTTCCAGAACACAAAAGGGTACTACAATAATTGCAAAAAGATTTATTTTCACATAACATCATGAACAATAATACACAATAAGAACCTGTTCAACAGTCCTATCAAAAGGAAGTGTTGTTAATAACTCTTCTTCAACCATTTTTGGCAGAGAATTTCTTCCAACAAAGAAAGTCACTGATTAAGATAATGGGAACAGACAGAGGAAGCAGAATGAGAAAGGTGTTTGTTTCCCCAGAAAGGAACCGTAGCAGGAGAATGTATGTTCACATTCACAACCAACTAAAAGAAAGAAAGCATAAGAATGATTCTGCAGAGAGTATCAAATTCTATTCTGTAGATAAATTTGTTCTGTTTCTTTCTTTATTCCTATAATAGGAATAAAATAAATAAGTTGAAGTCACACAATCACTGTGTAATTTACGGGGCTCATTTGGGTGTCTCCGTTCTTGCATAATGCTTAGAGAAACGTGCACAGACTAGAGAGAGAGCGTTGGTTTTGTAATAAGTAACGAAGACTAAACCCATGTGCACGTGTACACTGTTATCACTTTGGGTTAAAAAAATTAGCTTTGCTTTTGTCTTTATGTTTCTGACTATCATTTTCTTATTGCTGTTTAGAATTGTGTGCTTTTGTTTAGTTTTTTGTCAATAGAATAGTTGGACTTTCCTTTACCCATCAATTTTGTTTATTGCTCTTGGGATTTTCTTAATTCACTTGTTATTCCATTATTCACTTCCAATTATAATTCAAATTGCCTTTTATATTTTCAAAGGTTTATGTCATCATCCCTTATCAGATCATTGCTTCCTTATCTAAGTATTTAATACTCTTTATTCCGAGATTTTTAATAATTTTATAAGAGATAATTTTATTTTTGTTTTTTTTTTGGGAAAATCCATCGCTCTTCATAATCCTTCATTTTTTAGGGTTTTATAATTCCTCCTAGTAGAATAATTGGACTTCTCTATCAAATATAATTTAACTTATATTTAATATGATAGAAGTTAAATTTTGGTTGGTTTTGGATATTGAAGGTAAAGTTATAAATTATTTATCAAATTCATGGATTGTATTTATCTAATCAAACATGAGGGTATGAAAGTTTGAATCAATAATCCATAAATTTTATAAACTAAACAATAGAATTTATCAAACATATGGATTTGAATCCATAAATTATACAAAATCTATAGTTTTTAAAATCCTTCAATCCAAACGAGACCTTTGAGTTCTTTTATAGTTATAGGATTATTTTAAATCTTTTTGAACAACCAGATGAGTTTAATTCTAAGCAATCTCATTGGTATAAAAAAATAATAATAATAAAGTAAACCTTATATTCAATCAAATTTTATAAAGGCCATTAAGTTTTACACTTTTATTGAAATTTTATGCTTTTACAAGGAGGTTAAGATAGTTATTTTATATGTCACTTCATCGTTTAAATATTAAATGTTACAAACATTTTATATAAAACTCAAATTTTGGCTGACAAAACAAACATCCAAAATTTCCCATCTTTTCATAGTTTTTTTTTTTTTTTTTATCTGAAAATAGTTTATAACTCTATTAACCAATATTAAAAAAAAAAAAACATGAAGAAACCGTTGAGATATTTGTATAAATATAACATAAAAAACCAAAGAGAAAAACCCTTCTGAAAAACTGTCAGTTTATTTCATTGTAAATTGTGATCGAGTCAAATCTTATACAATGAATTGAAATCTATCAGTTTATTTAACATCCATTCCTGACCCTCTCGAAAACTTAAATTTGATGGGACCTAATCTATTTCAATGCAACCCATCTAAATCCATTAAGTCCTATTTAGAATAGAATAAAATAAAATAAATAAGTTTCAACTATCAAATTAAGGAGAGGCGTTAGGTTAGGGCTCATTCTCAAGGGTGGTTTTTGACTATTTCCCACAAAAGTGTCATATCTGATGATTAGCAAAAAGTGAAGGGTAGTTTTAAAATTCTCATAATTTACTTTATTTTTTAAGTTTTTAGAGAAGTCCTGCTACAGTCTTACTCAGCCTCTGGTTTCTTTTCTAAGGGTGAATTTGGGACTAAAACTGACAGGCTCTATTTATTTAATATTTATGTTTAAATTATTGAATACTCGGCTTTTTCATTTATAAATATAAGAAATTAAATTTTATATTTAAGATTATTCGTTTATGTATATAATATTATATGAAAATAATATTACACATTTAAAAATACGTATTTATTTAATGAATTAAAATTAAAGCTCTTATTTTATATTATGAATGAAAATTTAATCAATATGTGATTTTATTCAAAATAATAGTTATTTAATTATTTCACTTATGATCATATCGATCTTAGTATCTTAATTTTAATAATAAAAGTTTACTTAAATTAAATTAAATGTAATTTATAGTTTATATGTTTAAGAGTTAAATTGTTTATATTACTCATTATGATATTTATTCAATTAGTTAATTTTGATAAACCTAAATGAGAAATATATATTAAAAGTTTAAATATTAATTTCTATTAAACATATTTATTTTTAATTATATCATTCAATAAAAATATTTATACTGGTAGATGGAGTAAGTATAAATATTCTATAATATTAATATTTTTTAGGATTTATAAATTAATAAATATAAGAATTTTATTTTATGAAAAATTTAAAAAGAAAAGTAGAGGCTTAAACATATTTCCAAAAAAAAAAAAAGTTGCTCTTCATAAGGTACACCTTTGTGTCTGCCATAGTACAGGAAGTCTCTTACTTTGATATTGGAGTTTCTTTTGTGTGTATCTTATATACCCTACCAACTATTTATTTGTATTTATTTTATTTAGGATTTGGTATAGCTACAAATAAATATTTTTTACTTATTATTTTATCAAGTAAATTTTTTTCTATTATAAAAAAAAAAGTTTAAAATTAAAAAAAAGAAGTAACTTTAATAGATTAATGATGATTTTTGTTATAATTTCAAATAATTTTTTTAAATAATTTCGGTATTTAGAATGAAAAAAAAAATCGAGTCTTATATAAATTTATAAAATATTTTTTTTGGAAATAGAAAATTATTATATAAAACCAAAAATATAATGGGATTGAGAATGGATAATTAGATATTGATTGATTGATTGATTGAGTTTCAATTACTTACAAAGTTAGGTTTGTATGAAGTTTGTTTTGGTCTGCCCCTTTCCCTTCATGTAGGACCTTTCTAATATTTTCTTTCCAATATTTTTAAACTTTAAAAATATTAAAATTAATTAAATATATATTCTGGAAAGCACGTGATACATTTCTAATAATAATATGAAAAAGATTGTGGGCTAACCATTTAGGCGATTTTTATCAGGCTTAGTAGAGCTAATTAATTAATATTGCACTTCTAAATAATATATTTAAATATGAGCTAATTCTGCAATTTTATGTGCCTAACTTATTATTTTATTGAGTAAACAACATATTCCCACCCAAGGTTTGACGAAATCCCATGTTAGTACCACAGATTCCATTTATTCCAATTTCCACCCTTAAAGTAACGGAAAATAGTTAGATATAACGGCTCAGGAGTAAATTGGTCATTTCACAAAGGAGACGCACATTAGCAAATCGTCGCCCCTAACAAATATTTGGCGCACGTTAGCAACATCACTGCTGTCGTTTTTCGCTCTTTTTCGATGATTCTTCCACCCAAAATCACCATTGTCACCACCATTCGAACCCTCATCCTCCCCTCTACAAAACCATACCCTTGACAACCCTTCATTGTCGGCCGATCTCCAACCACGACAGCCGCCACATGCGACTGGTTTTCGTCGGTGTCCACCGGCGAATGGCCACTAAACGGTTATTAGGACATAGGGGTTTTGTAGATTAGGAGACGCTGGTTGCAGTGGTGACGTCGAATTAGATTTTCATCGCCGGAATCCAACGAAGAACGACGAAAACCTAAGCTTGACGGCACTGGCGATCGGAGGGCCCAATGAGTCGGGAAACAGAGGGGTTTTGGACAACCGATGATGGGAAGGTGATGGAGGTGACCAGGGGTTTCGCCGGCATCAAAAATAGCCTAGATCCAGTGAAAACCGAGACGGTGCACAGTCATTAAGGGTGTAATTGATGTAATTTCAAAATAAGATGGTTAATTTTATAATTTTAGTAATTTAGGGGTTAAAATATAATTTATTAATTTAGTGTTAAAGGGTATTATGGTAATTGCACTCTCACTATCCTAAAAAATGTTAATAGTGTTATTTTAAGGGTGGGAATATAGAATAAATGGAAACTGTGGTGCCAACTGAGATTTCGTCAAACCTTGGGTGGGAATATGTCCTTTACTTATTTTATTTATTTAAAGATTAATAGTAAAAGTTGTTGTCCCTTGACAGGTAAAAGCAATCTTTGCAGATGCCTTTTTTCTTTATTAATAATAATAAAAAAATTAATATTCTTGATAAACGAGTCATTTTAATTATAAATAGTAAAATTTAACATTTCAAAAAACATCATTATGGGTGAAACATATTTTCTATTTCCTAAAAAGATTAATTTATTTTAATTTAACTTTTAAAAAAATTGTGGTCAACTAGGTCCTTGGAGCAATAATTAAAGTGATGGTTTAAAAAGAAAAGACTTGTCTCTTAGTTAATAATTAATTATTGTTAAAATATGACAAACATGGATAATTACGGGGATGTCATGACTTAAATATTCTGTGTGGGTTTAATTTAACACGTTCTTCCAAAATGACAAGAATCCTATAATAAAGCGAGATTATCTTTGTTTACAGACAATTAGCCTTGGGATTAATCATGAGAGAGATAAATCAGTAAATATTTACTACTTTAATGGGTAAGATTAACAAGAATAAATTAATCCACTTTGTTGGTAAGTTTTAAAAATATTTTAATATATATATTATATATTAATATAATATATATATTATATATAATAATCATAGAACTTACTCTATTAAAATATCTTCGTAGTCAAAAAATTATAGTTCCCATTAAATAAAAATAAATTCACGTTGTAATAGTTATAAGTTTTCTATCTCGTCTTAAGGAACTTGTCTCTATAAGTAATAATTATATGTATATTGAAAAATATATGTTATATTATATTAGATTAAGATGAAATAAATATATTATAAATTGTTTGGAATAATTATTTATGTTTTAGAGTTGTTACCATATCTTTTATCTTACGGGTACTATAAGTTGCCACATGGATGCCTTCTTGTTAAACCCAAATTTCTAGCTCTCAAGCATGTTTAGAGTTTCTTGGCACGAAGCTTTTGGTATTTTCATAATACATCTTCAAGATTATCTCCATCCTCTTCTTATCTATTTCGTAATGATTTCTTCTTCGGTTAAAGCATACACGACTTATTGCTCATTTGGATATTGAGAAAGACATTAATAGTCATTTGTATAGTATAGAAGTGTCGAATCTGATCACTCATTTTTACAATGACTCTTTGATATCGATTTTCGTACTACCTTAATGTTATTAAAGCAATGATTTAAATCATAATACTACTAAAACATTAATTAGAAAATTAGAAATGAATATAATAATTTTTAAATCAAAACAATAATTCTTGTAACTACCTCAATTAAGTTATAACCTCCTCATAGATAAAATTTAGGTTTTACTCTCTCTCTCTCTCTCTCTCTCTCTCTCTCTCTCTCTCTCTCTCTCTTATATATATATATATATTATATATATATATATATATAATATAAAATAAATTTAGGTTTTACTCTCTCTCTCTCTCTCTCTCTCTCTCTCTCTCTCTCTCTCTCTTATATATATATATAATATATATATATAATATATATATATATAATATATAATAACCCTTAAATATCAAATATCCCTTACAAAATTATCGGAAACCCTTTATCATTCGGGTATTTCATATGGAGGAAAATGAAATAAATTCATACTTTAATTAACTTTTTTTTTTTGTTTGATGATCTGGGTGATCGAGTCAGCTTGCATATACCTCAACTAATCCTCGACCTTAGAACTAACAACCGAGTAAAAGTTTTAATGGTATCCCTATTAGGGGTCGTGAGAACTCGAATTTAAGATACCATGTTAAATCCTCATTTTGCTCTTTTACCATCATGAGTCATGTAGATAAGGATAGTCGATAAAACTCCATTTTGTTTCAATGGGAAGCAAAAATTAGAAACATTAAAAAATTATAGATTAATGCAAAAATTGACCATATAAATTTTAAACATGAGACACATTTCTATTACTATTAAAATAAATGAAGATAATTTAATCTACAGAAAAAAAAAAAACATTTAAAAAGCGGTGGCATTATACATTGAGACTACTTTCATGAAATGAAATAAAGGGTATTTATAGTTAAGAAATAAGAATACAATTCAAAGGGGATTAACAAAATTGTATAGGGCAAGTGGGAACTCATGCCCCCACTGGTCTCTTGGTGGCTCCAATTTTTTTTGCAATTGCACTCAATATATCAAATCATCCTTTTAGATTTTACAAATATTTTTTTATGAGTTTAGTCAATATATCTTTATATAATTATAAATATAGTTTGTAGCTAAATATAATCTTTGTTAAAGAATTGAGGAAACAAGTCAACAACATACTTAAATATTGAATCCCATAATAAAAGGTAATCATTAAAATCATCTTTCATATTTAATATTAACAATTTAAAAAGTTTATATTTTGATGTAATTGATTGTAAAATATTGCAAATCTTAAAAGTATTATTTATAGGATTTCTAATAATTTGGAGTTTTCCTTTACAAAAATGTTGGTAATAAATATATATATATATATATTTTATAAAACTATATACTGTATACAAGATCTTACAGATTAAATATATAATAAGATTAGAAATTGAATAGTTGTAAATGAAATATGTATTGACTTTTGATTGCTTATTTGTTGAATTTTAAAGCAATAATTAATGCTATACCCAGATTTTGGTCCTTATCTTACCATCTCTAAAACAAATTCTTGCTTCTTTTAAATTGTCTTTTAAGTTTTTAATAAATAATTTTATTTTATCTAACAATTTCTCATATTAATAAGATCTATAATTTATATATAGATATTTAAAATGATTTTGTCAGCTCTCTCGAAAATTAATTCTCTAACCTTTACTTATTTGAGGAATCCTATGTATCATATATAAGCTCAAGAATCCTTAAATTTAGCAATATAAAACTCTTGTACACGACTATGAAAATAAAGATATAGGTAGGACCAAGCATTGGTTTGGTTGTGTTGCGAGTGTCCTTTTAAGAAATGTTAAAAATTATGTGTAGACAAAGAATTACAAACATTTGATAAACAAGACCATGTGTGTTTGATTGGTGAGAACTCAGTCATGGCCTGGGGGTCACAACTCACAGTCACTATATATATATATATATATATATATATATGTTCTTAGTAGGATTTTGTTCTCTCCCTCCCCCATACTTTGTATCTCGAATTTGTAAGTATAATATTACTTTTTTCGTAAAATAAGAACTACTTATAATCATATTAGATTCAAATAGGTTCAATACTCTTGTATTGATAATTTCGGATAATCTTGAGAAAACTATTGGGATCCCAAATAGCCGATTTTATGAAAATAACATCACTCTTTTCGTAAATTTATTTATAGGTAGGTTCATTGCAATTGTATTAATTAGTACAATCCATAAGCTAATTAATAGATAGAGTTAGATATTTGAACTTTAACGAAAAGGGTCGTTGTGAAGACAGCATATTCACCTAACAAAATGATGGGTTTGGGTTACATCTACTTTGTATTTGGGCATGAAGCCAATTGTTGATAATCCTTCAATAATAAGATGATCAATTATTATTTTGAACTTTATAAATACATAAATATTCCACCATATTTGGTCCTCAATTGACAACAACCAAACCTTCGTTTCAAATGAAATAATGCTTTGCATTAAGACATCTCACTCTCACACACTGTCTCTTTCTTGTTATTTCCATCCTAATTTTACAACTCCTATCTAGCTTTCCTACATACCAAACCAAACATATCTAACTCAATTTTTATTTTTTTTTTTATTTTGGAATCATATCCTTCATCCTTTTCTTTTTCTTTTTCTTATCTTATCTTTAAAAACCTAGTCTATTTTTACTTAAATTATTATACATCTCCGACAAATTTATACATCGCATTCACTAAAAAAGACTTGGACCTAAATCAACGACTTCTTCAATTGTTTCGAAATGTCATTTATATTTTCTATTATTGTCGTGTAACCCTTAATTAATTCAATGGATATATATCCTTACACTATCAGTTTTGTACTGAGGGTGTGATGTAACCAATAATTGTAACTTTTTTTTCTTAAAACATGCTAATTTTAACCCCTTAATCTAAACTAAGGGTGATATTGATAGTGATTTATATCTACCATAATAGTAACAGGTGGTGTTAATAATTCACTTGAAAAACATTGATTAAGCTTCCCAATCAGTGATAAAATGTCAAGAAAATAGAGACACAAATTAGTATATCACCTTCACTGATTTACATCTTGGACACATTCATTAAAAAATTTGGACATCTTTTGTGCTTTCCCAAATATCATTTACATCTTCTATTGTTATTGTATCACACAAAATTAATGAACGTTAAGATGATACGCTTGTCACAAATCAAAAGTTANACTATGAATATAAAGATACAGGTAGGACCAAGCATTGGTTTGGTTGTGTTGCGAGTGTCCTTTTAAGAAATGTTAAAAATTATGTGTAGACAAAGAATTACAAACATTTGATAAACAAGACCATGTGTGTTTGATTGGTGAGAACTCAGTCATGGCCTGGGGGTCACAACTCACAGTCACTATATATATATATATATATATATATATATGTTCTTAGTAGGATTTTGTTCTCTCCCTCCCCCATACTTTGTATCTCGAATTTGTAAGTATAATATTACTTTTTTCGTAAAATAAGAACTACTTATAATCATATTAGATTCAAATAGGTTCAATACTCTTGTATTGATAATTTCGGATAATCTTGAGAAAACTATTGGGATCCCAAATAGCCGATTTTATGAAAATAACATCACTCTTTTCGTAAATTTATTTATAGGTAGGTTCATTGCAATTGTATTAATTAGTACAATCCATAAGCTAATTAATAGATAGAGTTAGATATTTGAACTTTAACGAAAAGGGTCGTTGTGAAGACAGCATATTCACCTAACAAAATGATGGGTTTGGGTTACATCTACTTTGTATTTGGGCATGAAGCCAATTGTTGATAATCCTTCAATAATAAGATGATCAATTATTATTTTGAACTTTATAAATACATAAATATTCCACCATATTTGGTCCTCAATTGACAACAACCAAACCTTCGTTTCAAATGAAATAATGCTTTGCATTAAGACATCTCACTCTCACACACTGTCTCTTTCTTGTTATTTCCATCCTAATTTTACAACTCCTATCTAGCTTTCCTACATACCAAACCAAACATATCTAACTCAATTTTTATTTTTTTTTTTATTTTGGAATCATATCCTTCATCCTTTTCTTTTTCTTTTTCTTATCTTATCTTTAACAACCTAGTCTATTTTTACTTAAATTATTATACATCTCCGACAAATTTATACATCGCATTCACTAAAAAAGACTTGGACCTAAATCAACGACTTCTTCAATTGTTTCGAAATGTCATTTATATTTTCTATTATTGTCGTGTAACCCTTAATTAATTCAATGGATATATATCCTTACACTATCAGTTTTGTACTCAGGGTGTGATGTAACCAATAATTGTAACTTTTTTTTCTTAAAACATGCTAATTTTAACCCCTTAATCTAAACTAAGGGTGATATTGATAGTGATTTATATCTACCATAATAGTAACAGGTGGTGTTAATAATTCACTTGAAAAACATTGATTAAGCTTCCCAATCAGTGATGAAATGCCAAGAAAATAGAGACACAAATTAGTATATCACCTTCACTGATTTACATCTTGGACACATTCATTAAAAAATTTGGACATCTTTTGTGCTTTCCCAAATATCATTTACATCTTCTATTGTTATTGTATCACACAAAATTAATGAACGTTAAGATGATACGCTTGTCACAAATCAAAAGTTATAGCTTTTAATATAGATCGTAAGATTATTTTTTTTAAACTTTATATCATGCCCCCACTGTCCATGGAAAACTCTGGTGAGTTTTCATATAACCATCATTTTTTTTTTTTTTATCTTAAACCCCCACTGAAATAAAATGTGGCACAGCTGATAGGATATTGTTTCATTTAACCACCAAGTTTAAAGAAGATTGATTAAGCTGCTTCCCAATATACGTGATAAAATGACAAGAAAATAAAGACAGAAAGCGCCTACCATTTGGATTATAAGAAATTGGAATCTCAAAATATAAATAAATCCAAAAATGAGAGTAGCTAGGCAGGCTAGGGTAGGTTGATTGGAGCAAAATGTTGCAAAATTTCCTTGGACTACGGGGCAGACAACACATGTGGTGTGGGCATTATATGAATTAATATTATTATGGGGAAAATTAATTAGAAGCTTTGAATCTGAACTTGCCTCTCATTTCCATATGCCCTATTCAAGATAATTACAAAACATTACGACAAAAGGGTAGGAGACATGCTAGAAGCTTGCTTCATCTTCAACCATGCATATGTTCGGTTTCGGCCCATGCAGAAGAATTAAAACTTTTGTGGGATCTCTACTCTGCCTATCTCCACTGTCAAATCCTATAAATCTAAGCTCAACTCTACGTAGGGTCCTTCTTTATGAACTTGTCTATAATTCATTATTTCATATTTATCATTATAGAAAAAGAAAGAAGAATATGAGTGAATCTGTGCATATATCACTTTAATGGGTTTTATTTCCTTTTTTGGCTGCAAAAAGAAAAAGCTATAGCAGCAAACTGCAGCAATTTCAGACATCAAAAGTTGCTTGGAAATTATGAAACAGAATGGATCGAATTCTACTTTATTATGTATAAATAAAACAAAAAATAACAATTAATAAGAACATCAAAACTAGTACCATCATTGTTGAAATTTCAAATTACATAGTTTTAGCCCAACATTCTTTGGTCAATGCAGAATGGGCTGACCCAGTAACTCATATTCCGTGGCATCTTAGATCTCAGTAACTCCAATGAACTTTTAAAATCGATAAAATTTTCTTTTTCAACCCATAATTAATTCCCAAATCGACCTTCTTATCAAATAACTTCATTATAAAAATGGTATTCAATTTGCATACAAAGTCCCATGTCAATTGTCAACTTAACAAATATAGAATAATACTACACTGATAAACAAATCTTATAAACTTTCTCTCATAAATCTAATATGAAAGCTAATAATTGGTTTCTAATAAATTCATCAGGCGAGAAAATTCATCAAAAATCAATTATCAATTGTTACGTTGGAAAACTTTCTCTCATAAACCCAATATGAAAGCGAATAATTGATTTCTGATGAATTCATCAGACGAGAAAATTTATCAAAAATCAATTCTCAATTGCCACGTTGGAGTTGTGAGAGAAAGTTTGTCAAATTCCTTTGTCAACTTATCTTTATTGATAGAACAATACTAGTCTTACAAAGACAAATACAAAGAGGGCATACAAAAACAATTTTCACCCTTCATCTTCATGATTTCTTTCTCTTTTTTTCCGTTTTTTCTTTATTTTTTCCTTCCTGCTAATGTCACTTTGTAGCTCTCTTTGTATTGTTTTTGTAAAAATAACATTTTTCTTATTGATAAATATAATATTAAATGACATAGTAACATAGTAATACAGAAACTTTATTTAGAGACTTTGTTTGTTTAGTACCAATCACAAAAAAATATCATCTTCGTTTTGTTCTTTAGAGTTCAGTAGAAGTGAAGCAAATTATAATCTATGTAGGAGATGAAAGTCTGAAAATTTTCAAAAGTCAAAGAAGTTTCTTGGTTAAGAGGATAAAGCCTTTCTGATTTATCAAACTCCAGATATGAGCCTACTGTCTATGAATAATTTGATAGTTTTGGATATTTATAGACACACCGCATCATCTATGTGTATCAAACTAAACCATTAAAATAGATAAAATAAAAGAAATTTAAATACATTACATAATTTTAAAAGTAATTGAAGATCAATAATCTCTTGTAAAATGCATTTTCTTTTCTTTTTTCTTTGATATTGCTATTTTCTTCTGTTTGGTTTGGCTCAAAGAGAATCAATACAATGTGAAATCTATTCTGTACAATTCTATACAATAAATGAATTGTTTTTGAACGAAAGGCAACAGTGAAGTGATCCCAACTGAGAACGCAATGAATTTAGAAAAAGAATAGTTGAAGCGCGACCTATCATATAGTATTACCTGCTGGAACTTTGATACAAATGCAGATATGAAGGAAGTGCTCAGGGTTCATTAAGTTGTTTACCACCCATGAGAATGGTATCTCCAGTTTCGGTTCTATCCCTTGGATGCGGACAAGTTTGATTTCGGCAATTGTGGTTGTGCACGATGACTCCATATGTTCACATAAATTTTCAACCCCTTCTTCTGCACTTCTATTGCTGCTGGCATCTTCTGAAGGAATTTTCGTTTTATCCTCGTCTTCTAGTTTTGGCGATTCCTCACCAATCAAGGGCAAGTCAGAGAAAAATTCTGGTAGAAGCCCTTTAAGAGCATCGTGTAATGTGAAGCATTTACCTGCATTTTAAGAATAAGAAAGGGATGCAAGTTCATGAGAACAGTGAAGCAGTTTACAACCACAGCACTGCAATACATGCTCTAAGAAAAGAGAGAACTTGGTCACATGCTTTAAAAATCCTATCATAAAAGCATCTTGGTTATTTCCTAACTGCAGACATCATTATAATAGAATCCTTTTGGATAATTTTCACACTATAACTCTCGAC
Organism: Pistacia vera; assembly: GCF_008641045.1. NCBI lineage: Eukaryota > Viridiplantae > Streptophyta > Magnoliopsida > Sapindales > Anacardiaceae > Pistacia > Pistacia vera. Next base: position 255,369 of record NW_022196188.1, on the reverse strand, counting down.
ATTCATGTCAAAAAGTGGCTGCCTATAAAGGTGTAGGAATAAAGGCTCAAAACAATATGGTGTATCCACCACATTTGGAAATCAAAAAATTATCATAGCCAGACATGCACATTGCTGAATCCGGACATGTTATCAAGTAAGCTGTATTTGCCGAAGTCCACAAAATAGTAGTCTATGGGACAACCATGGCATAAACATAATTCATGTGGATACCATAATCACAAGGGCAGACACACATATAATTCCATAGGAAATATTTCACCTTTTTCCTTAATTGTAATTTTCTATTTCACATAAAAGTACAATCATTAACACAATTTATCCATATCATGGACTGGTACATATATAATTCCATATGCAATATTTCTGCTATTTATTTAATTGTAATTCCTATTTCACATGAAAAAATGAAAAGTAAAACATTTATCAATACGATATTCCTTCTTCCCATGACATTGCGCTGCAATATAAGTAAAAAGCGAAAAACAGAAAATTGACGGAAACTGAGTACACCACACACTCCTATATGAAAACTGAGCTCACCATGTCCACGAACTCCTAACAAGGTATCACAAATCAATCAAGGGCACGACTTACCTTCTTCTGTGTGAATCTCAGCTGGTCGGTTTATAAAAGAGATTTTATCCCAACTATCAATTTTAGGAGCATCTTCTAAATCATGAAAATCTTCATTGACACTCCAAACATACAATCGAACTGGAATTCTACCTGGAAAAACAATCAGACAATAAGAAAGCACATATTTGACTAACACCAAGACAAAGTAAGCAGGAATTCTGACATTAACAAAACATGAAAGCCACACGTTTCTTTTCCTTTTCTCATATTAATAAAAAGTCAGATGATAATAAAAAGAACTGTTGTCAATTCCTGTAAAGAAGAGCTAAAATAAAGGCATCAGCGAACTACAAAATCACATATTTTGGAGTGAAAATGAATTAAAAATCTTTCTGATTCTAAATCAGTAAGGATTTGCAGGCAGGCACATAAGTTTAATGCTTATCATATAAAGCAAATTGTTCATCCAATAAGAATAATGAACCAGTCAAGTGACTATGATCATATTTCTGCCACTTGGTGGTCATTTGGTGGTCTCACATGTTGCTTGTAGTTGAGTATGAGTATCTCTACTGTAATTTATATCTTCAAAAGTGAACTACGTGCATGTTCATCGTCGGTCGTGTTGATCGAAAGATATAAATTTATCTTATAAAAGAGAAGAGAATCCTATGTATAGAAAATTGGTTCGCAGTCAGGATAGGTTCCTTTGTTACATAAAAGACAGAAAAGAAAGAAATGAGAAGCAGACTGCAGAAAACAACATTTCTATTCTTTTCCATCCTTCCCTTTCCAGTTTTAATTACTACCTCCAGAGCAAGTAACAGAACAGACCATATGAATCACCACTTTCCTAAGAGGTAACAATTAAGCAGTTTCCAGCAATTTTCAACTGCGATTTCCTAAAGGTTTGTTTATTAATTCTCTAAAACAAGTATATGATTTTACTAACCTGTCTTCACTTGTCCAGCCATATCTGTCTCACCAGTTCCTTGTCCAGATTTAGTTGACAAGTTCATTTTTATGGTGTACTCATCTTCAACTGTTCCAAGTTTAAGTTTAGATGACACTCGTAGGTAAGCTTCCAGATTACCTGCTACACAATTGACCAAAATTGCAAATGAACAAACTAAACAGCTTGTAACTGCTGCCTTTACAGCCAAAAGGTAGTTACATTCTTTTAAGAGGATGAATATAAGAGCATTTTCACACGTGCTAAATCTTATAACATTAAACTAGATGACTTGTCCACTCATTCCTGATATCAATGTTCTATCAGATCATCACCATCAACCTGAAAAATCCCCCAAAATACTCCTCTCAATCTACAGGCTAATCAAGTGTTAATTAGAGAGATTTATTTGAGGAACAAGAAAGATTTTGACCATCTTGTGTTACAGAATGGACATTTTACCTAAAAATAAAATCCAGTAGAAAGGTACAGGTATTAATACAAATTCTAATGTGGGTTGACATTTCATCATCGCTTGTGACTTATAGAGTTATGCTAAAATTCATCAATTTGAATGGTAAACAACATTACCCATCTTTTGCATCAAGAGAAATACTGAGATCAAGTAAAACTACTACAAAATGAAATTTAAAAAAAAAAAAAAAAAAGGAAGGGCAAGATAATTGTATGACACTCCTAATAAATGAGAAGACATACCGCTCATCACAGAGTTCCAAAGCTCCAACTGGTCAGATTGAGACATGTTCATGACATTTTTGGAGTTTCCATTAATTATATATGCTGCCTGTAGGTGTAATTGATTACAATAAGAGGCAATGATAGAAAGAATAAATCTTTTCTCTATCTACTTGAAAATCATCTCAAATAGAAGAATCTAAAAGAAATTACTGCAAAGTGATAAATAGACTTTGTTAGGTTCATTCTTTGTCTTTCACCATAAATCTTTGTAGGCGAGATACTAACATTGCTCTGATTAGATAAGTTAAAAATAGAGAGCAGGGGCAGTGTTGGTTTTTAAAAACAGCGGAAGAACAAAATCAAATTATGCATAATTTCTTTATCTTGAAACTTATCATGACTTGAATCCTAATCCCTCAGAGACTTCCTCCTGATGTTTCTGATCTTGACATACCATATTTTCATCACAAGATTCGATCAATCTCCTCCTTCCATTGAAACTTCTACGGACCTCTTCCTACTATAGTGAGTCCAACTATACATTTCGTTATTGATCTTAAATTGAGGTGATTTTTTATTTGCTGTAAATAAGACAAGATTATCTACAAAAAGTATTTTCAATGATATTCACAAATTTGAAAGTCAAAATAGAGCTTAAAGATGACACGCAGATTTTACCTCACAAAAAGTCCCAACTTCTTAAAAATCTTCCACCCAAATTCTTTTTAAAGGCTTCTTTAGAGATAAGAGACTTACCTTAACGTGAATAGTCATCACAGAACTTAGTAGATCATGCATCTAGAGTCTCACAATTGGAATTTCAGGTTTGTGATCACCTAATTGTTATGATAATTGTTCACATTAAAGGGAATCTCTAGCCTTGTTAAAAAAGCCTTTAAATAGAGTTTGGGTGAAAGAATTTAAATTTATTGGGGCATCCATTTACAAGATAGAATCCTTGTGTCATCTTTAAACCTACTTTGACCATCAAATCATTCAAACTTACAAATACTATAAGAGACACTTTTGTAAAGAATCGGTTCTAGTTTAAAGGGATATAGAATCACCTCAATCAAAGATAAAAAAAGTTACAACCAAAACATGAACATTGCAATAATATTTTATCTAGATACGGTGCTTTTGGCTGTATAAATATTTCACTAGGTTAGTTTAATACAATTCCAAATCATTAATACATTACCTAAGATTGAAAACACATTTTCCAACCTCCAACGATCAACAAGAAACCAAAACAAAGCCAGCTGAAAAAGGTGATTGAGATGGATAAGATAAATATTACGGATTTGGTCATTCCTAGAACAATAGTAAATTTGCTGAAGGGGACATTGACACACTTATTCAAAATCTCCATTTTTGTGATTAAGATTAGCTACCATATCATATGAAAATTAGTGTATTACAATCTTCATGAAGTGTCCAACTTCATAAACTAATTGTAAACAAAAATGATAAGTTTTTTAGGCCCATAATGTATATGCTCTCTAAATGGGACTCTCTTCATACTCTTATATCAAGTACAATATAACTCATAGCTTCTTGCATGTAATAAAATAATAAAGAATGAATGTTAAACTTAATTACAATCTTCATATATATGTCAATAATTGAGCAAATGAGTAAATATAATTTCTAGTCAGGATTATTGGACTTCAAATGAGACACCAATTCCAGCCAATTAACCATAATAGTCAAAAGATTTACCTTTTAACCATAATAGTCATAAATTTCATAAAAAATGCAGGTTAAGTTCCATGCTAATGTTATTCTAGATAACCAAATTAATGAAATCTACACAGCTCTATCAATCAGAATAACAGCAAAAACACACTAACCTCTTTCAATGAATTAATAAAGCTCCACTTCACAGAATCTTCACCTTCACATGGGATCAATATATTTCCAGGATATCCTCTGAAATGTACCTGGAGAAAAAGCTAAAGTTAACCTTTAATTTGAGAAACAAAGATAAAAATAAAAACATAAAGAATATACACAGCCAATACAGTTCAAAATTAAATATGTCAGGATGTATGTGCAACAGAGATTTTTAAGAAGGAAGTCAGGAATCATCGATCTAAAGGCTGTGAATCCTAGAGTAAAAACTATCATTTGTATTAATGGACCCTTAAAAACATCAAATCTAGCCACAAAATTAGCTTCCATGTCTTCTTTTTTTCCCTGCAATTTCAGCACATATCTCTCAGCTCCCACAAGCACAACTTGATGAAGTAAAACTTAAATCACATACAGATATCTTTAAAACAGAAAACATATCAAATCTGAGATTTCATTCAGTCCAAAAAGGACCAGGTAATGATAAAAATTCACTAAACAAGCTTGCTAACATCCTACAATTTTATGAACAGTTACAAACTTCTCACTTTGGTGGATATTAAATTAAATTTCATAAATCAGAAAACGAAAACTAGTGTCATAATGTATTAGATTACAACTTTATAAAATGAATACCGTCAAATTCCAAGGTCTTTCTGGTTCTGCACATAGAAGATCAAAAAGAACTCCAGTAGGTATATACCTGCAAAATAACAATAAACAAACAAAACAAAACACCCAGTTGGAATTAAGCAATCACAATGCAATTACAAAAACTAAAAACAAAATAATACCATTTGAGAGGCAACCCTTTGTACTCAAACCAAACGGTGTCAACACCAGGAGGAAGTGCACTGCTAAAGTAGGGCTTTACAAGAGCAGATAACAACGGGAGATAGCCCATCCGTGGAGCCAAGATCTGAGAATAAATAAACACAATTTTATACAAATTCCTAAAAAGAAAATACAATTGTTTGCGAGAATCAAATGAAATTAAAAAAAGAAAAAGAAAAAAAAAATAGATACCAAAGCGGGAGGTGGAGGAGGGAGAGTGGTGACTTCTGATTCATGGAGATGAATCTGAAGTGGAATTGCTCCTTCCCACAAATACTTTTGAGCTTCCATATGCATCTTCCCCAATTCTCACCGTGTTTAGAATTTAGCTTTCTAATCCAAGCAACAAAATTCATCATTGAGTCATGAGCAATATAATTCAGTAATTATACAACTCCAACGGCAATAGTCAGTCGTTAACTTCAACAGAATAAGGGTATATTAGTCTTTTAACTCCACGCAGAAATAAAAATAAGAGAAAGTCTTTATCAACCCAGAGGTTTTGGAAAACTAATCTAGGTCCGGAGTTTTAAAATACTGTACTTAGTTTACCCCGGATTGAATTTAATAAATGTTTACATTAATCACTTAATTTGAATACTTTTGATGATTGCAGACTATAATATCCCTCATTTTGATATTGCCTTAGTTTTAAAAGTTCAGACTCTATCCCCAAAATATGTATTTCTTATACAATGATCTTTCATTTATAAGTGAGTTATATAAACAAACGAAAATTATACAAAATTTATGTAAAATAACTATTATATTTTTTGTTTTTCGTATGACTTAGTTGTAAGTATAATATTGTTTTTTTTTTATGAACATTTGTTATCATAGATGTGTATATCCTAGTATTTTGAACTCGTCACAATGCGATACAGCTCTCACCGGGTCAAAACATTTTAGTCCTATGGTTTTGGTGTACTACCATGAAGGACTTGTTTTTACTGACAAAAAGGTCCCTCAAACTACTGTCAGTGAAAAACTAATGGGTAAAAAGTATTTTTTACTTTCGTCAGTATCAAAAAAACCTGACCATGAATTCTTTTTAATTTTAAATAAAGAAAAATTTAGGTGATTTGTTAAAATTAAAATAAAGTTCTCTAAATCTCTTTTCTTCAAATTCAATACTATTTTATTTTGAATGTTTACATCCCCTCAAACAAAAAACTGACAAGGGACCTCGACTAACTGCACAATTAGCCACCTAAACCTTTGCCGTCAATTTCTGATGTTAAAGTTAACCGAGGAAAGAGCAAAATAGACTTTTTATGTTTAAATATAGAAATATAAAATAAAATATTTCAAACATATTTAAAAAAAAATTAAGTTTGATATTCTTTTTTTGAAAAAAATTAAAAAAAATTCTAAAGAAAAAATTGTCGTTTCCGATGACCTAAGATCTGTGAAAATTCCAAATTGTTGAAAACGACAAGCTAAGATTGTCTAATGAAAGATTGTTGGAACAACAATCTTTGATTGTCAGCAAACAACAATCTCGGATTATTGAAAGCAAATCTTTTTAGATCACAAAATGTAATCTAAGATCACAATTGAGATTGCTATAATAATCCCATATTGCAACAATAATCTATTTTTTTTTAAATCAATATTTTTATTTTTTATTTTTCAATTTTCAATTTAGAGAAAAAAATGTAGTTTAGAAAAGTATCTTTTTTTTTTTTTTTAGTTTTTATATTTTAAATGCAAAAAATATTTTGACTTTTTATTTTTGTAGCTTTTAATTTATAGAAAATATATATTTAAAATGTATGTTTAATTTTTTAGTTTATAAAAATAAAATGTTAAAAGAAATATAAATAAATGGTTTTAATAATTTGTTTGAATATTTATATGCAAATGCTTTAGTAAAATTACATGCGTCCACTGATCAAATCATAAAAAAACCTATGGACATATATGTAATTGTAGAATGTGGAAGCATTATTAAGGGTGTTTTTGTCTTTCCTTCAGTGAACTACAGTCTTACGTCCAAAATAACAGCAAAAACTCACGATAGGGGGTCGAAGTGGCTAGTTCCCAAGTTGGTAGGAGTCCCATGTCAGAGTTTTATGTTTGAGGGGGTGTTCTGGAAAAAGCCATTTTCTTTCCTACAAAACCACTTAAGACCACCGTCGAATAGAAACCAAAAAAAAAAAAAAAAAAATCCAGAACCAAAATATCATCAATCCTTCACCAACCAATAGCTCCCCTCCTTCGCCCAACAACAATTGCGATCCCCCCACCCACTTATCTCCCCTCTTTCACCCAGCAACAATTGCCGATACCCCCACCCACCTATCTCCCATGCTCCGCAAAGCCACCCCACCCTCATAGCCAGGAACTCACCACTCCTTTGCCCGCCCCACAACCCTAAAAAAATTATATCTGCATCCACTTCACCAGGCAAAAATCACCCTACCCTACAACACCACACAACACAATCAACAATGAAAAAACGATGACCCCAAAAAAGTCGATGAAGTTTCTTTTTCAAAAAAAAAAAGGGGATGGCGAGATGTTTGTGCCCTGAGATTAATTGAAGAATTAGAGGCTGAATGATGTCACTTTTATTGATGCGAGAAGAGAGTGAAGAAAAGGGACAGTGGAGGAAGAGGTGAGGAGGCGGTGGTATATGGTGGTAGACGGTGGTGGGATTTGCTACAGAGTGGGTTTGTTTTTAGGGTTAGGGATTTATATTTTTTTTCTAGGGTATATAAGACATTACACAACAAATGCAGTATCAACTACCAAGTAACTGATTTAAGTAAAATTTGTTAGTTTGGGGGACAATTTTGTAACTAAAAAATTAAAGTGTCCTGCAATTTACTGAAGCTATAATCCATGGATGAGAAGGTTTTTTCTCAGCCCTCACCTTTCTCTTTTTGACTGGAGATAAACCCCGCTTCTTTAAATAGTTAGGATGAGGAAGAGCACCGCCGACCATTCAGTGGATGGTGGCAGTTTGTTCTTCTTTTTTGGAAAAAAAAAAAAATTAGGTGGAGTTAATATACAAGCTTAGTAACAGTCTTGATTTCCCTGCATTTGCCTAGTGATTCTTGTTGACTCAACTGCTAAAGTGTAGCTTGTGTTCAATTGAGGTAGTCAAGGGTGTTGTGTGTGATTTTTCTATCAAGCTCGGTGAGTTGCGAGGTATTAGATCGACCCAGAATTAGTCCAACTCTATTAGTTATCCAATTAGCATAAGCTCGTCGACATATAACTCGACCCAGCATAAGCTAGTCATGAACAACTTGAATGATCGTTCAATCAATTCCCAGATAATTTCAGATCCTAGATATTGCGGAATGACTAGATTAACAGCAATCTCTGTGCAATCACAACGCCTAATCGCGAAAATATCGAATTTGCAGTTCAAATCAATTGTAATCCCTTTATCAGAAGGCATAAGAGGTTACCTCGTTGAACCACTTTAAAAATCTTATTATCTTTTACTTTATTGCACTTATCATTCACCCATTGCTGATTATCCATAATCACGTCCACATCCGATCTGATTCCACCAGGGTCAATCAGATCTCTCTGGTTGGTGCAAATTTTCGTATCAAAATTTTGGCGCTAGAAGGAGGGCCTCCGCCAACATCTCAAAAATTCCAGCGAACAACCACAGCAACCTACTCAATTCAGGCTCGCCATGGTGAGTACCGGATCGAAGACCACCACTGAAAACCACGAAAATGTGGAAACCACCCATCAGGAGGTGTAATAGGATGCCGTTAGACGTCGACCACCTGTGCCACCAACTTTGCACGTCACGAATAACCAGAGGGCAGGGACGTCACACCCCAAAAACGGCCAACTAGTGGTGATGATCAGAACAATGGTTGCATAGGCGGTGCAATAAAACGTGGTTGAGCTGAGAAATCAGTAACCACCTGCCTAGAACCTCGACCAACCACGTTTCGCCAATGCCTCCCCAACAGGTATGAATTCAACAGGTGGCTAGTCCGACTTGTTGGTGCCAAGAGACAATTGATACCTTCGCCGTCATAAACTTCACTCCGCTCACGAGCGTGAATCCCGTGGGCAAACTAACCATGGGAGGCGGCCAGGGAAGTAACCATTGGATGAGAACGAAGGCAACGGTCACCCCTTAGACGCCCAGCGGCATCCCCAGCGTCAGCGTGCTGGTCTTAACCCACGCCCGAGACAGGCTCAATCCTTGCAAGCTCGCGAGATGAGTCATGTGCACCAATCCTACAATGATTGACGTTCCGGTTATAATCGACATAGCAAGCAACGCACCGATGAGAATGATAACACCTATCGGCCTAGCCATCATGACTAGACTTTGTGCATCAACGCACGCAATGAAGGGGCTTTGCAAGCCACGGACTTGCAAACTCACTTGCTCAAAGTAAGGCTGAATCGAGCCAGCCAAGGCAACCACAATGAAGATTTAGATCGCATGTAGAAAATGCTCGACGATCTAAAGGCCCGCCAGAACGGTGCAATGGAAAAAATAGTGAGTTTCCCCTTCACAGAGAAGGGTCACCAAACCCCACTTCCATAAGGATTCAAGGCATCTGAGAGTAAATTCGATGGGAAAGGGGACCCTAGGGACCACCTCGACAATTTCAATGACTTGATGGAGCTACACCAGGTCTGTGACTTGGCAAAATGTCGCTGTTTTGCAGTCACATTAATAGGGTATGCCAAGAGGTGGTACAAGAGACTCAAAGAGAACTCTATCAATTCCTGGCAACAATTCTCCTCGCTATACCTACAGCAATTTCAAGTGAGGAGACAGTTCGTAATGCCTCTCAATTACTTGAGCAACATTCGTCAGGAGAGGGACAAAACACTGATCTTGTATTTGACGAGGTTCTAGAATGAACAAGTGAAGATTATGGATGCACCCGAGGAGTCCATTCGAACTTTGCTGATTGTAGGCATCAGGTCAAACAAAAAGATGTGGAAAGAGCTCCAGAGCAAAGATCACTTGAGCTTGACCAAGTTTTACCAAATGGCTGCAAAACACCAGCGAGTGGAAAACTCGCTGGCAGCGCTGGCCAGAAGCTTGATGCAAGGAGCCCCGGATAGACGATAGGATCGCCCATCAGACAAGCAATAGGATCACCCGTCAGACAAGTTCGGGGGTCAAGACAGTAATATAGAGATTGCAACAGGTCCTAAAAAAGGCAAAGAACAGATAATCACGAGGACAGGCAGCCCTTCCCACGATATGCAGAATATACCCCCCTCACGTGAGACATAGCTCACATCTATGAAGTCTCCCGTGAGGCAAAGAGATTGCCCGCTCTAGAAAGGATGAAGGGGGCTCCAAGCAAAAGGGATCGGCAAAAATATTGCCGATACCACTAGGACATTGGGTATAATACCAATGAGTGTCGGGCTTTAAAAGATGCCATCAAGGACTTGATACGAAGGGGGCACCTAAAGGAATTCTTCAAGTAGGCACCAACTCGCGAAGGTGCTAGCGAGCAAAATAATCAGGTCCAGAACCAGATCCAGATCCAGCAAACCTCAGTGAATGCCAACAATGAAAGGCCAGACATAGCGAACAACTCAAGGAGCTCCTACGAACAATATGCTCGTGAGGCCAGAACAAACTCGGTCCCCTGAATAATGAGTTGTGAATAGATGTAGCCCAATCAGCCCATACAAGAGAGCGAGGTAGTAGGATTCACAATCAAGGAGTGCGAGGAATCCTTTCACCATAATCATGATGCGATTGTAATCGCAGCCAGAATTAGTAATGCCAGAGTGCTAAGGGTAATGGTCGATAATGGGAGTGCAACAAGCATCATTTTCTTGGGAGTTTTCCGAGGAATGATGTTCACACAGAGAGACCTGAGGGTGTGCCCTTCGTCGCTGTATGGATTTACCAGGAACAACCTAGTTCCCAATAGGATGATCGACCTCCCCGTGACTCTGGGGGCAAAGCCCAAGGTCCGGACAGTGATGGTTGAATTCCTAGTAGTAGACTGCCCAACCACATACAATGTCATCCTCAGAAGACCGATCTTGGATGACCAAAGTGCAGTCACATTAGTGCGTTGTCGGGCAATGAGGTTTCTGACTCTTAGGGTAGTTGTGACGATTAGAAGCTGCCCAAAGGAATCTCGAGATTGTTACATCCGGCTATAAATGCTGCACATAAATGGCTACTCCCGAGAACAATGGTTATTGTAGAATCTAAGCCAAACCTCGGGCCTTTTGAGGATACCATTGATCCTCGCATCCATAGAGAGGAGCCCGCAATAGGGCTAACGGAAGAGCTGCGAGAGGTATGTGTCAGTAAGAAAGATTCAACTCGTGTACTAAAAGTCAGTAGTAGCCTGAGCAAAGACAGGGCCGACAACCTCACGGGGTTTTTGAGGAAAAACCTCGATGTTTTCACATGGGTGCATGTGAATATGGTGGGGATCAGCCCTGAAGTAATGTGTCACAAGCTGAACATTGACTTGAAAGCCCGACTGATAGGACAGAAAAGAAGGTCGATGGATGCAGAGTGCTCCAGAGCGCTCAAGGATAAAGTTGACAAGCTTCTGAACATCAACTTCATCAGGGAAGTGAATTACCTAGATTGGCTTGCCAACCCAGTCCTAGTCAGAAAGTCAAATGGCAAGTGGCGAACTTGCTTCGACTTCACAGATCTAAATAAAGCTTGCCCAAAAGATAGCTTTCCGCTTCCACGGATTAACTAGCTAGTAGATGCGATAGCTAGAAACGCATCACTTAGCTTCATGAAAAACATACTTCCTTTATTACTGACCGTGGAATTTATTGTTATAGGGTTATGCCATTTGGCCTTAAGAATGCTAGGGCGACCTAAAAGCGCTTGGTAAACAAGATGTTTGCCGATCAAATTGGCAAGACTATGGAGGTATACATCGACGACATGCTCGTCAAGTCAAAGGTCATCGAAAGCCACATTAAGCATCTAGTGGAGATGTTTGACATCATCAGAAGATGCCAAATGAAGCTCAATCCTTTAAAATGTGCTTTCGGAGTAAGCTCGGTGAAATTTTTGGGCTAACTCGTAAACCAACGAGTGTAGAAGCCAACCCGGAGAAGATTCGAGCTCTACTCAATATGAAAAGCCCGACCAACATAAGGCAGGTACAAAGCTTGATGGAAAGCATGCTGCACTCAGTAGGTTTGTTTCTTGAGCCACAGACAGATGCTTACAATTCTTTGAGACCTTGAAGGGGAATAATGGTTTCAAGTGGACAGAGGAGTGTGAAAGAGCCTTCCAGGAGTTGAAGAAACATATGAGACAACCTCATTTGTTGTCAAAGCCCTTCTAGGACGAGCTATTGCTATTATACTTATCGGTATCAAAGTATGCTATCAGCGCGACATTGGTATGCCAAAAATGAGGAGTGCAATGGCCGGTATATTATGTGAGCAAAAGGCTGCTCGACGCAGAGACAAGATACCCTGAAATAGAGAAGCTCACTTTCGCCCTTGTCATCGCTGCTAGGAAGTTGTGGCCTTATTTCTAGGCACACTCCATTCACATTCTGACTAACTTTCCCCTGAAGAAAATAATGCAAAAGCCCAAGACATCATGTAGATTGATCCAATGGACAATGGAAATGAGTCAGCAGGATATCACGTATATTCTGAGAACAGCAATCAAAGGTTAAGTCCTAGCATATCTTATATCAGAGTTTTCCTATAAGCCAGAGGGTGAACCAGGCTCGCTAGGGGCAAATACCTCGGGAGAAGTCGACCAATAGAAACCAAAGCTTGACGACCTATGGCAATGGACTTTGTATGTGGATGGCTCCTCAAATGAGAAAGAGGCAGGAGCGGGCTCTTGCTCGAAAGTCCGGAGGGAAACTTGCTCAGAGCCGTAGTAAGATTCAAGTTCACCGCCTCTAACAACAAGGCTAAGTACGAGGCGTTGCTCGCAAGGATCTGCCTCGCCAAGGAAATAGGGGCAGAGTTTATTAAGATTTACAGTGATTTGTAGCTCGTAGTCCACCAAATTACCGGAGAATATCAGGCGAAGGAAGATAGGATAACATCCTACCTCTAGCTAGTAGAAACCGAGCTCAAGCAGTTCAGATATTTCACAATTCTCCAGATCCCAAGGGAGAAGAACTCGCAAGTGGATGCATTAGCTCGCTTAGCCTCTATGATGAACCAAGAACAAACTGATTCAATCCCAGTTAAGTTCCTCCCAAGACCAAGCATCTCCGCTCCACTAGGACCAGTTTTAGCAACAAGTCGGAGATACAGTTGGGTGGGCGCAATCATTGTCTACCTAAGGGATGGTACACTACCAGAGGAGAGAATTAAAGCTAGAACACTCCGCAAAAAGGCAGCTCGGTACACACTCATCAATGATAAATTGTACAAACGTGGATTCAATGTACCGCTGCTCCGATGTATCGACCATGAGGACACGAATTATATTCTAAGGGAGATCCATGAGGGAATTTATGGAAATCATGCAGGAGGTAGATCTCTAGCCTACAAAGTGCGTCGTCGGGGGTATTATGAGCCAACAGTTTTTGACAATGCATCGGACTATGTGCGTAGATGTGATAGGTGCCAAAGGTTTGCAAATACTCCACGAGCTCCACCTTAAGAATTGACTACTTTGACAAGCCCCTGACCATTTTCGATCTAGGGCATTGACCTAATCGGTCCTTTGCCTCAAGGAAAATGGGACGTTAAGTTTGCAGTGGTCGCCATTGACTATTTCACCAAATGGGTAGAGGCTAAACCCTTGACTACCGTCATATCAAACAAGCTGAAGGATTTTGTCTACAAAAACATTATTTGTCAGTTTGGAATCCACCACACTATAATAACCGACAACGGGAAACAGTTCGACAGTGAAGACTTCAGATCTTTTTGCGAACAACTTGGCATCAAGAAGAGCTTTGTCACTGTTTACCGGCCCCAAGCCAACGGTCAAGTAGAGGCTATGAACAAGGTCATCAAGCACACTATTTTAAAAAAAAGCTCGACACCCTGAAGGGAAGATGGGATGAAGAATTACTCGAAGCCTTGTGGTCCTAAAAAACAATAGCCAGGAGTTCAATAGGTGAAACGCCATTCTATCTATCATACGGGTGTGAAGCAATGGCCCTAGTTGAGGTGGGAATCAGTTCGTTCTGAAGGGAATTCTTCAATGAGGAAGTAAATGAAGACCTTCTCCGCTTGAAGCTAGATCTAATTTAAGAGCACCGGGCCAATTCTTAATTAAGGTTTACCTCATATCAGTAGTGAGCCAAACGATACTTCAACACCAAAGTCAAAAACATAGACTTTGAAGTGGGAGACCTGGTTCTCAGAAAGGTCATCTATGGTACCTAAAACCCAAACTTGGGGGCACTTGGTTTCAAATGGGAAGGTCTTTTCAAGATCTCCAAAAAGCTCGTACCATGATCTTTTCACCTGGAACACCTTAATGGTGAAGTGATACTGCGAGCCGAGAATGTCGAGTATTTGCTAAGGTATTACCAATAAGCAACTCGGGTTCCGCTTATGTCTTTCCTTTCATAATTCGATGTAAGGCTGTTCACGATCAAAGTGTTTTATCAATAAAAGAGATATTATTCATAATCTTTCTTTGTTTATTATTAATGTTTAATTTGTTTAGCATTTATTTGTCGCTTCAAAAGTTCCGACCTACGTGATAGCATTCCAAAAAAAAAAAAAAAATTCGGAGTCAAAGAGTTCAAGAAAAGGCAGCTTATCTCAATAAGTCACGCCAAAATCCAACTCTATAAGGGTAAAATATCCCAAATCAACGAAATTAAACTTGAAAGAAAAATTTCAAGAAAAAACACGTCGAAAGAAAATCGGCCTTAAGCGGACGACCAAAACTTGAAATAGACACCTGATCCGGAATCAGAGTTGTTTGTCGCAAAAGATTTCCTTGCACACATTCGAAAAAGCTCTTCAAGAAGCGAGTTGCGCTTAACTTGGAGTAAATTCAGATCTTCTATTATAAGTCCAATTGGGACAACAAATGACTCTGCAGAAATATAAAATCTTTGTTCAAGGAGGATATACTGAAAAATCTTCATTTCATTAATAAATTGGTATTGCATTCTTAAAAAAAAAAAAAAAAAAATGATATTTCAAGCAGTTAGGGGAGCAAGGGGATCATCCTCGATTGGTCCAGGCTTATCGCTGACTAGAAGAGATGATTCCTTGACGGAAGGAGTGGCAACAGTTTCTTCAAGGTTGGGAGCCTCGCCTGGGGAAGTGTAGTTATAGGAGCCGGATCCTTGACTTCTTGCTTGAGCCTGATCTCATCTTCACCTTCCTCGATCTCCTCTTGGCCCTCACCATCATCCTCGGAGTCGTCTAAGTAAACATAGCCCATTCCTTGGGCTTCGACCTTCATTCTCTCGACTTCTTTCTGATAAGCTTGTGGAAGGAAATAGAAGTCAATTGAGGGATGCGCTTCTCGTAGCTTCTATAAGAGGAAGATCGACGTCTGTCAGGCCCAAGTAGTGATGGCCTCGTTCAACTCCTCAATTTGAAGTCTGAGTTGCCTAGCCTCAGCGTCGACCTTCCGCCTCTTGGGCAAGGTCGAGCGATGACTATTTGAATTTGGCCTCCCAGTCTGATGCAGCCTTTCAAGTTGAGGATAGCTTGAAATTCAGTTTGTTATTGGCACCTCGCTGCTATGCCAAGCTCTTATCAGCCTCAATGCCCTTAGCTTCAGCCTTCGCTTACGCGGCCTCGCTCGCATTGAGCTTATCAAGGAACTCCCTTTCCTTGACCACAAAGGTCACCATTTCCCCCTTGAGCCACTCGAGCTCAGCCTGTCTGGCTTCATTCTCCTTTTTTGCAACCTCGGCCGTGGCCAGAGCGTCCTCTTTCACCGTCTTCGCCAGTTGCCACCCTTTATGAGTGCTCTCCAAGGTGATATAGCACTCATCGTAAAGAAGTCTGCTCGCCATGGTAGCCTAAATAAAAGGAATAAAATGGAAAGTCAGCAAGAAGCGAGGATAGCATGTAAATAAAAGAAAAGAGCAGCGAACGACCGTTACCTTCGTCGCATTACTGCACACCAAGGCCAACATATCGGTAGGAGTTGCGTCCCTAACAGTCGAAAATGTTCGCGAGGTGACACCATCCTTGGCCGCTGCAGCCCGAACGTTAATATGGTCAGGGAGTTAGTCGATCAGCGCGTTGACTACAACTTGGGCTACTTCATCCATCTTTTTGTTTTTTGACCGAGACGAGCTAAACTTACTCCCCCCAGCAGTGCCAGCCTCACCCGCAGGAGCAGACTTCTCCTTAGCCAAATCCTAGGCCGCTATTTTCTATAGGCCACCAGCCTGTACGCCCAAGCCAACCTGCTACTTAGGGCCCTTCTGTTTTTCCAAGCCACCAGCTAGCTCAGGCATTTTCTTTGTCGCCCCCTTTTGGGGCTCGAAGACACTCTTCCCGCCAACTGCCTTTGAAGTAATCGCGGGCTTCTTTGCATTTAGGTCTTCCCCAAGCTTGCCACCGTTGTGTTTCATGTCGGCAATGTCAGCGGGCTACTTCGTTGCCAAAGCAGTTGATCTCTTCTTGGATGCCGCCTTCTTCTTAAGGCCTTTTGGTTTTTTGACCCACATTTTTAGAAAAAATAAGCAAACAGTGAGTGACCTATCTGCGCAAGGAAAATAAGCGCGAGTAAATGATAACTTAAACCTTTTTCCAAAATGGTAGGAAACTTGGCATCATCCCGACAGAAGTGATATGCCTTCAATTGAGGAAGCATGACGATCTCGTTAATGTTACACTATCTGTCGGGAAGGTCACTGAAACATTGGAACCTCTACAAGCTCGCGATAGGGACCTCTACAAGCCTGCGATAGGGAGATAGTTCTGCTCGACGTTGACTACAAAATAAAGCAACTTATTTAACTAGAATACAAAGCTCAAAAGCGATCCTCATACACATGAAAAGTCGAAGTCTTACTCGCTTTCTAAATGAAGGCGCCAGTCTCCCGGGCCTTATAGAAGAAAAATTGCCAATCCCAATGCGAGACCTTCTTCGGAATGTCAACCAGCTTGTTGAAACATACCTTCCTTGCCTTGGAAAGGTAGTACGTCTGGTCTTGTCCTTTCTTGAGCTTATACAGATGGACGAGCTCCTCGACGAATGGCTTGTCCAATTTAGCAATCATATACGCTATGTATAGAGCGATGATAATTACATACGAATTTGCAGACAACTGGAGAGGAACGATGTCAAACCGCCTCAGCATGTTGTCAATAAAACGATGAGGAGCTCATCCATCTGTATAGGGTCTTAGAGATTGCCACCCATCCGGGCAGGGGCTTCTTTCAAGAAGAATCCCTCGGAACCATCAAATTAAGCTACGGCGCATAGGCCGCTCTTATGCGCTCCAAATCCCCGATGATAATAAAGGATTATGGTTCTCTTCACAGCCTATGGACTGGAGACCGCTTGGATTGAGCCAACTATATTGTAGCATTGTCGGAAGAGCCTATCGCATCGGGGTTCGAGCTTCGCGCGATGATTTCCTCGGAGACCTTAGGGGTTACATCCCCGAGGACTGTCAAGCTCGCGGACGAGTAGAACATGCGATTGATTGTGTGACTACTGGAGAAAGACATGATTATAGCTCGCTTCTAGGTACCTAAAATAGAAGCGAACATGTGTTAGAGCTCGAAAAACTCGGCGACCGTTTCACACTTGCTTTCAGTTCAGGCACCAAAGGTAGCTTACGCCATACAATGCACGCACATGACCTACCTAGGGTTCCAGCAGCCACCGCGTTGAACCCACCTTAAACCCAAGACCGCCAGAGACGCACCCAAAAACCTTACTAAAACCCTAGAAAACTCAATGTAGCCACCCTTCACTACAAAAATTGGAAAAACGGATAAAGACAGGGAAAAAGACCTTACTGGAACAAAAGAAGTGCAAGAACTCACCGAAAAGAGCATCATGACGACGATGAAACAACGGTATTCAGAAAACTTTTGTGGATTGAATGAGTATTATGACGACTTCGCCACCTTTTATATTGATTTGCATGGAAGATGAAAGGGCGGGGTTTAATCGTAGTCGTTGATCTACAGTGAATCTCGACCTTTCATTTGTCGAGCAATCTCAGCCCTTAAACGTGGTCTCATGCCATCTATCCACGAAGGGCGACGAACCGTCAGACTACTACAATGATAACCGTCGTCACACGTCGCCTCGACTTCGTGCGTGGATAGTTGTAGTCGCCTATGCGTGACGAAATGTGACTGACAAAGGCTACCGTATTTAATGCGACATGACCACATGGAAATCACAAATTTTCCCTAACTTTTCACTTTCTAAGTTTGTCAAGTCTGACAGGAAATGAAAATCCAAGTGTGAAGTACGTCAACCAGGCGTGCGGTCGACGCTTTAAGCTCAACCGAACCAGCATTCGATGACCTCCTGGTAGTGTCGAGCTTGATATCAAATCAAGCAATAGTCTTCGAAGCCCGAAACGAGCATCGAACACTAGGGGGCAGATGTTGTGTGTGATTTTTCCATCAAGTTCGGTGAGTTGAGAGGTATTAGATCGACCCAGAATCATTCCGACTCTACCGGTTGTCCGACCCAGCATAAGCTCATCGATATATAGCTCGTCCCAGCACATCCTAGTCACGAACAACCCGAATGATCATTCAATCAATTCCCAAATAACTTCAGATCCCAGATATTACAAGAATGACCAAATTAACAGCAATTTCTATGCAATCACAACGCCCAATCGCGGGAATATCAGAGTTGTAGTTCAAATCCATTGTAATCCCTTTATTTTCGTTCTTTCCTTTGTACAAACCTTGTATGTAAACCCCTCAAAATTATGAAAAAGGGGTTAGAAATTTTCCATAGAAATTTTATTGTAAGCTCTCATAGCAAATACAAAAACAGTGGACGTAGGCATAAGAGGTTACCTCGTCGAACCACTTTAAAAATCTTATTATCTTTTACTTTATTGCACTTATCATTCACCCATCGTTGATTATCCGTAATCATGTCCACATCCGATTCAATTCCACCAAGGTCAATCAGATCTCTCTAGTTGATGCAAATTTTCGTATCAACAAAGGGTTAGCTGACGATTGTTGTCACTTTAAATTTAATTAATTTTAACTAATTTTAAAATTATTTTATTTAAAAATAGTTTAAAAAGTATTTGGTAGATATTATTTTCTATAATTCTTGATATTTTCAAAATCTATGATTGTATGTTTATTAAATTAGATTTTGAAATTGTTGTTATGTATATAATGACTAAAAAAGACAGTTTACTTCTTAAAATATTGTTATAACTCAACATTTGTATTTTAATAAATATTTAAAAATGTATTAAAATTTATATTAAATATATTATTAATTAATTAATAATTCAAAATATTGGATTAATTAGTGGTAGTCAATAGTGATACGTTGACATCATAGCTGGTCATATGGAGACTGATAAATCTCAAATTTACAAGAATTTGGTGATTCCACCCAATTCCAATGTCGATTTTCACCACAAAGGCATTGAAAAATTATGTTGCCTCATGTACCCAAATGACACATTGAAATTCGGTGATTCAACTAGATTTTGATAGATCAATATGTTCCGATTCTAGAAGAAGTGGCAATGGTACCAATGTGCCTTTTTGACAAGTATTGACCATCGGTCAATGGTGCTTGACTAGTAGTTGATTGTTGTTGACCGGCGCTAGCAAGTCAATTGTATTTTTGAATATTTTTTTTTAAATTATTAATTATAATGATTTATCTAATATAAATTATTTTGATAAATTAGATGTTATTTAAGTTAATTTTGTAGGTATATTTATCATTTTACAATATAAAATCAACTTTTTGTGATTAGCTCCCCAAAATGCATCTTTTGAAATGTAAAAAGCTACAAAATGTTGTTTTTGAACTTCTTCAATAAAATAGATTATCCAACAATCTAAGGCTCTGTTTGTTTCACTATTCTAATGTTTTTTAGAATAGTATTTTGGAAAAAGTAAAGTTAGGTTATCTTTACGAGAAATGTAATTATTAATGTTTTGTGAGTTGAATAAAACAAAATTAGATTTTGAGAATATTGAAACAAATGCATTTTTGGGTTTTTAGGATATGATGGTAGAATAGGATATGGTAATAGTAGTGAACCAAAGGGGCCCTCCCACAATCATTTTTTAAATGTGTTTACCAAACACATTTGGAGTAATAGATTGTGGAACAAGTGATTATGAGAGAAGCTACAACAATCTCAAACTCACCCGTAATCAAAATTTTAAAAGTTATTTATTAAACACTTTTTTTATTGTAGCTTAAGAATCAAGTGATTAATTCTTTAAGCTACAACAATCCCAAACACTCTCTATGTGAGGTGACAAGATTCCATCTTTAGCATCTTCAATATCTTTCTCAAATTGAGGAAAGAAAGTGTAGATTATAAATTTCGTAAGGGCAATAAAGTAAAAATAAGACTAAGGAATATTCTTATATTATTCCTAAGAGATAGTAGACTTTGTAGATCCTGTTGGGAGAGCAAATGCAACAAACTCACCACGGAGAGTTAATATAGCCGACCATAAGAACATAAGCTAAATCAATCTATGGGCAAAGTGTGTGTAACACCACTATATAGGATTGACAAAAAGCTCCCCAAATATTTAGCAAAGATAGGGTTCCCTAAGAAGTAGAGTGTGGCCAAAGGCTTGCTGTTACATAGGGGTGTTATCGAGTCGAGTCGAGCAAAGCTGTGGGGTGCTCAAGCTCGGCTCAGCATGAACAGGAAAAGCTTGAGCTCAAGCTTGAGCTCCAACTAGGGAGGCAGAGCCTGTTGATCGAGATCGAGATCCAGCCCTAGAAGATCAAAATGAAGTTCAAAGCTAGTAACCATTTGAAAGCAAGATGGAGACCTAGCAACAGAGGCAAAGACAAAGCAAGTTGAATATGATCAATCAAAACAAGTTCCCCTAATTTACCAAGTATACCTATAAGCACCAGTTTCAAAGCCATAAATAGATTCACTCGCAGCATAGGCATTTTTATACTCTGTAGTGGCTTAGGCGATCGAAGGGGGAAAGAAATAGAATGAGGGGAAAAAAAGAATGAGAATAAAGAAGAAAGTGAAGAAGAAGGAAAGAGAAGGAGAAGCAAGTTGATGGATGAAGAAGAAGAAGCTAGGGTTTCTGAATTTTTTTTTAATTTTATATGCAAAATGGTAAATTACATATACCCCTATTGCAAAACTTGCATATATCCCTCTGACGAGCTCGACTAAGCTTGCGAGTTGCTTGAGTTGAGTATTATGGAGCTCAAACTCAGCTCGGCTTGACTAACACCCCTATTGTTGCATATGGAAACCATGATCTCCCCAATATTAAGCATCAATAAGTTAAATCTCCTTAGAATGAGACAAAAAACTAAACCGATGACACATGAGACAGGGTTGGTTAAAAAGCAGTGTATGGTCAAGGGTCTACTGTATATTAAAGCCATGATCTCACCAACGTTAAACATTAGTAAATTGAATCTCCTTAGAGTGAGACATAAATCTAAACTAATGGATCGTGGGATAAGTGAAAAGTAGACTGTGGCCAAAGGGCTTTTATGTATTGAGGCTATAATCTCACTAGTGGTTAAAGTTATTCTCCATTAATCCTTAGTATTTGTAGAAAACAAAAGGCATACACTACCAGCAGAGTTGAGCACGTGTCGTTGTTGTGCAACATTGATTGTTATAGACAAATACGTTTAAGCTAATAGAGTGTGGAATATACATGTTGTTAGTCTAACTTACTTTGGATAATTCCCAATAAGAAGCTCCAAAACCCTTGGCTCCAAGGCAACATATCAAGCTATAATAGTAGAGTACTACTTAGCAACGTGTATGGGCAAAAAATCGTATTGGACTTTACGAGGTCTAATAGCATCATAAATATGTGACGACCCAGGGTCTTGGCCCAAACCTGATTAAACCCATGCTTAGAATACCTTGTGAACTACCAGCTCTATGAGTTAGGTTATCCTACGAGTTAAGTTGAACTGGCTCTGACCCATTTTCCCATAACAAGGATTAGAATCCTAGTCAAATTCCTCTTCTAACAAGATCCCAAATCTTACCCAAAGAGGAAATCCTAAACCGATAAAGGTGAAAAAACTAATCTCCTTCCAAAAGGAGAGCTCACCTACTTCGTAGGACTTAGAGTCCTATTAGGATTCGGACCTCTTGGGTTCACTATATAAACAGGGGTTGACCCTCTCATTGGGGGGTCAGAAATCACCCCTAAGCTTCAGTATTGTTGCGTCCAGATTCTTTATATACTCTGACAACCCCCTACGTCACTAAAGCTCCCCTTCAACTGCAAGGACACCCTCCGTAGGTCCATCAAGATTGCCAGTGGCTCGCATCACAAGATTATGTCTTTTCAAGTTTAATTGTAAATTTTTTTGTTTACACAACGCTGCTAGACTAAAACCTAATATGTACACCACTAAAAAGTAAAGTCAACTAAAAATGGCCTAAGGGCTTAAGACTTGAGAGACTTTGTAGGTTAATATTGTTTCTTTTATACCAATTTGCAATTCTTGTATACTAAGTTAAGAGAACCAAACAAAATGTGAAAACACAAAAAATTGGTTCTTATAACTAAGTATGAACATGAAACAAAAGCAAAAGTTAGAGGGAAATCATTATAGTTGGCCTTAAAATGGCCAACAAGGCAAGAAAAGTAAAAGGCTCACAAGAGCCATCGTTTGACAATGCATAAAAATAAAGGTGCAAAAAAGTAAAGGGATCATTTGTCAGAGAGAGGGACATCCTAGGTGCCAAGAAGATTAGTTTCATCGCCAACAATGTCAACGTCTAAGGGGCAAATTGTTGGGGTTATGCCCTAAGAGTCACTACAAGAAAAATGGCATTTCAAATTTAGACACTGATTGTTTATCGTATCTAAAATTCCTTAATCTCCAGCTAGTTGCAACATCGTTGTCCCATAAAGTATTAGCGACTAAAAAAATGGTTAGACGCCAAAACTTTGTTTTTAGTGACCAACAATTTAGTTACTAATTGCTTCAAAAAATAGTCCCCTAAATTAAACGCCAAATGAATATGGGTAATTATGTAAAATTGCATCGCGGCTATTGATTTGTCGTAGAATGTAGCTTTTAGTGACTAAAAAATGGATAGTAATTCCCCAAAAAATAAACGCCGAATGCTTAAGGGTAATTTGGTAAAAGCATTTCACAACTACTTTGCATATGCCTCTTTTAGTGACTAAAACTTTAGTGTAATTGCCAAAAAAATTAGTCGGTGAATGTTGAACCGAAATATGGTCATTTCCTTTCTGCAACCATTAAATTAGTTGTAAAAAGTGTGTTTTAATGACTAAATTATCAGTGGTGAAAACAACTCCATTTAGTTGCCAAAAGTGTTCGGCCAATTTGCTTTCTTTGATTTTGCAACTAATCATTTGGTTAGGAAAATGGATTTTTCTGCATCTAAGTGGTATATATAGTTGCCCATATTATATGAGATTTGGAAACTAATTTTTTTAGTCAATAATATTTGATTAGTCCAGGATTGTTTATTATTTTTGCGACTAAAACTTTAGTGGCAAATAGCTAGGATTACATTTAAGGGCAATGTTGTTGCTCCTCGTAATTCACCTGGTGAACACATTGAACATCAACAAAATAAGAGAGACACAATACAAAAATGTGGATCAATAACATCAATTATCTTCATTACATATAAAGTCAATAGTCCATACATGGATTTTTTTGCAACATGAGCAATAAAAATCCAAAAATGCACTATCATGTGTGCATAACACAAAAAACAAAAGCATGCACCCATCATGTTCATCAATATATATCTATTTGTGCAAAATACTCCAAGTTACAAAATGCCCACCCCATGTACACCATCTAAATATATGCGCAAGCAATCCCAAAAAGTCCAAAAAAAAACTTGTCCTACCCCCATGTCAGAATATATACTGTCCACACAACAAAAAAACTAACCAGCAATGGTAGCATCTCAAATGTTACCAGTTGGGGGTGTAGACAAAACCGATGCAGATGATGATGCCTCAGGCATCATCATCAGTTGGAGATAGAGTTGGCTGTGGCTCTAGAGTGGCAGCAGGTTGTGCATGAGCAGCTGCTATAGTCATGTGATGATTCATCATCTCAAACAATTTTTGATGTTGTTCTTCCAGCAATTTGATTTTATTCTCCAGTTACTTCAAACATTATGAGCTGCTCCTCCAAATCATGAATCCTTTTTTTTTTTTTTTTTTCTTTGTTTTTTTTTTTGTTGTTGTTGTTGTTGTTGTTCAACTGTGCACCTTAGCTCTGCTGCATCTGTTGTATCTTGCTGCTGAGTCACTGAGAATGCAAATTCTTGTTGAAGCTGGAAGCTTTACCAAGCACTTCCTCACATATTTCAGCTTCAGATCTTTCATTGTCCCTTGCCTGGGTTTCCTCTTGCATCTCAATCATTTTCTTCTACCATCAATTCATAGCATAAGCAGTAAGTCCAGCAAGAATTTGGGATTCAATAGATACAATATAATAACATTTAACACCATTTATTGAATTCATATAGTATGAACATCGCATGTGCATCTCATCCACCACTATCTAAGTTTTGCTTATGTAAGTTTCTAAGTCTAGCAAGAGTTATTTTTCTTATGTAAGTTTCTAAGGTTGTTTCTAAGTTTCTCATCTATTCTAATATTAAACTAAGGGTAGCATAGATGTGTTTTTTTGCGACAGTTATACTCCTATGTTTGGCCTTATCATTTACAAGTACAATATAATATGGAAACTAGAAATTACAGAACTACAAGACCACTTTGACACTGGCTTACTAAGATCCAGGCCCCAGACAATGTGAAAGCAGTAACAGTTATGGCCTATGGGTCATACATTATTTATTACTAAAATGATATAGTACTGCAATTCTTAGTTCGTTATTAATTTGAGACTAAATACTATAAATATGATGTTGCTTCAATATTATCACCCATAGAAATACAGAACAAGACCAACAACATAATGCACGAAAAATCAACAAACCCAAATAACAAAAAATTTTAGACTTTGCAAAATAAGAAGATAAAAATTAATCTGACTAAAAGAAAAGCATCAAACTTCATGATAAACAAACATTTTAATATTATAAACATGACTTCGCTATGATATCACCAAATAAATTCACAAGACCAACTATCTAAAATGCCAAAACATTGTTTACTAGACAAATAAGCCTTGAATTGAGGAGTCTCTGCTGCAAGAAATTAAGTAATAATAGATATAAGTTAATGAATGAACTTACATATAACTCTCTTGCTTGTACTAGTACAATGTTTTTCTGAAATGGTGTAAACAATTTTTAAATAAATAAAAATGTTTTATTTACATTACCATCTTTTATCTCCTTTATAATACATATGTATATGTATGTGCATCAATGGTCAAAGGATCCAGAGCTACTGGATAAGATAAAATTCTTGTTTACATGAAGTAGTCATATATGGGAGATACGAGATTTAATCGTAGCTTAAAATTATGTTCACAACCATAAAACAGGAGTTGGACACTTCGTTTTTACAAGGTTGTTGTGTTGTCTACCTCTATGGGGGTGATGAATCTTGAATCACTAAAATGAGGATTTTAGGGTAGAGACACTTGTGCATTCGGTATGCATTGAACTAGACCAAGTGAAGTTTGTAATTCTATGTAACTACCGTAATGGAAAAACGTAAACTTCACACCTTAGCCCTTAGGCATATGTACCTTAATCTTGAGTGGGTAGTGTACCTTTAATTTGTAGACAGCGGTCTTTGATTAGAGTAGAAGGTGAGATTTTGTTGTTTAAAACATAAATACCCTAGCTGATTAGGATTGCAACTTATGGGTCTAAGAACACTATTCCATAGATATGAAATTCATAACTCCGAAAGGTTTAACGGATACTGTCTTGTGGGTTTTACAAGGTCTTGAATGATGAGACATTGGCCAAGCATTTGATGAAGTGTTCACTAAACATGTATCATTTAGTGGGAATAAAACTGGTCACAAGGAGATGTAACTGGAAGGGTATATCCGTATGACGACCTAGTTCTAGTTATCGGTGTTCCATGAGGGTATGTATGTAGTTGTCACTAAATGGAAAGGGTTTAATAAGATTATTTAATCAGATTAAATTATTAAATTTATGGTAAATCTAAAGTTTAATTCAGGAGTGTAGCATTGTTCCTATAGTAGAGTCGGACAACGTTAACTCATTTGGTACCTTGCATTTATGAGATAAAGGGATACGGAATCGAATACGTTGAAGCCTGTTATTAAACATTTCCATATGGGTCCCCTAGGTAGCCGAAATAAGTTATCTTGGACAACTTATGTGAAAAATAAATTATTCTAATTTAATTTGAACTATTTAGAATAGTTCGGGAAATTAAATTAGACAAGTTACGGAAGGCATTCGGAGACATGATTAAAATGTATTAAATAGTTTAATATATTTGTGGAGAAAGTCTTACATGATTGTCATGTCAAATATTTAGTAATAGTGGGCTAAAACAAAAAATGATTGGTGGAGGAATATTTACATGAATGTCATGTATTTGGACTGATTTGATATTGTCCAATTTCACTAACTATAAAAAGGATCCAAGATCACTATTACATGCAACTTTTGATATTAGATCAAGATTTTGACTCAAACTCTCTCCTCACATGGCTGAACCTTCCTCCTCAAATTCCTATTAAGTTTTGTGTTAAAATTAGTTTTTAAACACAAATTAGTAAAAGGTTTCTCACATACAAGCTGGGAAAGTCTTTCGGAAGCATCGACGCCCACTCATTACGTCTAGGAAGCTTCAGAAATACCTTAGGAAGGTCCATTGGTGTTGAAACTTCAATTGGAAGGTAAAAACATTCTCACAACTCGTTTCAGTTGATCTTGCGATATAGGTTTGAGGTCGCCGGACTTTTGCATGTCACCACAAATAATGTTCAGCAGCTAGGGATTCTCAACCTCAACTTGAGGCCTAGCATAGTTCCTTGTAATATTCTCATTCTTCTCTTCCTCTTCAAAGTGGACATCGTCAGAAGCCTTCCACTCGTTGTACACTTTTGTTTAAGATCGAATTGAATCCACGAAAGATCAACGCCCTCATCCTTTTGCTTCACTCAAACTATGCTAGCTGGTATCATTTAATATCCTTGTTGGTAGCATGCACAACCATCTCCTTATGCTTCCTTTTCTCCCACTCCAAGGCAATAGACAATTGATCCACTTGATTTTGCTTCGAGTACCCAGAGAAGACAAAGTATCATTTTCCATCTGAAGATATCTTCTGCTTGATCTCATGTTATTGGATTCTCTTAGCCGACGAAGCAATTTTATCCCTATTGGCACGAAGATCCTTGTGAGCATCTTCCATATAGGCCTCGAGCTTCAGAACTTTGGTCCTTGACTAGATCCTATCGATCAATAAAGAAGACATTGTATCAATGTGGAACTCCAAGCCATAAAACCTCTGCCAAGAGAAACAAAGAAAGAAAAGTCAAAACAGGTAAGCAAAGCGAAGAACTCTAAACATGAAAGTGTCAAACTTTCCCCGACGAGATTACCCCTGTGAGAGCTTAGTAGCTCCATAGAAGACATCTCATCAAATTTTGACACTTTTTAAGGAGAGATGGACTTGAAGAATCTAGGCAAGCATGAGACAAGATGGTTAGGTGTCGACTTGTCACTTATTTTATGTTCATATATGGCTCGTTCTTAAACTTATAAACCATCACGTTCCCCTCACCAGATTAGAGGCCTCAAGAACCAGAAGTCAAACCCTTTAGAAGCACTACAGACTTGCTCCTAGTAGTCAAAGTAGAACCACTCTACTAACTAGAGGCAGAGCCACAAGCAAAAGACTCTAAAGCTTATGAATCTTAGCAAAAACCTCGTCCTTCCGATTGGAGGACTCAAAGTCAAAAGCACCAAAAGAAAGACTTCTTTGCGTTTCTTCTTGGAAGCACCCTTCAATATCTTAAGAAATATCTTCAATGTCATGAACTTTCTTAAGAGCCATTGGTTGTTCTATTAACCAAAAAAAAAAAAACACACACACACAAACTAGTCAAGAACTTTTATATTAGAAATTACGAAACTACAAACCAACAAAGAATGGAGTAAAAAAAAAACTTAATAGAGACAAAAATTCAACAAGAAGCAACAAATTCTCACTTAATAGACAATACTATTGACGCAAAGAGTTAGATAAGCTCAAAATTCTTTAACACAACTAACAAAGACTGAGCTCGTTATCTAGAGCTTATGAGTATGTACCATATGGA
This sequence comes from Pistacia vera, assembly GCF_008641045.1. Taxonomy (NCBI): domain Eukaryota; kingdom Viridiplantae; phylum Streptophyta; class Magnoliopsida; order Sapindales; family Anacardiaceae; genus Pistacia; species Pistacia vera. Next base: position 227,098 of record NW_022196188.1, on the reverse strand, counting down.
AATAAAAAAAACTCAATACATAACAACATCAAAGATTTCTAAGCGACTAAAGAACAAAGAAGGTAAAGAAACATGATGGATTGAAAGTAGTGGGCATATTGTTAGCCTCATTCCCCTTGAAAAAGTCACTTCCCCAATTGCCACCTAGAATGAACCACCTTGTCTTCCACCCTTGCTTGGGACTCAAGACACCAGCGATAGCCCTTTTGTTCCAACCTCTCAATTAATAATAAGAAGTTTCCCCGAGACTGGCCTTAAGCTGCTGAAGATACTTCAGCTTAGCGGTCACGCCTATGTTCTCTCATCAGCAGAGCACAATAACCATTTATGCTCACTTGGCCAGGGGCCATTCATATGTAAGCAGAAAATTTCCTCAATTCAACAGGTATAGGGAATCTTAATCCCAACCTCAAGGCGGAGGGGTAAAACGTACCAAATCAACCATGGGCATTTGTTGGAGTATCTCCAGCAACACCAGCACACAAGACCACATCATTGGGAATGTGATACTTTTGCCTATCGTATACCAACCTATGCTCATTAGCTTTGGTTGCAAAAGTGTCAGATCCCCAATTTCCAACATCTTATCTAATCCTAGACGCTTTTTTTTCAAAATGACCTTCCTAACACTGCTAATTACTTCGACGTTAGTCATCTAAGTGCTGGAAGATTCATAAAACCGATACAATTACGCCTTAGTCCTATTTTAATAAGCTACAACCTCATACACGTTTCCATTCTAATCCAGGGTTTTTGAACACCAAGCATCATCAACTAAACAAGACAGTGGAAGCACAAGGTAAAAACACAAGAAGATTCAGCAAACACTCATAAAGATTGCAATGGAAATCGCAAAGAAAAGAAACTTTAAACATAAGAAATCAAAAACATGCAAAGGCACATAACAATGCTTTGTGAAGGACAAAACACAAAGATAAAAAGCATTATAGGATCACAAACTATCCTGGAAGTGATGGCAAAGTCACTTGGCCGCACCCAAGAAAGTAGCTTGATCCTCACCAAAGCTAAAAATTGCTTCAATTTTGTTCCAAGAAAGTCAAGAATTTAAGAAAATTAAAAAAAGGGCATCATGCTAGTTTATAAAGCACTGGTAGTAAAGGAAAATTTTCATAGTCATTGAAGTGTTGAGTTCTCAGTGAGGGTATACCTATTGTGACAGGAGTGACAACATTTACTAAAAAAGCTAAAGCATAAGGAGTTTCTTTAGTGGCAGTGCAATGGGTGGTCCTATAGGCCTATGAGACTTGCGGAAGCTCTTCGATCGGTACTCTATTTCTGCTTTCTATTCCCCTTGAAAGTCGGTAAATTCGGCAACGAAACAAGAACTGTTTGGGCTTTCAAGGTTGTTCGGCGTTTGTAGAAATGTCGAATTCACTGAGTTCCATAGATCACCTTATAAGTCATACTTGAGTTTGTTGGTCTTTGGAGTATTTGCCTTAAGGGGTAATTGGTCAAAACAACCCTAGTTAAAGGTGCACAAATGCGGTACCGTTTGGCAAAACCACATCTTACCAAAACAATTTGTAAACTAGATCGTACCATTTAAGGGTGGGCAAAATTTTAGGGTAGAACCGAAACCGACAGGTACCCAGGTGTCAGTTTCGGTTCCTACCCAAAACTGGCCGTAATAGGGTAGGTTCCGATTCCAAAAAAATTGGAATCGATACTGTGCAATTCTGGTTCTAAATCAAAGGAACCGGAACCGAAACCGGAACTAGGAACATGACTAAATTCTATAATATTAAAGAATAAGGGGTTTTTTATAATTTCCATATGGGGGTTATTTTGATATTTTACATATCATATAAATATATAAGAAAATTTTGGTTTTTTTTTTTATCTTAGTATCAAAATTCTTATTAATTTTCATTAAAAGATCAGTTTTTAAAAATATTTTATTAATATTTAAGTTTCACTTATTACTTGATTAAGAAATTAATATAAATTAAGATATTTACGTTAAATAATAGCTTTTAAATATTTATTATCGGTGAAAACAAACAATTAAATACTTATAATCAAGCATCAAACATCAAGTAAATATAAACAAATATATTATTTAATGTTTTGCACTTAATTGTTAGGGGTGTAATTATAATTTTATAAGGGTTTATTTGTCTTTTTTTTTTAAAGGGGGGTAATTGATATTTTTTAGGGTACCGGAAACCGACAATTCCGATTCCGGTTCCAAATCTAAGGAACCGGCCGGTTATGGTTTTGGTTCCTTTGATTTTGGGCGGGTACCTGGATCCACCCACCCCTAGTACTATTAGGGGTGTGAAAAACCGGTTAACCGAACTGGAAATCGGTTCAAGCAGAATTCAAACCGAATTCTTGCTTGAACCAGTTTTGAACCGAACTGAATAATCGGTTCAGTTTATCGGTTAACCAGTTTTATACCGATTTTTTTAACAAAAAAAATATTATACTTTCCAACTGTTTCCCTTCTTAAAATTACATTTTTTAGATGATGAATTAATGGAGTAAAGATAGCAGAATGAAAATGGAGAACAACAACAATAATCAAATTACGATGAGAGAAATGCTAAACTTCTCTGGAATGATCAAAGAAGCCATCAAATTACCTTTCAAAAATCTCAACTTCCATCATCTTTTTCATCGCACTCCTCCCTTTTTTTGGCTTCTTCCTTTTACATGAAATAATTTTCCAGCACAACTTGATTCAAGCTCTCAAATTCATATCCCATCCTTTTCGTTGCTACATTTTTTCAGTTGCTATGGCAGATCAACCTTTCACGCCATTCGAGAATTGCTAGGAAACATTTCACCAAAAAATCTTATTTCATTTCTCTCATTCCTGGGACTCGTTCATCTTGTCGAACTCCTCACCACAATAATCACAGTTTCTACAGCCTCGATGATTTACTTACAAGATCAAAATCCAATGAATCTAAAGGATTTGATAACCAAATCTATGAAGAAGGTGAGTTTCAAAAGTCCATTGATCACATCCATCTGCGCCTTTCTATTAACTTCACTTACATTGATCAGATTATTGACTTTGTCAATAAACTTGTACGCATCAACATTTGCTTTCTTCAAGATTTTATACAGGTTGCTCTTCATTGCTTTTATAAGAAAATACATGGAGTGGACTGCGATATGTCGTTCGCCTTGGTTATCGCCATTCGTCGTTTGTCATGGCTATCGTCGTTCGCCATTAAAAGGAAGTATTGGTTATTATGCGATTCAAATTTTAGAGTTGCGTGTTGTATCGTTTGAAACAATTACTAACAAGTGCACTAGTCTCAAATAATATAGTGTAACAAAATACAAATTATCGTATCTAAGGAATTGTGTAAATAAGTACTGAAATATTAATTAGTCTTAACTTTATCTAGATAATCAAAACTTAGAATGGTGATCTCTAAAACTAAAAATATTAAAAACTGGAATATTGAAAACGAATTGCTGAATTCAATGAGAGAAAACAGCTAAAACTTCATGCTCATCTATAACTTCTCTGCACTCCTCAATTTACTATAGTCAATGAATTTATTTAATTAATGTAACGACATGATTTCCTAGGTTAACCAATATTCTTTCTCAAGTAATATTAGTTCTACTTCTATCTCACAACCTAGATATCTCTATATAGACTTAATGAAATAGACGAGCATTAAGCTTTATGAAATCTTCTAGCTTTCAGCACAAGTTAATCATGCCTATGACTATTGCATGTATCAATTCATATATCTCTATATCCAATTAATCCATGACCTATATTACTAGAGCACTCATGTGATATCTCCTCTTGGTCTCAATCACACAAAAAAAATATATCATAAATTGATCAGGTTCCTAATAGCATTAAGCACATAATTAAGCACATAATATAAACTCATCATTAGAAAAACAATTCACTGACCAAAGAGTAAAAGATTGATCACAGATCCATAAATAGACTAACCCTAGTCTTAGCCTGAGAAAATTAGTTCATAATAAAAGAAATAAGAGTAGAATCTAAGAAATAAATCATATTGAAAAAGTAAAGACAAACTCTGTGATGAAATTTGTTCTTGATTTTCCTTTTTCTCTTGTTACACGATAATCTCTCTCTAAGAATAGGCAAAATCCGGCCCCCCTAAAGAGTAATCTTAATCACCCTTAAATACCCAAAAGAATCCTAAGTGAAAAATGAAAGAAAAACTAATAAAAACCCTAAAAGTGTCCGACATGGCCCTGGCCATATCCAAATGTACGTCACCACAGCCTAGGCCATGGTACTTCCTGTCCTCAATATTTTATCTTCATTCCACCACCATGGCCGTGGTGAACCACCAAGGCAAGGCCATGGCCTTCAAACTTGTCAGCTAATCTCAATTTCTTCAAGCTTCGAATCTCAATTTCATTCTAATGCTCCAATCTACTCAATTACTGTCTGAAAATTACAAAAATTCTCCAAATCAATAACTGACCATTCATATTTCAAATTTAACAAAAACTAACATTAAAACACAGAAAACAAATGAGAAATTAACTAGAAGGCTATAAAAACAAACCTAAAAACACTAAATTTATTCAACTTATCATTGCGCCGTTTGTAGATAAGAAAGGTTAAGGGTTATTTTTAGAAGTTAAGGTATAATTTATACTTAGGGTTTTCTTGGGGAAACCAGTTTTAAATTCCGTTTTCGGTTAACCAGTTTGGGGAAACACATAAGCCGAAAACCGAACTGAATATCCGCTTTATGAATTTCCCCAAATTGAAACCGAACCGATTTTAAAGAAACCGAAATTTCAGTCTGGTTTTCTGGTTTGGTTCGGTTTTCGGACTTTTTTCCCACCCCTACATACCATACCATTCCATGTAAGTTTAATAACTGAACCGTACCATACTAATTTAAGAGGTATGCTTGGTAAATTTTGTAGAATGTTTATGGCGTATTTTAATTGATAGTTAAATGAATGTTTATTAAATGATGTTTATAAATTGTTTTTCCATGTTATTAAAGTATGAAATCAGTTTTATTAAAAGTGCCCACTTACAGAGCTTTGTGGTAATATCTGAGGTTGGGTCAAGTGATGGTGCAAGCTTCTGAATTTTATTTTCGTGTTGTTAAATCTATATTTTGTTAGAACTTTTAATTATTTTATTATTTTTGTTGGATTGCAAGGACTTATTTTTTGGGGAACAGTATTATATTTGTTTAAGAATCAATTTTTAAAATGACAATTTTAGGGGTTTTCATAAACTTAAATGTTTTGCTTATGTGAAGTTTACTTTTGATTAAGCATTTCTTTATAAAATCACAAAGCTAAAGCTTTGATTTCCAAATAATGGAAGTGAATTATTTTGTCAATAAGAAAAGTTAGAAAGAATGCAATTTTACAAGGCCTAAATCCTCGATTTACAGAAAATTACACTTTTATGTGAGAGTGTATTGGGCTTACATTCAAATAATGTCATGGGCTTACCTTTGAGAGCCTTGGACTTACATACAGAGAATGTCATGGGCTTACATGATGAGAATGCTATGGGTTTACATGCAAAAAATGTTATGGGCTTACCTTTAAGGGTGCGTTTAGTTCAGGAAATATTGTATTACTGGAAATGTTATATTAATGGAAATATAAATTACCTTAAATATTACTATGAGGCTGTGTTTGGTAAGGGCTATGGAAAGATAACTCCGGTAATTTATCTTTAATTCTGAACATTTCTTTGTTTGGTTGTCAAGTAATAAAAGATTTTGGTAATCTTTCAAAACCAATAGTGATTACTATAGGTTAAATATGGGGTAATCAGATTACCTCCTGAAAGGGTGGTATTTAAAGATTACTGGGGTAATCTTATTTTATACCCAGTTTGCCCTTAATTAAATACTATTCCAGACACAATTGCCCTCAAATGTCTACCAAATAACAATCATCTCATACCCCTTACATTTTAGAATTTAGCTAAAACACCTCAGCCATAGAAGTTTAAAAGTTAACAAAATACCTCTAGCCATCAAAGACCACTGTCGGCCGCCAGCAACCATCATCGACCACTAGCAATAGTAGACAGATTGACGCACGATCGGTGGGATCCAGCCGGTCGTGCGTCGATCTGGTTGACTTTGGCCAGATCGAAGGCAAAAAACGGCCAGATTACCATGGATTTGGCCAGAAACGGCAAGAATAGATCAACCATTTATGGCTGAAAACAATCAGATCCACGGCGATCTGGCTGTTGTTGACCTTCGATCTGGTTGGGGGTATTTTTTTTAAATTTAATCATATTGTTAGGGGTGTTTTAGCTAAATTCTCAAATATAGGGGGTTAAAAGAATTTATTTAAATAATAATAATAATAATAATATTATTATTATTATTATTATTATTATTATTATTATATTAAAAAGGAAGGGCAATTCAGTAAAAGCCTCTGTCGATAATATTTTATTCTTCCCAACCAAACATCTTAATTATTTATACCCATTAATCCAACCAAACATATTGATATAATATTCTCCCGTAATCTTCAAGGTAATTTATCTTGGTAGTAATCCTACCTTTTCAGCAATAAAACATTCCCCGACCAAATACACTCTGAATGTTTACGAAAATGTGTTTGGTTAGGTTGGAATAAATTGGTGGGTATATTATATTGATATGTTTGGTTGGAAGGATAAATTGGTGGGTATGTTATATAGATTACTAAATTGTCCTCCTTTTTTAAATATTAATAAAATGTTATTTTTTTGAATTATTTCTTTTAACCCCCTACATTTGAAATTTTACTAAAACACCTCAGCCATATAAAAGTTTAATTTATAACAAAATCACCCCTACCCACCCCAAGCCACAGTTGGTTACTGCCATAACGGCCCACAACCGACCAGATCTGGCCGGTTATGCATGCCATGGATTTGGCTTAACAGCCAAATCAGTGGTCATTGTGCGTAAGAAATCTAAGTGTTAACAGCCAGATCCATGGTTGTCAATGGCTAGATATGTGGCAAATCTGATTGAAAACTGCTAGTTCGATGCACAGTCGGTCAGATCTGACCAATCATGCTCGATTATGACATTGGAGGCAATGGCCATCGCCAATCGTTGGTGAGCAGCGGTTGTGTTGGGTGGCTAGTGAGTGGCGATGGTCTTGGGTGGTCTACAATTTGTTTTAAATACGAGAGCATTATTATCCAAAAACTTAATTAATTAGGAGTAAAATTGTAATGGTAGGTTTATATAAATAATCCAAAACTTTTATTAATAAGGGATAGAATTGTAACAGAATTAACATTACCATGTAATTTTAAAATACCTAAGAAAATGGAAGTAATCAGATTACCACATATATATCCAACAGTAATTACTATTATTTTTGGAAGATTACCGGAATATTATATTACTTAACAACCAAACGTGGTAATCTAAGTAATATAAGATGACATTACCTCAGTAATAGAGGATAACCCCCAACCAAACAGCCCCTAAGAGTGTTATAAATTTACCTTTGAGAGTGTTGTGGGCTTACCTTTAAGGGGGCGTTTGGATCGGGTTAATTTTAGATAACTGGGGTAATATTTTTTAAATTGAGCAGATGACAATGTTTGATTGGTTTGTAAAAAATTATTCTTGGAATATTTTATGACAAACAGTGGCATTTGGGGGGTAAATTGCCCTTATATTTGTTCATATTTACAAAACACCCAATTCACTCATATAGACCCTTTTGTCCTCATTTTTTAGATTTTTTCGGACAACATTGCCCTTATTATTGTCATTATTTACAAAAATGTCATTGTACCCAAAATTAGCCACCACTGCCAGCCATCGTGGACCGTCGTTTGAGGCTGCCAAAAATCGCCATAATGGGGTACGACCGGTCGTGCATCAGTGAGGCCTTTTCCAACCATGGATCATAGATCCATGGTCGGAAACGGTCAGATCTATGGCTATTTCATGGCCAGGTCTTTAGCCGTGAAACAGCTAGTGTTTCATGGCCAAAGACTTGGCCATTTCACAGCCAAATTTGTGGCCGTGAAACAACCATGGCCCGATCTATGGCACTGTTGATGGCTACCAACGATGGTGGCTAGTAGACGACAGTGGCTTGGGGTGGGTAGGGGTGTTTCTGTTAAGTTTAATACATTTTTTGTTGCTATGGTGTTTTTGCTAAATCTGAAAAGTAGGGGGTTTAAAAAAATTATTCAAAAAATAATAATAAAAAATATTATTATATTAATATTTAAAAATGAGGGCAGTTTAGTAATCTATAAACATACCCACCCATTTACCCTCCCAACCAAACATATTATTCACCAATTTATTCGAAGTAGTCAAACACATTTTTTAAACATTTTCAGTAATCTTCAAGGTGGTTTTTTATTCCGTTAATATAATATCCCCCTATAATAAAACATTATATGATCCAAACGCCCCCTAAGAGTGCCTTGGGTTTACATTCGGAGAATCCAAGCTTATTTTAAAGAATGTCTAGGGATTACATCAGAAAGTGTCATAACAACAATACATAATTCATGTATTTTTATCAAAAAAAAAAAAATTCTAAACTACAAGATTAACTTCAAATTCAAACTTCAACCAAACTCCAAAATACTTATGCTTTTCCAATGTTTTAAAACCTGGCCCAGCCCGGCTGGTTGAATCGGTTCAATCGGGACCCAACTGGTGAGCTGGGCCAGGCCAGGTGAGGCTCAAAACCGTTTATATTAGTCTACCCATTTACACCCGTAGTTGGACCGATGCACTGTAGCACCCGCCAGTCCAACTGTTAGTTTTAAAAAATCCAGGTCAACTAATTTATAAAAATATAAAATTAATAAATTATTAATTATATATTGAACTGAACAGTAAAAGCCCCTTATCCAAAGCAAATATCAACATTTCGTCATTTCCCCCCCATTTTCACAACATTTCCCACCCTTTGGTATGAAAGTCTGAAAATAACCGTCCGAGTCTCCCCTTCACCGTCAACTGCTTACTTCGTCGTCAGCTGGGGTACCGCGAATCTCCTCCCATTTCGCAATCTTCTCTGTCCTCACACACTCTTCTTCACTGTCGATCTACGCTGTAATTCCATCGTCGTCAATCTTCTCGGAGCTGCACAGTCGATCTTGTCTTCTTCTTGCCCAAGAAATGTTACCTCTTCCCGTCACATTGCTTGAATCTCAGCTCTTCATAGTTGCCCTGTTCACAGCCGAGCTCCAACTCCCCAACGATCAACTTAATTGTCAACGCCTCAATAGCAGCTCATCTTCACCAACACCAGGTAACTATCACGGTGTAGGCTTATTTTTTTATTTCAGGCTGGGTATGGCCTTGGCACAACCTAGATTAAAATTTCCTGGTCTAGAACAACGGGTTTGCTTATTTATGAGCCTGACCTAGCCAACATGAATTAAAGGAAAATATAAGGGGTAGGCAAGAAGGTTAACATTTATTCAAAGAGATGGTGGTTTTCCCGTACTTGAAAGCTTCAATTGACTTCACAACACAATTCGTAAAGGTCATTACATTTGCTACAGAAATAGATATCCTCCCTAGTTCTGGCATGTGCAAAGATTGTATCATGTGTGACCATTTTACTTTATTCTTAAACAATTGCAGAACATTTAATTTGATACATGTAATTCTGATTAGAAAGAGTAAAAAAATGAAGTTCGCTATTTATTTAGCTGCTTTAATGATATTGTAACATTATAGATTTTTTGGGAGTTTGGGCTAGAATTGGGTTACTCAAACCTTTGAGGGTGGGTGATACTGTCTAAATATGGGTTGAGACTCTGGCTAATAGGTAGGTTTTCCGACCAATGCTCAAGCTAGCTTAGTATCTCTCATACTTGAATTTTAGGGATAAATGCTAATTTTTATTATAGGAAAAGAAAATCTTTTGGATGAATATTCATAGAGCAATCTCGCCAAAATTAGGGTTACTCTTTAGGTGTTGTACCTTCTTTGACACTAGACACGTCTTCAAGAGGAGTGTAGCTTAATGATCCATTTAACATTTATAATATGTATTGCATTTGTATCTTTGTGATTGATATACTCATAAAATGAAATGATTATGAATATGATAAAGTATTACTACGATAATGATAATAATTGTTTTTATAAACTATCAAACAAGATAAAACACATAACCATCCAACAACTTTGTTTTTATGAAACAAACACTTGTTACATATCTCTTATTGACAAAGTTTTCAATGTGTTACATATAATCCAAAAAGGGTCATGTGTAGTCTTACAATGTGTAGCCATATTAATTGAGATTTTGATATATTTACCACTTTTGAGTTATTTACAATGCATGAGTATTTGGTACAATGCATGAGTATTTGGTTGATTGAGGTTAATTATTAATTATTACTAACTTATTTGTTATTTGTATCGCCAGGTTAGAGATCAACATTAAAGACAGAGAATATGTCATCATCTGGGTCTTGTCAACAATCTACTTCTATAGGTGTTTCACAATCTTTTCGAGGAAGAAATGATATAGCATGGGGACATGTTAATGAGAGTGTGGATGAAAATTGGAAGAAGATATTAACATGTCTTTACTGTGGCAAGATAATCAAAGGTGGAGGAATTTGTCGAGTGAAATTGCATCTAGCGGGTATAAAGGGAGAAGTTGGAAAGTGCTCTAAAGCTCCTTTCGATGTTAAATTCAAGATTGAAGAAGCACTAAATGAAATTGGGGCCAAGAATAAACAAAAAGTTGAACTTCGTAAGAATGTCAATCCTTATGGAGCTAGTGTACAATAATTTGAAGGTGATATGTTAGATGAAGATAAAGAGTGTGAAGAGGTTTCTCCATGTCCAGCTCCAACTTCAACTTCAAGCACTAAGAGAAAAACATCTATTGGGATAGGTGACTATTTTGCTCTGAGGACTAAGTCTGGGTCTCAGCCTCAATTAAGAGTGTTTTAGCCGGAAAAGAAGCTAAGTGGAGAGCGGACATGGCTGTTGCAAGGTTATTTTATGATTCTTGCATCTCAACTAATGTTATTAATTCAATTTATTTTCAATCTATGGTGGATGATATAACTGCAATTGGTTCTGGGTATAAAATCCTAACTTATCATAATTTGCGTGTAAATATATTGAGAGATGCTAGGAAAGAAGTGCAATTACTAGTTGATGGTTACAAGAAAACTTGGGAGGATGTTGGATGTACTTTAATGTAGAGCTGGGTAGGGACCGGTCCCTTGCGGGCCCAGGCCTAGGCCCATTTGAGACTGGTCCCAAATGGGACCAGTCACTCATGGGCCTGGGACCGGGCCCATGAGAAAAACCAGGACCCAGACCAGGTGCTAGGCCTGGTCGGGACTGGTCCTATGGGCCACCGGTCTTGTGGGTTTGGATAATTTTTCCCCCCTGATATTTTTTTATATTTTAGAGGCGAAATGAAGTTTTATAGGGGGTTTTTAGTCTTTTAGGGGTTGATTAGTAAGTTTCTAAAAATTTAATTAATTTTAAAAAATAATAAATTAATAGTTAATTTTAATTTTTAATATAAATGTAATATTCACATTTCACACATTCACGCTTCACAAATAAACAATTAAATAATTTTTTTATTAAATTATTCATCTTCAATTTCATCGTCAACACTAGTTACATTATTCAAATCTGTATTCCTAAAGAGTTCGAGTAGTTCGGGATCTTCAGGGTGCTATTGTAGTCTTCTTTCTGTATGAGTCCAATCTTGTAAACACGTTATCACTTCAATCATCTCATCGGTTAAAGAACATCTTCTGTCTTTAACAATCCGATCACTCGTTGAAAATGTTGACTCGGATGCAATTGTAGAAACCGGCACAGATAAAATGTCACGTGCCATTTGGGATATAATGGGGAATTGACTTTCTTGTTGGTTCCACCATTGAAGAATATCCATGTCAAGTTGCTCCTTCATCGTCATAAAGGTCAAGTCCACCTGTAGGTAGCGAGTCATCTCATTTGGTCTATGTATGTACGAGCTGGAGCTAGAGCTGGAGCTTCCGCCACGTCCCACATACGCCCACTTGCTCGACCATTGAGGGGGGGCTACATCAAGGTCCTGATCGCCTCTCCTAGACGTTCCACTTCCACTTCCACTTCTACTTCCATTGTATCTGTTCTCATATAAAGAAAAAAGCCTATCCAATTTGTGTTTAAAGTCAGTCAAATAAGACGTATAATCATGTCCTAAATAATGGCCTAACTCAGTAATTACACCGTTAACTACGGATAATTTAAACCTAGGATCTAGAAAAAGGCCTAATCCATATAAGAATGGAATATCTAACCAATATCTCTTATATTTTTCTTCCATACTTGAAACAATTTCACTAAAAATGTTATCATATCTATATTGATCAAAAGTTTTAGCAATTTGAACTAAAATATCTAACACTAAATTAGTAGTTGGATAATAAATACCACTTAATGTATTAGTAGCATCATAAAAAATTTTAAGAAATGAATAAAAAAGTTCACAAACCGCCCAATCATCATAGTTGACAACTTCCTCTGGATAGTTCTTCCGGTTGACGAAATCTGTAATTTGTTTCACGCTCGGCAAAGCTTTTTCCAACATCAAGTAGGTAGAGTTCCAACGGATAGGCATGTCTGTACATAACTTCAAAGGTCGAACCGGTGGCTCCTCTTGCTTACAATATTTGACATACTCCTGCCATCTTTTATTGCTACCGCCGACGATAAATCCGATAGCTCTACGCACCCTCTCCATCTTTGAATGTATAGCATCTAAACCTGCTTTAACTATCAAATTGATGATGTGACAAGCACATCTCTGGTGATAAAATTTGCCTTCACCAAGCGGATCCAATTTCTTTTCAAATAAAGATATTGTCGCGGTGTTAGCAGCTGCATTATCAAGCGTTAGCGCTACAACTCTATCAGTTAATAAATATTCTTGCAAAACTTCAAGAATTGTAAAATAAATAGTTTCAGCACTATGTTTTTCATACAATGGTTTAAAACTTATCAATTTTTGTTGTAAACCCCAATTATGATCTAAGAAATGTACTGTAACAGTTAAAAAATCGGTTTTTGATCTACAAGCCCATATGTCTGATGTAAGTGCAATAGATATATTCCTAAAATTTTGAAATTCGTTTTTAAGTTTATTATTTATTTTGTTATAAAGTTTTAGTATATCTCTTCTACTTGTAGTTCTACTAACAGGGGTATATGCTGGACAAAATGCAGTTTTAACCATATTAACAAAAAAAGGATTTTCAGATAAACAAATGGGAGAGTCCGTAGCAACTATATATCTTGCTATTTCCTCTCGTGCAACATGTGTATTGTATTGCCATGTTGAGAGAGTTGAGGATTGTGGATTAAAATTAAGTTGAGTTTGAATTTGTCTACCTGATCCGCTTGAAGATGCATTTATTTGGGGATGCTTCTTCTCTACGTGTCGTCGCATCGTCGAAGTCCCCTTCTCAGCCCCAATAATGGTTCCACATAAATTACATATCCCACACGATTCTTCCCCCTCCCCATTTGTCTTTGGCCGTTTTGATTTGGTGAAGTATCGCCAGACATCGGACACGACCCTCTTTGACGGTCGGGGGGGTTGGGCTATGTCCGTGCCCGTTGACTCGCAGCTCACATGTGTTTGGCTACACCTCGTCCCGACCGAATGTGGTTGTGGAATTACAGCTGCATCCTCTGGAGGAAATGGTGAAAATGGATTGAAGGCTTCAATTTCTTCGGTGGATGGAACGTAAAACTCATTTGGGGAAGACATTATAAATTTATGATAAAATAATAAATAATTAAAATGAAAAGAAATTAAATAATAATATGAAATTATGATGATATTGAAAAATAGAAAAAAATTTGAATAATATAAATAAATAATATGAATAAATTATAAATATAAATTGAATGAGAAATTGATTGGAGATTTGGAGTAGAGAGATTGAGAGAATGAAAGAATGAGAGATTGATTGGTGTGAAAAAAATGAAAGATTTTAGGGTTATTTATAGTGTAGTTGTGGGGGGGAAAATGAAAAAAAAACTTTTAATTAATAATATAATTATAACCGTTGGCTGCTCTGCTGTGACCGTTGGCAGCCAACGGTTATAAAAAGTTAAAAAAAAAAAAATATATATATATATATTTATTTAATAAATTTTGTGAAATTTTATTTTAGCCATTATAATTTATATTTATTTAAAATTAATAAGGGGTTTAATGTAATTTTACAGGGGACTAAAAGGATAAAATACAAAAAAAATTAGGCCTAGGCTCGGGCCTTGGAGGAGGGCCCGGGCCCTCCTCCTTAGGCCTGGTCCCGTTTTGGGACCAAGCCTCCTAGGACCGGTCCTCTCAAGGACTAGTCCTAGGATCGGGTTTTGATGCTGGGCTTTTGGGCCCGGTCCCAAATGCCCAGCTCTACTTTAATGGCTGATGGTTGGACAGATAATTCACATAGGTTGCTGATTAATTTTCTAATGTACTGTCCTAAAAGAGTGTGTTTTGTGAAATCAGTGGATGCTTCAGATCTTGTAAAGGATGATGCAACATTGTTCAGCTTGTTTGAGGAAATGGCTTTATGGGTTAGACCAAACAATATTATCCATCTTGTCACTGACAATGGAGCAAATTATAAAGTTGTTGGAAGAATGTTGTCTGAAAAACATAGCAGTATTACTTGGTCTCCTTGTGCAGCACATTGCATTAATTTGATGTTGAAAGACATAGCTGAGATGAGTCATATAGTCAACCTTTCGACACGTGCATCTGGGGTTACAAAGTTTGTGTATAATCGTTCCTTTGTGCTAGCTTTGCTAAGGAAAAAAACAGGTTATATACCTTTACCTCATATGTTTATAATTTACATTGTCAAGACATAATATATATGTGTACTTTTTATTAATTTACTAAGTACTAACATCTATTGTCTATCACTTGAATAGGGTTGGACAAAAATTATATGCCCAGGTGCAACCCATTTTGCCACAACTTTCATTGCATTGAGCAGCCTACATCAGCACAAACATGACTTGCAATCTACAGTGACAGATAGAACTTTTGTGGAGTCTCAATATGCAAAAACTAATAAAGGCAAAGCCTTTATTTCCATAATTCTAGAGAACAGGTTCTGGGATGACATTGGTATAATTTCCAAAGTTGTGAGTCCATTGATGCGTATGCTCCGGATTGTAGACTCAGATGAGAGGCCTTCAATAGGACATGTGTATGATGACATGTACAGAACGAGGATGGGAATCAATAAGTAGTTTAAGAACAAGAAAAATGTGTATAAGCCTTATACAACAATTATTAAGATGCGCTAGGATAGGATGTTGCGTCGTGATATTCATGCAACAGCATATTATTCGAATCCTGCATTTAAATATGACGAAGATACTTTTTCCAAAAAACCTGAGGTCATGTATGGTTTCCTTGACACTATTGACAGTAAAGCAACTGCATTCAAAATGAGCAAGACAACGTTACTGGAGGAGAGTAGATTATATCGAGACCGTCTAGAAAGCTTTTCCCGTGAGTTTGCTCTTCAAACTTGCAAAACTACATGGCCAGGTATGTAATAGTTATTAACTTTTTAAGTCTAATTTTTAAGTTATGAAATTGTGTTTATTTCTTATGTAATTTATGCTTTTATTCTCAATTAGATGAATGGTGGAGGACATTTGGGTTTAGTGCTCCAAATTTACAAAAGTTTGCAATCAAAATTCTAAGTCAAACTTCGGCCTCTTCTAGATATGAGCGAAATTGGAGTGTTTTTTAACACATACATACTAAAAAGAGGAATAGATTGGAGCATCCACGGTTGAATGATTTGGTTTTCACTCATTATAACTTGCGTTTGCAAAATAGGTATAAAGCCTTCTTCATTTTGTTATTTTCATTGATGTCTTTATTGGTCATGATTTGAATATTTAATTCTGCTATTACATGAGTTGTTACAAGAAAATTACATATGATCCTATTGATTATGAAAGTATTGATAAAACTTAATGGTGGATAGTTGATGAGGAAGAAAAGGTTGGTGAGCTTAATTATGATGAATTGCAACAATCATTATATGGAGAAGGAGCTATTCCTATATATGGTGGTGATCACCCTTCTTATTATGACTCAACGGATGCTTTAGAAGGTTGTTTACAATTTTTTAAGCAATTTCAATTTGGTAGTAGCTAGTTTATACTTTATATTCAATTAGTTTAAATGGGAAGATTTAACTTATGGTTTTCCTTTTTTGCTAGAATTTTTTGTAGATGATATCGCCGATGTTAATAATGATGACAATCATCTGTCAGGTGGTGTNCTTATTATGACTCAACAGATGCTTCAGAAGGTTGTTTCCAATTTTTTAAGCAATTTCAATTTGGTAATAGCTAGTTTATATTCAATTAGTTTAAATGGGAAGATTTAACTTATGATTTTCCTTTTTTGCTAGAATTTTTTGTAGATGATATTGTCAATATTAATAATGATGACGATCATTTGTCCAATGGTATGTGAACTGTGAATTTTAATTAAGGATGGAATGATGGATTGAAGACCATTGGGTGAAGATCATTTTTTGCTAGAATGTTGAACAACTATTATGTGATTCCTTCCTTCATTTTGTTATTTTGATTTGTAATTTGTTGTATTATTAATGTAATGATGTTTGATGATGCTTTGCTAAGGACTTTTTATTCAGGAGTTTATGATTTGGATCCTGATTTGAGAATTCTAGAATTTTGCATGCTATGAACAGTAACTTTGTTGACATCAGCAAGATGACATCACCAATTGAACCAACTGGTTCAATCAGTTAAACCGGTCGACCCAAGACCCAACCAACTTGTTGGGTTTTGTCCCAAGTCGATTTTTAAAACATTGGTAACACTGATCCAAATCCGGGTGAAACTGATCCTTCAGTTTCTTGCCTAGCCTAGCCCGGCTCAATGACCAGTTCCCAATCAGATTTGTTAAACCAACCGGGTCAAGTCAAGTTTTAAAACCTTGGTTTTGACACCCAATTTGACCAACTGGTCAAACCGATTACATTGTTTTAAAACCCGGACCAAAGGCCAACCCGTTTTGCTGCCTGGGCCACAGGTCAACCGGTCCAACCAGTTGGACCGATGATGTTAGCGACAATTTTATTTTAAAAAAATACATATTAATCCCTTAAATTTTAATATATTACAAAAATTTCCCTAAAAAGTTCAAATTAGTCCTTAAAATTTTTATTTATTTCAAAAATACCCCAAAAAATAACCAATTAATCCCTAAACTTTTGATATATCTCCAAAACACCCTTATAAAATTACAATTAACCCTTATAATTTTAAAATATTACAAAAACTCCCCTAAGACCTAAACCGAACTGAATAAGTTGCCAAGTCCCGATCCGATCGGTTTTTAAAACAGAGACCAATTAAACTGATCAACTGGGACTCGATAACTTTATTGAGTTTCACCCTAGATTGGTTATTGAAACATTGAATTTGAAGCTTTACAATTGGTTAGACAAATCAAAGTCTTGTTTGCAAACAGAGATCACTCGCTTTAGCCCACATCAGCAAACTAGCAAATAGCAATACGATTAAATGATTGGAATCTACGAGAAGGTCAAGAGACTCAAGAAAGTCCTGCATCAGTTGATTACAACCTCCATAATCTTTTGTTGAAAGCTTAATAAACTGAGAAGCTTTTTAGCGAAAAACAGTAATCTATAAACTGCCTATAAAACGTTGGAGAGGAAGATTAGGAGAAAAGAAGAAAGAAATCCGAGGCAAAACCACAGGACAGTTGATTGCACCACTAATTACTTCAATGAAACAGTCATCCAATCCCATGCACTTATTATAGGAAAGAAACAGAAGTACCAATTGAAATAAACTTACTAGAACAACAAAATGTTTTTTATACATTACTTAACATCGTAGGGCTACTGTGGATACAACTTTGCCAACCATAATGTTCTCATCTCCATACAATTTCATCGTCACAATTCTTCCATATCGGTAATGTCAGTAAATTCTTCAATTGATCTCAGCTTTTCAAGAATTATCCTTTCTTGCTTGGCATCTATGGTATTTTGAGTCAAGTATTCAAGAATCATTTATGTAACAGGAAGAGAGATTTAATTATGCACACTTCAAAGTATTATACGAAGCAGAAATGAAATATTGAGTCAAATGGGAACAAAAACATTTGGTTCAGTAACAATACTTAAACAATGTATCATCGATACAACCTACGAGGATCAGTAACTAGTTCTGGGGCATGAATCTAATGAAGCAGAGTTTTGAACAAACAATCGCGTGCCATTAAAAAGATACAAGTCACTGGTATTAAGCTGGTCTTATTCAACAGATATGAACTAACTTCATGCTAAATCGCATTGGGTACACCCCAACCAAACATATGTTGTCTTACAACGTATGAACAACATTATTGTGCAATATGCAGACATTCAGATGTGAAAAATAATAGGAAGGATGAACTTGGATCCTATCCTAACTTGGGTTCTTTGATGTTTTGAGCTCCGGGGCACATAATTAATATTTATCAGTGTGTAGCCCTATGTGTCCCCTTATAATATTAAGTTTTTATTAACTACCTAGATAAGTTTAATCTATACTGGAGTAAAATATAAGAAGATGATAAAATCTATCCAACAAGGATACATTCCTGATCGGGGTTTTCTGTGAAATTAGAGTGTAAGGCGTTCCCTACACTGTCCACAATAGCTGAGGTAGTCATCGAAGATTCAATGCATAAAATTGCAGTTATGGCATCTAATTGAGTAACCTCATTTCTGAACATAAGCCTTGCATGAGCTGCAACATTGAGAGAATAACAATTCCAATTGGAAGAAATGGAGTCCACAATAGATGAAGGAGCAAAACAGAGGGTAACATACCTTGGGCCAGGCGTATCAAACTTTCCAGCATTCGCACAGTTGTCCTAGCTGTATTGTTGGAAATATGATCAAAGAAAATACAAAAATGATATATTGATAATTGTGTCATTTAGCGAAAGGGATTTACTGAAGAACCTGCATTTTGAGTTGCAGATCTTCTTTGAAGTTGGTAATAGCTTGAAATAACTTTTTCAGCTTCCTTCATAAGGATTGGTTTGAAGTATCCTTTTACGAAGTGAATGTACCTGCAAAAAATTGCAGAGGCTTAAGATGCTAGCCATCTCTGAAAGAGTTATTACAGCTTCAAAGTAATCACATGTTCAAGGATGACATCTATAAGCCAAGCGGCAGAAAACAAAGTTTACAAATTTACACATTATTAATAATCAAATATGCACCTATCCTACCTTAGCCAAAATAAGAAAATAACCTTAGATTAATCCCAAAACAGTGAACCAATTCACTGAAAAACAAAAAGGATTGACACAAGGGTAAAGAAAAAGAGAGGAAAAGATTGATCAGAATATGCACATCTAACATAAATAGGAATTATGAAAGATAAACAATGATAGACAGGGGAAAAAAAAAAAAAAAAACTCTCCACATATCTGACTAAAAGATAAAGAGATAACAAAGAAAAGTTGTTATGTTCACAATTTAACATTGGTTGTCAATAAATTTCAACAGGAGAAAAGATAAGAAATTATCAAAGAGATAATGTGCCACAATTTATTATAGAAGACAGGAAAGTTGATAAGAGTTCATGAATTTTTCCTTTTTCCATCAAATGAGTTCAATTAAAGATTATATTTCACGAACTTCTATCAACTCTTGTCTTTAAGAGCGGACTCATGCATGAATGAGTTTAGGAGAAGTGTTAAGGTAAAAAAATATAATCGGCCACGGGAGAAGACTATATATAAATAATATAATGCCCTCTAGATTGATAGGTGCTACAACAGTTTCAGGTGCAAAAATAGTACAATGCTTAACATATATACACCGTGATACTCCAAACACATTATACAGCATATGTACATTATAGTCTCCCCATATCTATACCACTAAAATCTGAGTGCAAAGCACCATTTTTGCTGTCATATTCCAGTCATTAGCCACAGAAATTGAAAAACACCAAATGATATAAGTGAAATTAGTGAAAATGTAGTTTCATATATTTTAAAAGGTCTGATACTTAAGAGACCTCATGGATCTGCTCAGATTGGACAATAAATTACATGTCATTCTCTGTTAAAGGAATGACTTACCTGCGCAGCATTGAAAGTGGCCAGATATTTTCTATATTTTCATCATGATTTCCTTTACCTGGTTCTCCCTGCAATCAGTCACAAGCCAACCAATAATTGGATTTACTCTTCAGGTTAAACATACATAATATTAGGTGAATATTACCTCGGCAAGAATGTGAGATGATACAACTGCATCCCACTCAGGATTCTTCGTGTCAAGAAGGACAAGGACTATGTCAAATCTGCTCAATAAGGGACCAGAGAGTGTTGTATTGACAGAGAGCGCTAGACTGGGTTAAGAATGTTACAATCCATTAACATGTAAGAAATAAGTCAGATCTGCTCAATAATGGAACAAAGTACTGTATTCACAAAGAGAGTTAGACTCGGTTAAAAAGGCTACAATACAAATTATGTAAGAAATAAGTTAGCTGAAGGCTCATACAAGACTAAAACCTTGTAGTCCTCAAAAGTATTATGAGAAAGATAACAGGCACAACCAACAAATTATAATTTGAACCATTATGTCAAATATTCAGAATGAAATGGATACGTTGATCAGGATCATAATGCCCTTTAGGATTTGTTGCACCGAAGACAATGGTCCTAGTACTTAGAGTGGTCACAAGGCCAGCCTGGAAAACAGAAACACACAAATATTCAGTGGCCATGCTTAAACTTGGAGCCAAATTGATCATGATATAAACAAATTAATTTTATTCTCAAAGAATCTTAAATAAAGTGGAAAAAGTAATAAAACACATAAGATAAACAGTGAACTTTTGTCCAAGCTAATTAGGCAGAGAAATATTATAGATTATAATACATTGAAACATAACAAATACGCCAAAAAACAACACAATTATATTTTAATATAGAGGAGACTTGATTGGTGTGAAAAAAATTAAAGGTTTTAGGGTTATTTATAGTGTAGTTGTGGGGGGGAAAATGAAAAAAAAAAACTTATAATTATATAAAATAACCGTTGGGTGTCAATTGACCGTTGGTTGCCAATGGTTAAATTTTTTCTTTTTTTTAATAAATTTTGTAAAATTTTGTTTTAATCCTTATAATTTATACTTATTTTAGGGGGTTTAAATAATTTTACAAAGGACTAAAATAATAAAAGGTAAAAAACATTTGGGCCCAGTGGAGGGCCCGGCCCTTCTCCTAAGACCAGGCCTCCTAGGACCGGTTTTTGGAGCTAGGCTTTTGGCCCAGTCCCAAATGGCCAGCTCTAAGTGAAACACATCTTTTTTTTTTTTTTCTGATTCATTAATGGGACAAAAATTTTGTTTTAGTATTAACAATTTTGACAAATTCTGAAGGATTCTCATGTCCTGCATTGTCTAAGTAAATAGTAATGGTGCTCAGATCTTGTCTGCTAGATTAAACTAGATGCGTTATAGAGGATCGTCTTGCAGCGATCTTTTGTTCCAGTAACTCACAAAGCCGTCTGCGGAGATTGTGATTGTACATTCCCTTGCAGGGAAGACCAGACTGAATGTTAATGTTGGTCTCTTGATATTATTGTAAGGGTCAAATTGATATTTATTGAAACCTCGATGAAAGGTTGAAAATGAGTTAATTGTCATCCTTGAGGTTTGGTGCAAAAATATTTTTCCCCTCTAATTATGGGAAAGTAATTGGGCTAATTCATACACCATATGCCATGGTGGAGCTAGATGAGCATGAAAATGTATAAGTCATTATAATATAGAAAAAAGTAAACGACATATTGCCACCCAAGGTTTGACGAAATCCCAAGTGAGTACCATAGATTCCATTTATTCCAGATTCTCACCCTTAAGGTGACGGAAAAACGTTTGATATAACGGTAAAGGGGTAAATTGGTCATTTTACATGGGCGGCGCACGTTAACAGACCACTGCCTGTAACAGTCCTCCGACGCACATTAGCAGACCAACGCCGATAAACGTTTTTCACTCTTTTTCCGGCGATTTTTCCACCTAAAATCATTTGTCCACACCATTTGACTCCTCGAATCCTCTCCTACAAAACCCCTAACCTTTTTAGCCATGGTAGCTCACCGTTTGCCGTCCACCACTTCATCGAAAAACGGTCGAAGAACACAAACTCTCGGTCAACGAATGACGACAAAACGATTGCTGGGGACATGGGGATTTTATAGATCTGGATACGATGGTTTCATTGGTGGTGTCCAATTGGATTTCACCGTCGAAATCGACCGGAATCCTGTGAAGAACACTGAAACCCTAAGCCTAACGGTGCTGGCGATTGGAGGGGTAAATGAGTTGGGAACCAGAGGGGTTTTGGACGACAGAGTCCGGGGAAGGTGATGGAGTGACCAGGGCGTTTGATGTCGTCGGAAACAGCCCA
The DNA here is from genome assembly GCF_008641045.1 of Pistacia vera. Lineage (NCBI taxonomy): Eukaryota > Viridiplantae > Streptophyta > Magnoliopsida > Sapindales > Anacardiaceae > Pistacia > Pistacia vera. Next base: position 204,577 of record NW_022196188.1, on the reverse strand, counting down.
GATCGGGCTGTTTCTGATGAGGGTGTGTAGTGATCGAGGGTATTTTTGATATAATTTGAAAATAAAATGATAAGTTATAATTCTAATAAATTAGGGGTTAAAACATAATTTATTAATTTAGGGTTAGGGGTATTATGGTAATTGTACACTCTAAACCCTAAAAGTTCATAACACTGTTACTTTAAGGGTTTTGGAATAAATGGAACCTGTGGTACTCATCTAGGATTTTGTCAAACCTTATGTGGGAATATGTCGTTTACTCTATAGAAAATCATATAAGACTATGTTTAAATGCTGTTAAATTTATTTATTAGACTGAAATAATATTTTATATATAAGAATCCAATCGTGAATAATCATAACCTAATTATAATTATATCATGTAGTACTCACTAAACATTTAATTCTTCGACATCAACCTCGTGATTAACAACTCCACTCCAACACACACCACAACCAAATCCCCTCGACAACAACCACTACAATGCAATTGTCTTTGACACAGCGAATAGGGTGTATCTGTAATATTTTCAAAACTGTAAAAGTAAGAGTTTATATAGCAAATATCAGTGATTCATCAGATATTTATCCCAAAAAAAAATCCTACGACCCAACCGGAGTGTCGTACATGATAATTCAAAACAAACGACTTCTTGTTTGTATCACGTACTTCAGAACGGCATCTCGTACGTCATGCCTAAAACCAAAATCGTCATTGGTTCATAGCCGATGTCAATGGCCAAACTCAGCCACCCACCACCACCAGACCTTAAAAATCAGAACTTCTTCTACAAAGCACACAGTATTCTCTGAGTTTCAATCAGAAAANAAAAAAAAAAAAAAAATTCATATCGAGTATTTATAAATAAGAAAAAAAAAGATTTCATGAATCGGATATTAACAATTTTTTTTTTTTTTTTGACTCGATGATTTCATTGGTATTGGTAAAAATAAATTATCAAATAATATAATGTTTTTAAAATATGAAATACGGTATATATATAAAGTTGAATACCCATGCAAGTTGTTTGCCATGTGACATATTTTGGAACTTGTAGAATTGTTCTATTTTGACACATAGGATTTGTGGTTGTTATGTGATTGAATTTTATTGGTGATGTTGTAGAGATATATTAATTGCTGAATTGGTATTCCAAATCCAAAGGTAAAAGCAAACCTATTTGAGTAACACATAGGACACTTTTTTTTTAGCTCTAATTTTTTTTTTATTTTAGAGCTCTAGAATTGCTCTCTCTTGCCACGTTGGATGTGTGGTTTAATGAGATATTTTTAGCTCTAAGATTCATGAATGCCGATATGGTTGTTTGCCATGAATACCCATGCAGGATATTTTTAGCTCTTCTGGCACATTTTTTGAAACTCTAGAATTGCTCAATTTTGACACATTGGATTGACAAGTCAATCAAATTACTCTATCTTGACACATTGGATTGATATTTGTTACTCCATTTATAATTATTAATTAATTAAAAAATTGGAACAATTCTAATTATATAGGTGCACTGCATTGCTATTCTTAAGGCCTAACCATAATGACACCTTATATTTGTGATTATCATGTGGTTGAATTTTATTGGTGATGATGTAGACAATATTAATTGTTACATTGGTATTCCAAAGTCTAAATAAATAGGCATAAAGATTGGATTACATAGGTGTATTGCATTGTTGTATTAATAATTAATAATAATACTAATTATGTATGTGCATTGCATTGACATTCTAAAGGTCTAACCATAAGGACACCTTGGATTTGTGATTGCCATGTGGTTGAATTTTATTGGTGATAATGTAGACAATATTAATTGCTACATTGGTATTCCAAAGTCTAAATAAATAGACATAAAGATTTTATTACATAGGTGCATTGCATTGGTAGTAAAAGCATACATGTTTATTAATAATTATATAGGTCCATTGTATTGACATTGCAAACAGTTCTTCGTATTCAATTCGTATTTAATCGTGTTGGCATTCGAAATGTCTAAATAAGGGATTATAAAAGGGGCATATGTTCAGTTGTGTATTATCGCAATATGTTAGTTGGTTTTAACAATATGCCTAGTTTTTTGTTAATTGTTTATAGGTCATGTTAGTTTTGTCAATAATACCTCTGTTCTTCATGATTTTATTAATTGATTATTTTTTATTTGTTTATGTTTTTGTTATCGTTTACAGGTCAAAGATTCATAGATTGGCATGGAATAAAGGCAGGATGTCCCATTGACATTGTCAAACGAGTTGTTATTTTGATTCTTATTGTCAAACGAGTTATTATTTTGATTCTTTATTCTGAACTATAAGTATTTCTTCTAACTATTTTAATACGAAATTGTAAGTATATCTTCCAACTATTTTAACGGTTATTATTTGATTGAATGATTGTTTTTGTTCAGTCAATCTATTTGAATGATTAATTGTGTTAGTCTTGCCGAATGATAAGTGTATTCCTTAACAATTTTAATATGAAGATTAATTAACTTTTGTTGATTTCATTTTCAGGTAACAGTTGTTATACGAGTGAATCCTTAACAAATTTTAACATGAAGATTGATTAAATTTTGTTATGTTTGTTTTCAAGGAAATGTTCATGTACTTTACTAAGATCAAATCGAAGATGATCCTATTGTCAGCCGAACTGTGAGTATGTGTCATAACTATATTAGTAGAAACAATTCAATTGTGTTGAATATGTTTTCTGTAAAACCATTCGTGTATTTTAATTTGTTATATGAATGATTTATTGTTTATGTCCTGTTGATGTGCGGGTATATGTGTTAAATGAATTAATTTTGGCTGATTCCGTTTTCCAAGTAATAGGTGTTATTTGAAATATTTTTTATCAGTCCTAATATGATAAACCCTTAAATTTGGGTAAGCAAACCATTCATTTTATCATCACACGCATTTCGGTTTCCACTGAACTATCAATAGTAAATTTATCATAACTTACTCAATAAAAATCCAATTCATGAGAGGATTAAATCTTTAGAAACTAGATAGACAGGACTTTAATTTGATATATCATACGCTTAATTTGGATAACTATAGCCCCACTACCGAACCATTTCTTTCATCATCACACACATTTCGGCTTCCACTGAACAGTTAGTAGTAAATTGACCATAACTTGCTCAATAAAAATCCAATTGAGGAGATGTTTGAATATTTAGAAACTAGATAAATAGAGATTTAATTTGATAAATTATACGCTTAATCTGGATAACTGTAGCCCGACTGTCAAATAATTCATTTTATCATCACACACATTTCAATTTCCACTGAGAATTTGACCATAACTTTCTCAATAAAAATCCAATTGATGAGCAGTTTGAATAATTGAAAACTAGGTAGATAGAGATTTAATTTGATATATTATAAACTTAATTTGGATAACTGTAGCCCCACTTCCGAATATTTCTTTTATCATCACATACATTTCAGTTTTCACTGAACAATTAGTAGTATATTAACCATAACTTGCTCAATAAAACTCCATTTCATGAGAGGTTTAAATCTTTAGAAACTAGACATACAAGCCTTTAAGTTGGTGTATTACACACTTAATTTGGATAATTGTAGCCCCACTGCCGAACATTCATTTTATCATCACACATTTCAATTTCCACTAAATAGTCAGTAGTAAGTTGACCATAACTTGCTCAGTAAAACTCTAATTGATGAGAGGTTTGAATCTTTAGAAACTAGACAAATAGGGCTTTAATTTGATATATTATACACTTGATTTGGATAAATGTAGCCCTACTTCCGAACCATTTATCATCACACATATTTTGGTTTCTCCTGTCTCTCGATTTCCACTGAACAATTAGTAGTAAATTGGTCATAACTTACTCACTAAAAATTCAATTGATGAGCGGTTTGAATATTTGAAAACTAGAAAGATAGAGCTTTAATTTCATATATTACATGAAGAATTTGGATAGCTATAGACCTACGAGGAACCATTCATTTTATCATCACAAACATAAAACCAATTAAATTTTAGTGATGACAAAGTAAAACAAATATTGATATGTAGTTTTAATTGTATTTGTTCTATCTCTTTTTGTTGATTTTTTTTATGTTACATACATATATCGAAAATAGGTTGTTGCTAAATATAATGAATTTTATTTGTATCACAAATATCATCTGATGTTTGTTGTCGAACCATGTAGCTTTAGTAAACCATTTATAATATGTCGAACCATTATTATTATCCTTAAAGGAAAACAAATATTGATAAGTAGTTTTAATTGTAATTGTTCTATCTTTTTTTGATGATATCTTTTATGTTACATACATATATCATGAAAAGAGCTTGTTGCTGAATATAACTAATTTCATTTATTTAACAAATATGAACTGATGTTTGATGCTAAACCATGTAGCTTTAGTAAACCATTCATTTTATAATCATACACATTTAAGTTTCCACTGAATAATTAGTAGTGAATTGATCATAACTTGCTCGATAAAACTCCAATTGATAAGATGTTTGAATCTTTAGAAACTAGATAGACAGGGCTTTAATTTAATATATTATACGCTTAATTTGGATAACTGTAGCCCCATTGTCAAACAATTCCTTTTATCATCACACACATTTCAGTTTCCACTGAGTAGTCAATAGTAAATTAACCATAACTTTCTCAATAAAAATTCAATTGATAAGAGGTTTGAATATTTAGAAACTAGATATATAGGGATTTAATTTGATATATTATATGTTTACTTTGGATAACTTTAGCCCCATGCCAAACCATTCCTTTTATCATCACACACATTTCGGTTTTCACTGAACAGTCAGTAGTAAATGGACCATAACTTGCTCAATAAAAATCCAATTGATGAAAGGTTTGAACCTTTAGAAACTAGACAGACAGAGATTAATTTGATATATTATATGCTTAATTTTGATAATTGTATCTCTACTGTGAAACCATTCCTTTTATCATCATACACATTTCAGCTTTTCCCGTTTCTTGATTTTCACTGAACAGTCAGTAGTAAATTAGTCATAACTTGCCCAATAAAGATCCAATTGATGAGCGGTTTAAATCTTTGGGAACTAGAAAGATAGAGATTTAATTTGATATATTATATGATGAATTAGGATAACTATAAATCTGCTGCCGAACCATTCATTTTATCATCATACACATAACACAAATTCAATTTTAGTGATGACAAAGGAAAACAAATATTGATGTATGCGTTTGGTTTAATATTTTTATCCCTATTCTGGATCCTATTTTTCAAATCGCGTTTGGTACAATATTCTCAAAATATTACCCTATTTTTTTTAATTACATTTTAACCCCATAAGGTTATTAATTTCACTAAATACCCCCTGAAAAAAAAGTTTAAAATTAACAAAAACACCCCCATCAACTCAACTTGTCAGATTCCGGCAACCACCGTCGGTGATAGCCGGAATCTGTACAACGGCCAAACTTCCGACCAGAAATGGCCGGAAGTTCACCGCTGTGGCCTTTTCCGGCCAGATCCACAACGGATCTGGCCGGAAAAGGCCAGATCTGGCCGTCAGCGACGGCCAAAGAAATGGCCGTCGTTGACGGTCAACGACGGCCAAATCTTGGCCGTCGTCGATCGAAAACGACGGCCACATCTTTGGCCGTCGCTGACGGCCAAAGATGGCCGTCGTTTGGCCTTTTCCGGCCGTCGACGGCCAAAACAAACCATAGATCTGGCCTTTTCCGGCCAGATCTACCATGGATCTAGCCGGAAAAGGCCATAACGATGTGTTACGGCACAGATCCGACAAGTCTGTGCCGTAACGAAATTTTCCGGTCAGATTCCGGCGGTGGTGGCCGGAATCTGACACTGCAGTGGTGGGGGTGTTTTTGTCATTTTACATGTTAGGGTCTTTAGTTAAATTAGTAAACCTAAGGGCTTTTTTATAAATTTTTAAAATTTACCTCGTAATACTCCCATATCCAATAACCCAATACTATCCCTAAAATCCTATCCAAAATACTAAACCAAACGCACCCGATATGTAGTTTTAATTATATTTGCTCTATCTCTTTTTGTTGATTTTTGAATTGACTTTGTTGTTTGATTTGTGGGTTTTACAATTATTGTCTTTCTTTAGGATGTTATAATCAAATGCTTTTTTTACTATAGGTGGTGGTCAATTCTAATTGCAGCAAATGGATTTGTGTCACAAGACCTTTATCTTCATGGCTTCTTCGATGCTTTAATTAAGTTGCCTTCAGATTATATTATTGGAGTTGTTGCTTTCTATGTGAGTTCTCTTCTCAAAATTCTTAATTTTTTTTATTTCTAAAATAATAATAATTCATTTTCTCTTCTCGACAATCAAAATCACTTTTTTCCTTTGGCTCTACAAGTCTCTTACTTAAAAGTTCACATTTTTCAACAAGGTTTCTCTTTTTTTAATTAATTTATAGACTTATCAATAATACCCAGTGGATTATCCTGCAAATTTTTTTTGCTTTTCTCGACAAAGTTTTAAACTTTGGTACCAAATGTCAAATGGTAACATATTTGAGAAGAATCATGATGATATAAACTTTGAGTTCAATTTGTGGATATTTTATTTATTGATTTTTAATTATCAATTCAATATAAAATGAACTTCAAAATAGAAAATATATATTTAAAACACAAAAAAACCAATAATAATATAAAAAAATATATAATAAACATACCTGCGCAACACAACTTGAAAATAAATATAAGTTACAAAAATTGCGGAAGATCAATATAAATTTTGAGTTTAAATAGTTGATTTTGATAATATATATGTAACATTAAATATCATACATGATTCACTACAAAATACTAACATCAAATATCAAAGACATGTCTGCAAAAATAATATCAATTATACAAGGTAATGATATATTAATAATTATACAGGTACAATTATTAATTTTATCTTAACACAACTTTGTATATATATATATACAATTTATATTTACTTTAAAATTTGTATAATTTTACACTTATTATGTCTTAATCTAATTAGTTTAATTTTTCAGAATAAATTTGTTTACAATTCATTTCAAAAACATTGAATAAACATACCCACGTAATATGCGGGCCTCATGTCTAGTTATAAATATATTACTAAAAATACCATAACGGAATAGTAATATTTTAATTGTGTGATTATTTTTAATTTTTATAGTTATGTGAAACTCTCTCCTAAAATGAACAATTAATATAAAATAAAAAATAAAAATCTGTAGCAAGCAAACAATACATATATTGGGATTTAACCAATAGGATATAAATAATCACAACAAACACAATTTAAAATAATGATGATGATTTTATTAATTATTTCATTAAATTTGTTCACTCAAAACAATATTTCAAGTCTAATCTGACAAGATGGTAGGTCTTGCTTGCAAATTTAGAGCATCGATTATTTCTAATAATAAAGAACACATACCTCCAACTTTTATTTCTAATATCTAGGAGAGCTCAGATCTTTTCGGGGTTGATCTTAATCCCTCGGTGGTTAACCATATACCCCAAGAATTTCATTTAGGATACTCCAAACAAACACTTTAGAGGATTAAGCTTCATTATGTACCTTTGGAGTACGTCAAACATCTCAGCGAGATATGCTATGTGATCTGAAGCGGCATGCGACTTAACTAGCATGTCATCGATATAGACTTCCATCGATTTCTCGATCTGCTCAGAAAACATACGGTTAACCAAACGCTAGTAGGTTGCCCCAGCGTTCTTCAGACCAAAGGGTATGACCTTATAATAGTACAGTCTCCGATCTGTGATGAACGAGCTATGCTCCTTGCTAGGCTCATACATCGAGATCTGATTATACCCCAAGTAGGCATCCATGAAGCTCAACAGCTCATGCCCAAACGTGGCGTCGACGAGCTGATCAATCCTAGGCAAAGGAAAAATGTCCTTCGGACAAGATTTGTTGAGATCAGAGAAATCAACGTAAGTTCGCCACTTGCCGTTGAGTTTCTTCACCAAAACTAGATTGGCGACCCAACTCAAGTAATGAGCTTCCAAAATGAACCTCTTTGAGAGGAGCTTATCCACCTCAACCTCAAAAGCAGCATAGCACTCCGGATCCATGGCTCTTCTCTTTTGGCAAACTGGCTTAACCGCGCTATCGATGTTAAGCACATGACATATTATACTCGAGTTGATCCCAACCATATCAGCATGAGTCCATGCAAAAACATCGATATTCTATCTAAGGAAGCTCGTTAAATCTGTGGCGAGTTAAGGGTTGAGATTACTTTCGATTCTGAACACTCATGTCAGCTCATTCTTGTCGACAGATACCTCAGACAGAGACTCAACCGACCCACTATGGGAATACTCCTCCTAAACACGAGGATCTATGCAATCTTCCACTAGACCTAGTTGTGGTTCGATCCTGTTGATCGCCATTGGCTTCCCTTTCCTTTTGCATCCCATATGCACTGCTCTCACATAGTAGTCACGAGATTTACTTTGAGACCCTTTCATTTCCCCACATCCCGTTGGAGTGAGAAACTTTATCTTTAGATGATAAATAGAGATGGCGGCCTTGAAACTTCATAGTAGAGGTCATCCCATAATGCTATTAAAAATGGACATACAATCTATCACTAAGAATTTCATCATCTTGGTCACTTCATTGGTCTCACCCAAAGTGACGGAAAGTGCAATCATTCCCTTGGGAATCAGATGATCCCCAGTAAAACCATAGATAGGGATAGAGGCAAGCTTTAGATCTGCCTCGTCCAATTGCATCACCTCAAAAGCTCACTGAAATAGGATGTTCACAGCGCTGCCATTATCCACCAACATCCTGTGGACTTCGCACCGACCTATTTTAGGTGCAATGACGAGTACATCCTCATGGGGATGATACAATCACAACTCGTCTTTCTCTGAGAAGATAATTTCTTCTTCTCTGCGAACCTTAGCGGGTCGTGACGCCGTGTTCATCACACTCACGAGGTCATGGCGAGCTTCCCGGGCATACCTTTCCTAGGCACCTCAAGAATTTCTCGCAAAGTGTGATCCTCCAAAGATGATCCCCAGGAAGTAGAAACCCTTAGAACCACGATGTTTCTTCCCTTGTTCCCTTTGATCCTTCTCCCGAACGGGAGTCAGACCATCAACATACTCCTTGAAATGCCCTCGCTCGATGAAGTCTTCAATTGCTTGCTTGAGAGCCCGAAACTCGTCAGTGTGGTGCCCATTATCTTGATAATAACGATAATATTTCTTGTTGAAGGGGGATTGTTCATGAGCGTCAGCTCTCCGAGCAGGCTGGCCTCTTCTGACTTATCCAGAATAGTTGATACTGATGCGTTAAGAGGAGTATGCTGATTCTTGTCACGATCACAATGAGGAACTTGGGCATAGGATTTCTTGGGCTCAAACTGCTACTTTTTCCCCTTTTGATGATCGTCATTAGCCCATCTGCTATCAGCTCTTCTATTACACTCCCCTCAGTCAAGAGCATTGGTCAAAGGATGAGGGTCGTGGCGATTAAGAGCGGCCACAAAATTCTCTATTCGGAGGTACTTCTCTGTAAGGTCGTAGAAACAAGTGAGGGAAATGTTGTCCTCGGATTACATCTTTTTCCACAGGTCGATCTGAGGGCGAACTCTTGCAATAATGAGAGTCTGAACAGATTCTTTAGGTGTATTAGCCATCTTGTGGAACCTGTCAATGTAGGATTAGAGCGATTCATTCTCTCCTGCCGTATACTGATAAGATAGCTCAACGACATTGAGAACTTTTTACTCGCTTGGAAGTGTCTCAAGAATAACGAGCTCATCTGCTGCCACGAGTTAATAGATCCTAGCGAAAGCGATCTAAACTAGCCTTGGCGTAGGCAGTCAAGGTCACTGCCAAACAGCGACATTTGGCCAAGTTGGAAACTTGGTGAAGCTCCATGAGGTCATTAAACTCATAAAGGTGATCATGCGGATCAGAATTCCCATCGAATGCTCGCATATCAGGCATTCTAAACCTTGACAGGAGAGGAGCAGCTAACACTGCTAGAGAAAAAGGAGATGCCTCAGCGACCTGCCTACGCTCATTTTGCTGATCTCTAAACTGATCCAGAGCTCGTTGTAACTCTTCAATCTGAGGCAGTGGAGCTACCTGATGATCATTTTCCGCAACGTGGGTTTGACCCTCACGATTATAGTTGAGGAAAGCCCACTGATCGGACTCTTCCTCGCCTCAACCGGAGGCTCCGGCATATCTTAACACATGTTGACTGGACCCGTGTGAGGCAATGAATGGTTCGGGGAGTTATTTCGACGTCCGTGATGGTTAGAACCGACCTACAAATGCTAGGAGTTTCTCTGCCTTGCACTCTTGTGGGGGTGCCCATACGATATGACGTGGGACGGTTCATGATGTGACATATCGCCAAGTCACAAATCCACAAGTATTCTACTTGCTTCACGATCAGTATTTGCTGGTCCCTTAGAGCCCTTCGGCCCATTATCTGCCACTTGCTTTCCCTCGCCTTTACACACTGTAGTGCACGCGACATGGGCCTTCGCCCGTTTCAATGCTTTAGCGCGACCTACAAGCTTTTTTGGCAGTAGCACCACCTTGTTGGACTCGGGTGGTATAACCTGATCCAAACGGTTTACCGAACCTTCGGTAAACCGTTTGGAGAGTATTATTGAACCTCTCCAAGTAATCCATCATAGTTGGGTCGAGCTATGAGCTCGAAGGAATGTCTGTCATGGTACTATGCTGAATCAAAGGCACTTCGAGAGAAGTGTCATCCTATACCTGGGGGACCTCTTCGTTGCTAGGGCTAGCTCGCTCGGTTTTGAAACCACAGGCCATTTGCTAAGGAACATAATCGATTGATCAAAGATTTCTGATGAAGAGCGGATACTAAATCAAGCCCTCATTCTAGCGACTAACTGTTGATGCTTGATTTTGGATATCAACTATTCGCATGTGCAAAGTGCTAAGCGGACTTAGAAATTACACGTGAATGGTAAATGAAATAAATAAATGGGAGATGATTTTTAAAGTGGTTCGGATGCTCAAAGCAAATCCTACATCCACTGTCTTTTTTATAAATAAAGGATTACAATCAGGTCGCAAATAGTGATAAGAGAAATAGAAATACAGAGAGGCAGAGTGAGTGTTTTTGTTATTAGAATCAGAATCCTAAAAACGAGAAGGGAGCTCTCTATTTATAGTAAGAGGTTTCTAGGTAATGATTATGGGTCTGCTAGCGGGCAGGTGTCGTATAGCTCCTACCATGCTTCCCATTGGCTGGTTGCACGGAAGATATCCTTAAATTGCGCAGGGCTTGGGTAGGTGGGTGACTCCCAGCCACTCACTAGCTAGATCTTTACCTGCCAAATTGATGACAGCCTTAATCCTTTTGTCCTTGGACGGCGTGGTAGCGCCTGGCCGACATTATCCCTTCCTGAACTATGATTGGTGCTAGCTAACGTAAATCTGTGTCAGTCCTGATTTTTAGGCATAACAATATTTTATAGTTATCTTTTCAAGTTTATCGAGTGAAACTGATGTTTTATTTTAATGATATTTGTCAATTTAATTTATTTTTCTCAAGGTTGTAGTCGTTATGTTTTATGTTTCAATTATATTGTTCAAAGTTTCATCACAATAATTTTCTGTGTTACTGATTCTTGACTGATATGTTGGAACTTGGAAGGGCTTCTTCTGTGATCATATTTCCAATTATAGCAACCAAGTAATTATCAGGAATTTCCTTTCCTCTCTCTCTCTCTCTCTCTCTCTCTCAATTCTTTAACTTGTTTTACAAATCCGTCCGACGCCGAATCCGGGAGAAGATCTCCAGGCTGCCATGATTTTTCAACTAGTTTAGTAGAGGCAAAATGCTATGTCTTGCCTAACCCTCTATTCATTTAAATAATTCAACCTCTGCCGGGGCCATGGATTTGGAACAAGACAGCCTCACTGATGTATTTGATATACAATAAACCTTGTAAGGTATAGCTAATCAGATTCAACGGGTTCTTGTCTAATATATANTTAGATAAGGTTTAATTTAAAATTTTAAATTAATTATATCATTGTTTTTATCCGACTCATGGTTCATCTTTTGGGAGATAAGATTATGGTTTCCGGATATATAATATATCTAAGCCTCACTTCTTTTAAATTTGGAAGCACTGTTCTTTTAATTTCAAAGTTTTTGGATAAGATTATAGTAACCTAATTTAGTAGAGGCAAAATGCTATCTCTTTCCTAGTTTTCTATTGATTTGAATAATTCAACCTTTTCCGAAGCTATGGATTTGGAATGTGACAGCTTCTTCAGATTTGCCTTTCTATTGAATTTGATATCGAATAAGTATAAAATAATTTACCAACTTGTATAAACTTTGAAGGATTAATTAATTTCTTTGTTTAAATAAAAAACTCTGTTAGGAGAGAATTCTGATCTTTTTTCTTTTTTTCTTTTTTTGTAATATAAATGACTTTTTATCATAAGTCATCTTTCATTTGATAGCTATTATTATTATTTTTACATAAGAACAAAAATCAATAAACTTAGTTTCACTTCGTGAAACATTGTTAAATTAATTAAATTTATTATGCAACACTCCATTAATATTGGTTTTTAGGTATGTCCTACTTATTATTATTTATATAAATGATATTATGTTCTTTGTTAAACTATAAAGCTGTATTTAGTACAACACCCATAAGCATTTTGTTAAAAATAAATTTTAATATAGTCCAAACCAACATAAAATCTTGATTACGCCCCTGAATAATACGTAAAAACATTTTTTTTTAAATGAAAATAATAATAATAATAATAATAATAATAATAGAGATGAACTCACATTAAACCAGAATTGGGGTGGGTGGAAGCCATGAAAAACTTGGAGAAGCTGTGACTAGTTGTTTCCATTTTAGAGAAAGTTCAACTGATGAAGGAATTGATTGAAAGCTACACAAGATCATGATGATAATTAAGCCTTCAAGTTTATAAATAACATTGTCCGATTCCAGCATTGTATTATTTTTTCTTTTTTAAGACAGCAATATTTATTACATGACCAAACTTTATGAACAATTAATACCCTTTGAAAATCGAAGGGAGAGCAGATCTGATTATTTATTATTATCAACTGCGTTATCATGACAGCTGTTAGGGGTGTGTTTTTTGGTGGCCAATTCAGGTCAAATAAGTTATAAATGTAATAGGTGGTTACTTGATAAGAATCGACCACAATAGGTGATCATTTGATGAGAATCAAACACAAGACCTATGGATAGGGGTGAATTCAGCCTAGTTTTTGCCCACCCTCAATTTTTTTTTTTAAATATAATATATATAATTTTTGGATTTTAGCCCACCCTAACAAAAATATAAATAGATAAAAATATTAATGTTCAATTAGTTTTTATTTTGGCTCACTCTAAGAGAAATTTTTAGATCTACTACTACTTATGGGAATCTAAAATCTTGTCATCCGACCACAACCAAGTGGTTAGCTTGGGGTGCGTTAACCCAAGCTAAACCCAAAAACCCAAACTAAACCAAGTGGTTTAATTCGAGTTTTAAGATACTAAAATGCAAAATTGAACTAAATTGGAGTGAATTAAAATTTAAGCGAATTGGTTTTTGATTTACTTTTCAACTCCAAAAACCTGAGCCAAATTGTATTAAGTATTTATTAAATAATATGATTATAACATGCACGAAGGAGCATCAAAGGGAGATAATAATTAATTAATAAGAATTAATTAACAATATGGATATCAATGGATATAAATATCTATATAATATTTTAGCAAGGTGGCTAAGCTTTTAATTTTAATTTGGATATGATAAACATATATTGAGACTTGACAAGTTAATTTATGGATAAAAATATTAATGATATTATTGGAAAGAGTAATTTAATATTCAACCAATAAGATATAAATAATCACTCAATTAAAAAAATGATAATAAGGATTTTATTAATTATTTCATTAAATTTGTTCACTAAAACAATATTTCAAACCTACCCAATCACTAAAACAATAAAAAGATCCTTAAAATGTTCATAAAAATATATATTTTTTATCCAACAAAATTAAAATAATATGTGTTTAAATCAGAGAAAATTAATTCTATATTATAATACTTTTTAATGATATAATATTTAAAAAATAATAATACAAAAGTTGCAAATAATAAAATTAAGAAAATAAAATAAAATATGTTAAACAAAATAAACATAAATTATAAAAGATGCAATTTCCTACTTTACCCGATTAGGCTAACAACAATTACCTTATGGATGAAGATGTCATGACTATACTCTAACATTTTATTTTAATTTGGGATTGTAATATTATTTATTTAAGCCTCTGGGTCTAAACTTACTTATACTAAAGCTAAGATCATTGTGTATAGCAATTCTCTGACTGGAAACTAAACCAGTTAACTAGTTAACAAAAACTGGTTAACTGTTAACTAGTTAACTGTTTTTGAGCCGATTTTCTCTTTTAACTTATTTTTTATTTTGATATTTTCCTAATTTAACTTATTTTTTTATTTTGAGAGGGAAGAGAAAAGTGAAAATCGGTGAGGATTGAGAAGAAATGTGTGTTTGTGTGAAAAAACAAAAAGAGAATAAATGTGCAAAGGGTGAAGAGTAAAGAGAAAATGATTTGCAGATTTAGGGTTTTTTTAATTTTAAAGTGAAAACCGATTTTATAAATCAGTTCCGATTAACTGGCTTTTAAATTTCTTTAAACCGGTAATTGAACCGAATTTCTGGTTTATGTATTAGTTTCCTTGAACTGAAGCCAAACTAATTTGGTTTGGTTTTTGTATTTTTTTGGACACCCTTAATCATAGCAATATAAATCATAATTCATATGAAGTCAAATACAGCAGAAGTGCTGATCTAAATTACATTCATCTAAAGCCAAAAATAGCTGAAGTGCCGTCAAATGCTTATTTTCTTGTACTTCCCTAATTTAGTAATTTTAATCAACTTCATCAACTCTTAATTTAGTTAAACTTCTCTGTCAAAAACCCAGCTGAATGAAATTGCAGGTGCTTGTGTAGCCCTAGCTAGAGCTCTCTCTTCCATTTTTCTCAGCCTTTCTGGTAATCCACAGACATAATCCTGAGCAATTTTTCCGTCACTTTTAAGCCCCTCAAGTTTCTCGATATTCCAAATACCCACAAAATGTTCCAAAACATTAATATAATCTGTGGTTGTGTACACTCCAATTCGCATTAAAACATTCGAAACATGATCGAACAACTGCTCATCTTTACCATCGTACATTGAATGGCCAGGCATGATCATTCTAATTCTCAACATGTCGGCAAACGCCACCATTGCTTCGGTAGGATCAAGCTCGAACAGCTTCTTGACAATCCTGCTATAAGCAGTTTCATGGCGCTTCTCATCGGAAGCGATTGTGCCACAGATTTGAGCTAGCTTTGAGTCTCCATGTTGCAGGGCAAGTTTGGCTGTGTTGCCGTGAGCTATAAATGTTGCTCTTTCTTGTACTGATGTATAAACAGAGAAATGATAAGGGTTGTCTCCAAAGCCAAAATCCTGTCAGAAAAAATAGGAAAAATAAAATTGCAAATTTACATAGTAACAAAGATAATTTTGATCTAATTTTGTAAAGGTGATAGGATCCCATTGAAAATTTCCAAATACTGATGTCTTAAAATTTTTAAAATCTAGACAGAGGTTTTACAAGAGAAAATGACATATTTATCAAACAGTACTATATCTTCATTTCTTTTCCCTTTTTATTAATACAATTTTTCTATTATTAGAAATTATGATTGTTTAATATATACTCAAATAATTTACAGCCCCCTGAAAAAAAAATTCTAGTTTCACCCTTGAACGGTGACAGGATCCCATCGAAAATTTTATAATGCTGACGTCCTGCAATTTTTAAAACCCACATGAAGTTTATACCAAAGAAAAAGACGCATTTTTTTGCATGGATCTTACCGTTCCTGAAGCAATCATATACTGAATAGTCTTCTCCACTTGTTTGATGTCAATTCTTCCTGAAAGATAGAGATACTTATTGAGAAGATCTCCATGGCGATTCTCTTCAGCACTCCAACCTCTACTCCAAATTGCCCATGGAGTGTCTTCTCTGCCGGTTTCATCACGATAAATTTCTGTGCTACTTACTCTTGACTGATACATTGGAAGGGCTTCTTCTGTGATCATATTGCCAACTATAGCAACCAAATAATCGTCAGGAATTTCCTTTTCTCTCTCCCTCAATTCTTTCACTTGTTCTACGAATCCGTCCGACGCCGAATCCGGTAGAAGATCTGCAGGCTGCCAGGATTTTTCAACTGGTTTTAGTAGAGGCAAAATGCTATCTCTTGCCCAACCCTCTGTGGATTTGAATAATTCAACCTTTTCTGGGGCCATGGATTTGGCACAGTACGGCTTCTTCATATCTTTTGTCTCTCTGAATTATTTGAAATGAAGAAACGAGAAAATTAGTCACCAACTTGTATATATAAACTTTGAAGGATTGATTAATTTCTTTATTCAATTAAAAACTCATGCTAGCAGAGAATCCTGCTCCTTTCTAGTCACGTTATCTTAATAAATGATAATATCAAGGGCCGAAGGGCGTAACTATAAGAGGGTTTGCCCGGGCTGTAGCTTGAGTGGCCCTTCAAAAGAATTGAAAACCTCTTTTTTCTTGTTCCTTTTTTCAAAAACAGGCATTATATTCACCATGTGAAATTAATATGTTCTTTATTAATCAAGAAAATTGTAGTTAGTATTATTCATAAGTATACTGTTAAAAATAAAATTTAACTAAGCATAGGCTAACCAAAAATCATGGCCACGCCCCTGAATAATACATGAAAATGATTAAAAAAAAAGTTGGAAAAAAATACAGATGAACTCACTTAGAACCAGAATTGAGGTGGGTGGAAGGCATGAAAAACTTGGAGAAGCTGCAAGGAGTATTTGCCATTTTTGGGAATGTTGCAAGTACTGAAGGAATTGATTGGAAGCTACACATGATCATGATGGTAAGACTTCAAGTTTATATGGAAAATAATGTGATTGACACAAGTTTTTCTTTGCTCTCTTCTCTATTTATAACTAGATTATATTACTGTAAATGTTTTAAGTTACATACCCAGTAATGTTACTGGGGCTTCTATAAGGGATAACCCTTATGTAACCTTACATAAATGGTCCCACCGACCCGATAACTGAGTTGTTTTCGGTTGTTATTTTGATGAGCACCTCTGGATTAAATTTATTTTCCAAGTTGATCTATTTTAGTAATCATTGATTTCATTTTATTTTTAAGTAGAACTCAGATCAAAAGAAATTCTTGCTCTTTTTGTATATAATGACGTCTTTATTTGTAAATAAAAAATCTTGCTCAACTTTTATTTTGTTTTAATTGATTATATGTATTGCAGTTTCTTAGAGAGAAGAAATTCAAACAGACGATTCCTCAAGTGAAGGTTGAAGATGGTGAAGAGATCAGTTATGAAATTGCGACAGCCGCGTTGAAGAGGGCAGTCAGATTGTTTACAGCTCATAGTGCAAAGAATTTAATCGGATGCTTGTTCTTAATGTTAAAATTCTTCTCGTAGAAAAATAATTTAATAGATAACATGGTCTAGTCCCATCATTTGGTTATTTTGATCAACATTTTGAAGACAGTAATATTTATTATATAAACCAAACTCTTGTCAGCTATTAAGACCTTTCACATAACAATATCAAGTACTATTTATAAGAAGAAAATATCTTTGTTATTAATTTCGTTCAACTATATTATGGTAACAAGAGTTTCATCTCTGGCCTTAAAAAAAAAATCGAAGTTAACTAGGTAGAACATAATTGTTTATAAATAACAAATGTTATATTTATAGTTTTGAGGTTTATAAACAAGAACGAACTTGTATAAGAACTTTTTCTTTTTTTTCATGTTTCTGATACTTCAACGTTGAACTAGAAAAATGAAATATGTTTTGTATTATCTCATTATAATTTAGTTTTTAGAATCAATGATACGATGAAACAAGTAATCTGTGAGATGAGTGGAATGGTTTACAAACTTTGGTTTTAAATGATTGCCAATGTGCTTACTGAAACGTTATAGAAAGTATTTAGAATCAAAAGAAACTTAAGACACACACAAATAACGATAAGTGTAAGGAGAAAGAACACCCGTGATTTATCCTAGTTTAGCCAAATTTGGGCTATGTCTAATAGAGTTAATATTATTGCAATATTTCATCACCTCTCTCATTGCAATTAATATATTTGTTATGAATTGTTATATCCCTCATACAAGAGAATAATATATTTATATACTATGTTAATTAAGAGAAACCTGACACTATTATGATTCTTATTTCTAAAACAAACCCTATTAGAAGTTCTAATTCATATCATTGAATATGCAAAGACTTATGCTCAATAAGGAGACACATATATAGCTTATCATGTTAAAGCTTCATTTGAATTTGTTTTCATCTTGCATCTTATGAAAGACATTATGACAGTCACTAATTTGCATTTGTTAAGGTTTGCAATATAAATCTCAAAATATTCTAAACGTCATCTAAAAATTGAGAGATGATGAATGTAATAGCTTGTTTAATAAGGTAAAGTCATTTTGTGAGGCACTAACATAGATATCCTAAACATGAGTGCTCCTTATGTTGCAAGAGGAGGTCAAGCCATCGTCAAGAAGAAAAAATATACAAAATTAAATAGTACTATGAACCGACCACCTATTAATTAAAATCCTAGTTCCATCATGTTACGCCTAAAAAGGTAGGGCTGATGTGGAGCCTCGTTAGTAGGGCCAGTCAGAGCTTAGAAAGGTTCTGTGCCGCCCAAGTGCAGCCACATCGCGCAATGGCGCAAGTGGCATGGTTCCTGTCAGCGCAGTAGGTAAGCGCCAGGCTTACGAGCGGTTGGGAATTACCCCTGTGTCCAAACCCTGCACAAGTCGAGGAAATCCCTCGGGCAGGTAACCAATTGGACACAAAAAAGGATTTGCACAGCACCTACCCACTTGCAGATTTTGTAATCACTACCTTGAACTCTCCCACTATAAATAGAAGTTTTCCCTCTCATTTGAAGGATTGGCTAATTTTACTCTGAAATAGCTTACTCTCTCTCTCTCTCTCTCTCTTTGAATTCTCTTTAAACTGTAACTTAGCTCACTAAACGCGACCTGACTTTATTCTCTTATTAATACAATAGCAGTGGACGTAGGATTCACTCTTTCAGCATTCGAACCACTTTAAATATTGCTTCTCATCCATTATTTAATTTGATATTCCCATATCACGTGTGACTTCTAAGTCCGCTTAGTATTTTACACATGCAAGTAGTTGGTGTCAAAATCAAGCGTCAATAGTCTGGCGCTAGAAGAGGGCTTGATTTAGTATCTTCTCTTCATCAGAAAATCTCTGACTAATCAGTCCCACCACAGCAAATGGCTCGCGGTTTCGAATCTGAACGAACCAATTATGGCAAGGAAGAGATCCCCTAGGTACAGGAGGACACTTCTCCCGAAGTGCCGCCAGTTCAACAGAATATCATGGAGGGTAATCCTTCAAGCTCGTGGCTCGATCCAACCGTCATGAGTTACCTGGAGAGGTTCAATAATACTCTCCAAACGGTCAGCCAAAGGCTAGATCGATTGGATAGGGTCATGCCACCTGAATCCAATGAGGCGGTGCCACCACCAAAAACGTCTGCAGGTCGCACGAAAGCGCAGAAAAGGGTGAAAAAATATCTCGCGCGCACTACAGCGTGTCAGAGAAAGGAAAAGCAAGTGGTGCAAAATGGACCAAAGGGCTTCAAGGAACCAGCGAACACCGATCACGGCCCGGGTAGAATACCCTTGGCATTGCGACTAGGCGATATGTTGCAGTCCCACGCCACGTTGCATGGGCAATCCCATAAACATGCAAGGCAGGGAGAATCTCAATATCGTCAAAATGACGACTTTGATCATCGTCGTGCAGGGATTCCCGTCATCCACGGGTTGGTTCATACCACTGCAGAGATTGGGAAGACTCCCTGAATCACTCAATGCCATCACACGACTCCAGCTAGCGTGTCTCAAGGTTTGTCGAAGCTTCTAGCCAAGGTGAGGAAAAATCCA
This sequence comes from Pistacia vera, assembly GCF_008641045.1. Taxonomy (NCBI): domain Eukaryota; kingdom Viridiplantae; phylum Streptophyta; class Magnoliopsida; order Sapindales; family Anacardiaceae; genus Pistacia; species Pistacia vera. The sequence goes on along the minus strand of NW_022196188.1, from coordinate 184,379 downwards.
ATTTGCGATCTTTCCTCAATCGCAACCGTGAGCGTCGAACCCACGTTGCTAAAAGTGATCCCCAGGTAGCTCCACTGCCTCGGATTGAGGAACTACAGCGAGCTCTGGATCAGCTCAAGGCTCAGCAGAATGAGCAGGGGAAGGTCACAGAGGCGTCTCCCTTTTCTCCAGTAGTGTTAGCAGCCCTTCTCCCATCAAGATTCAAAATGCTCGACATGCGAGCATTCGATAGGAACTCTGATCTGCATGATCATTTATACAAGTTCAAGGACCTCATGGAACTCCACCAAGTCTCTGACTTGGCAAAATGTCGTTGCTTGGTAGTAACTCTAACTGCCCATGCCAAGCGCTAGTTCAGGTCGCTTCCAGCAGGATTAGTCAGCTCTTGGTCCCAAATGACCTCAACATTTCTAAGGCACTTCTAGGCGAACAGGAAGTTCTCAATATCGCTAAGCTATCTGAGCAATATACAGCAGGAAATGGATGAATCTCTCCAATCTTATATAAACAGGTTCTACAAGGAACTCCACAAAATGGCTCATACTCCTGAAGAGTTCGTTGAAACTCTCATAATTGCGGGAGTTCGCCCGCAGACAGATTTTTGAAAGTAGCTGCAATCCGAGGATAATGTTTCCCCCACTCGCTTCTACAACCTTATTGAAAAATACCTCCGCATTGAAAATTTTGTGGCCGCTCTTAATCGCCACGACCTCAGTCCTTCGAGCAATGCTCCCGACCGGGGCAAGAATATGAGGGTTGATCGCAGATGAGCTAATGACGATCAGCAGAAATGAAAGAAGCAGTGGTACGAGCTCAAGAAATCTTATGCCCTAATTCCTCATCGCGATCGCGACAAGAGTCAATACACTCCTCTGAATGCCTCAGTATCGGCTCTTCTGGATAAATTAGGAGAGGTCAGTTTGCTCGGAGAGCCCGAGCCTATGAAGAATCCCCCCTCAGCCAGAAATAATAAAAAGTATTGTCGCTATCATCAGGATAATGGGCATCACACCGATGAGTGTCGAGCTTTCAAGTAGGCAATTGAGGACCTCATTAAGCAGGGGCACTTCAAAGAGTATATCGATAGAAAAATCAAGAGGAACCAAGGAAGAAGCATCGTGGTCGCAAAGGCCACTACTACGTGGAGATCATCTTTGGAGGACCATATCTCGCGGGAAATTTTTTAGGTCCCAGGAAAGGTATGCTCGGGAAGCCCTTCATGACCCCATAAGTGTAATGAGTACAATGTTGCGACCTGCTAAGGTTCGCAAAGAGAAGGAAATCACCTTCTCCAAGAAAGATGTGGTGCAATTGCATCATCCCTATAGGATGCTCCCGTCATCGCGCCTGAAATAGGTCGGTGCGAGGTCCACAGGATGTTAGTGGACAATGGAAGCGCCATGAATATCTTATTTCAGCGAGCCTTCGAGAAGATGAAACTGGACGAGGCAGATTTGAAGCCTGCCTCTATCCCTTTTTATGGTTTCATCGGTTATCATTTGATTCCCAAAGGGACGATCTTACTCCCGGTCACGTTGGGAGAAACCGACGAGATGACCAAAATGACTAAATTTTTGGTAGTAAACTGTCTATCTATCTTCAATGGCATTTTGGGATGACCTCTATTACGAACCTTCAAGGCAGTCACCTCAATCTACCATCTAAAGATGAAGTTCCCCACCTCTATGGGGATAGGGGAAGTAAGCAGATCTCAATGCGCATCTCGCAACTGCTATGTAAGAGCAGTGCAGATAACGTTAAAGGGAAAAGGAATACCAGTTGGCATCCTTGAGCAGGCATGGCGATCAGCAGGATCGAGCCACAACCTAGCCTGGTTGAGGATAACATGGATCTTCGCATCTAGGAATGCCCTCACAGTGGACCGGTCAAGGACCTATCCTAGATGCCGATCGATCAAAGCGAGTCGACCCTAGTATTGAGAATCGGGAGTAATCTCAACCCTCAGCTCGCCAATGACTTAACAAGCTTCCCAAAAGAAAATGTCGATGTATTCGCATTGACTCATGCTAACATAATCGGGATCAGCCTGAATGTTATATGTCATACCCTGAATATTGATAGTGCAATCAAGGCAGTTCGCCAAAAGAAAAGAACGATGGACCAAGCGATATGCTACCTTGAAAATTGAGGTAGATAATCTCCTCTTGAACGGGTCCATCCGAGAGGCTCTTTACGAGAGCTAGGTTGTCAATCCGGTCTTAGTAAAGAAGTATAATGGCAAATGGCAGACCTGCCATCTCCGGCACGAGCTGTTGGGTTTTATGGACACCTACTCGGGATATAATCAGATTCTGATGTATACGTCAAATGAAGAGCATGCCTCCTTTGTTACAGATCGGGGGCTGTATTGCTATAAGGTTATGCCCTTCGGCCTGAAAAATGTTGGGATGACTTACCAACGGCTGGTTAACTGAATGTTTTCTGAGCAGATCAAAAAATCGATGAAAGTCTATGTCAATGACATGTTGGTCAAATTGCATGTCGCTTCAGATCACATAGCACTTCTTACTAAGATGTTCAATATACTCTAAAGGTACATAATGAAGCTCAATCCTCTCAAGCGTTCATTCAGAGTATCATCGGGAAAATTCCTAGGGTATATGGTTAACCAAAGGGGAATAGAAATCAACCTCGAGAAAACCCAAGCCCTCCTTGATATGAGAAGTCTGACCAACCAAAAACAGGTTCAGAGTCTCAATGAGAGAATAGCGGCTCTTAGTCGCTTCATATCAAAGGCAACAGATTGCTGCTTGCCATTTTTCAATATACTTAGGGCCAACAAAAAGTTCGAATAAACTCCGAACTGTGAACAAGTTTTTCAGAGCATAAAAGAGCACCTCGAAAAGCCACCTCTCCTGTCCAAGCCTCTCCCTCAAGAAATTCTTCTCCTATATTTGTCCGTCTCTCAGCATGTAGTCAGCGCAACTCTAATTCGAAAAAAAGCCGAGTCCAATGGCCGATATATTACACGAGCAGGCGACTGCTGGACGCTAAAATACGGTATCCAAAAATGGAGCGATTAGCTTATGGCCTACTGATCGCCTTTAGAAAGTTGCGACCTTATTTCCATGCCCATATAATCCATGTATTGCCCAACTATCTACTCAGGCAAGTCCTTTAGAAACTAAAGGCTTCGACTAAGTTGTTCAAGTGGACGATGGAACTGAGTCAGTTTGATCTGTAGTACAGACCAAAAGCAACCATTAAAGGGCAGGTTATTGTCGATTTCATTTTGGAGTTTTTGCACCAACCGATTCAGGAATCCGAGCAACAGGCCAGCGAAGTCACCTAGGAAACTGTTCAAAATTTATCGACATGGAGCCTCTATATCGATGGTTCCTCCAACAGGAAAAGGGTCAGGGCAGGCGTTCTCCTTCTTAGTCCCGAAGGGACTCGCATCCATGGTATTCTTCAGTTTGGATTCAAAGCTACCAACAACGAGGCCGAGTACGAAGCGTTTCTCGCTAGTCTGCAATTGGAAAAAGAGATGGGGTTAATCGCGATCAGTATTCACAGCAACTCCATGCTGATTGTCAATCCGATTTTGGGAGAATATCAAGCCAAGGAAGAAAACATGATCAGTTATCTGAAGAAAGCTAAGGTCACACTCGAGTCTTTCAAGAACTTCACGATCACGCAGATTCCTAGAGACAGTAATTCTGTTGTACATGTCTTGGCAAGAATAGCCTCGTCGTTGGACTCAGATGCACCAGAAAGTAATCCTATTTGGTACATAGAGATCCCTAGTATCAGCTCACCCGAACAGGTCGTGGCTACAATAGAGTCAGTTTCCTAGATGATCCCAGTTATTCAATATCTCTGAGATAGGACCTTGCCCAATGACAAGACTGAGACAAAAACCCTGCGCACCAGAGCTGTTTGTTACACACTCATAGGAGATCAGTTGTACAAGCGAGGGTTTAACGCCTCTCTCATCCTATGTGTAACCGATGAGGAAGCAGACTATATCATGAGGGAGATACATGAAGGGATCTGAGGTAATCACACTGTCGCGTGATCCCTCGCTAACAAAGTTGTTCGTCAAGCATACTGCTAGCCCCTACTTCAAGAAGACATCTTCAATTTTGTAAAAAATTGTAACAAGTGCCAACGGTTCGCGAATATACCGCAAGCTCATTTCCACCAACTGATAACCATGACCAGCCCCTAGCCATTCTCCATGTGGGGAATTGATCTTATTGGACCCATGCCAACCAAAAAGGGAGGGGTTGTAACACCTTCTGAAAACTAGTATAATGCATGCAATTAACAATGGAAAATTGGGCCCAAAAGTTTCTTTTCATTACAATTCACATGTCTTTTATACACAAAAGTTACTGTTTACAAAAGTGCATTTCAAAAGACAAAATAGGGGAACAGTGTAGCTATTGCTCCTCGCGCGCCGACGCCCCTCCAACCGAATCATCACCTAGAACCTGCATCCACAAAGGAAAATAACGGGGTGAGCACAAATAATGCTCAGTAATAAAACACTCTAACTGTCTGTCCCCGTTGTGATTCTCAATTCTTTCCTTCTAATTCTGTTCTATTTCTTTCTAATAACATCATGACCTCATCTTACCGGAGGTACGGCCGAATGGCGTTCACACAGCACCATTTCACTCTCTATGGCTATCGGTGGAATTCACACAGTACCAACCCTATCTTAGTGACTACCGAGTGAGGATCACAAAGCACCAACTCGGTTCCTCCTAACTATCGGGTGGGAATCACCTAGCACCTACCCGTTTCTCATGAATTTTGGGTAATGATACCAAGCATTTACCCATCTCTAGTCACTATCGGTGATGATCACAAAGCATCACCCCGCTTCTACTAGCCATTGGATGATGATCACAAAGCATCAACCTACTATCTCTTAACTATCGGGTAGTGGTCACAAAGCATCTACCCATTTCTATTACCTTGGGTGACGATCACTAAGCATCGACCCATCTCTCTAAGCTATTCGGATGATGATCACAAAGCATCAATCCGATTCCCATAAGTCGGTGATGATCACAAAAGCATCATCCCAACTATACTACTCTTCTAACTCATTCTATTGTAGCAGTTTCAATGCTCTCTACCCTTAGAGTAATTTACCCAACTCGCCTACTCATAGGGTATTTCTATACACAAAGTTTTCCACCTTCTGGTCACTTTTCAATCATAAGAACATGCACATGGAGATTCATCTCTACTAATGCACTTGTGAAATGCCACATCAATGTTGCAAGAATTAAGGTTCTTACTACCACTCAACCTCTATTAGGCATTTCATCAAACAACTCATGTGCACTAAAACTATCTCATAGTCTTGAATCTAAAACTTTTCCTAACCATCCAAAATGGGGAAAACCCCTTCACAAAGCCACAAAACCTCCATAGAAAACACTTCCAAAAGGGTTCATAATCCCCCTTAAATTTCATCTCAACTACCTTGCCAAACCAACACTCATTTCTCAAATTTGCAAGGTAAAACATTCACCATAGAAATTCCATTTAATACTCCATACATGGCATATTACATGCACATCACATACATACACCATTTCTATCAAAACCCTAATCAAGAAATTTCATGAATCTCAACTTGGGTTGGGTTTTACTTACTTGCTATGGAGAGACTTCACCAAATCCTCTTTCCACTTGGTTTCTTGACTTTCTCTCTACTCTAACCAAAAGAATGAAAACCCTCAAATTTCAATATGGGTTAAAACTCCCAAATCACACACATAAGTAGAGATTCTTACCTTAGAAAGCCTTAGGTTGCTTTTTATACCCCCAAATCACTTCAAAATCCCTTGGAAAACCTTGATCAAGAGAGAAGAGAAGTTGAGAGGAAGAAGAATGGAGTGCTGCTTGAGGAGAAGAAATGAGGGTTTTGTTAATTCAACCCTTTTAATGAAATGTATAACAAAGCATTCCCATTTTGCCCTTACTCTCTTTGGAAATTCCATCCATATCCTTTGATTCTTACAACTCACTCCCATCTCCACTACTCTCCAAGAAAAATCCTTACAATTCACTCCCCACTTTTCCTACTAATTAGGGGTAGAAAGGTCAAATTGCCCTTGGGGAAGAAAATATCTAAAACTCAACCAACATAAAATCGGCCCTCGCCGCGGCGAAGAAACCTTGTGCGCCGCGGCGAAACTGTCCGAGAGTTTCGCCCTTGTCTCAACACATCTTCGCCGCGGCGAAGACTCTTCTTCGCCCCGCGAAGCTTGGTTCACTAAGATTCTTCTATTTTCACCCAATTTCAGGGCAACAATCAACATAACATTCAAACAAACAAATATAACAAACACCAACTCGATTAAGGGCCGAAAGAGGAAACAATAACAACGTACCTCAGCGGGCGTTACAATCTTCCCCCTTAAAGAATTTCGTCCCGAAATTCAACAAATAACTCTGGGAAACGATTCTGCATGTCCCGTTCACTTCCCAAGTGGCTTCTTCCACTTTGTGATTCCTCCAAAGGACCTTCACTAGCGAACATTCTTTTCCGAAGTTCTTTAACCCTTCGATCCAAAATCTGAACTGACAGTTCTTCAAATACTAGATTCTCTTTTACTTCACGCTTCTACGCTCAGGATGTGGAGGGGATCACTTAATACTTCCGTAGCATCGAGACATGAAAGACATCGTGCACCCTATCCAGCTAGGTGGTAGTGCCAATCTATAGCCACTCTTCCCACTTTGCAAGATCTCAAAGGACCTACTACCTCGGTGCTAACTTCCCTTGTGTTCCGAAGCGCATGACTCGTTTGTAAGGGGAAACTTTCAGAAACACTTTGTAACCCACTTGGAATTCCACTCTTCCTCTTCAAGTCGGCATAACTCTTCTGTCGATCTTGGGCTTGTTTCATTCTACTTTGGATCACCTTCACATCTTCTACTTTTCTGAGTCATCTCTGCCCAAGGCGGTACTCAACTCATCTCTCTCTCACTTCATCCCAATGAAGCGGAGACCTACATCGTCTACCATACAAGCCTCGTAAGGCGCCATCTAATTGTAGACTGATAACTGTTGTTGTAGGCATCACTAATGGTAACATCTCATCCCAGGATACTCTGTATCCATGCAACAGCGCTCAACATATCCTCGAACACCTATTCGTTCTCTCGGTTTGGCCATCTTCTAGTATGATAGGCAGTACTGAATGCTAAACGGTACCCAAACTCCTCTGTAAACTTGTCACGCAAGGTGAAACAAATCTGAAATCTCTATCTGATACTATAACCTTGGGCACCCAGCAATCTGACTATCTCCTTGAGGTAAATCTGAGCCAACTGATCTGTAGTGGTGCTCTCCTTTATGGAGGAAATGGGCTGACTTGGTTACCTATCCACAATCACCCATATACATACATCCTTTTTGCACTCTGGGAAGACCCTGATAAATCCATTGAAATGCTCTCCCATTTCCACTCTGGAACACTCATGGCTGAAGCAACCCTGACGCCGTTGATGTCGCTTCACCTGCTGAAGGTTAGACATTACCACAACTCGGCGATGTCTTTTTCATACCTGACCACCATAGCCTTTCTTGATGTCCTGATCATCTGTGGTTGCTCCTATGCGCGGTTACGGTGTGTCATGAGCCTCTATAAGGATTTCTGTTTCAACTCCTCAATGGGAGGTATACAACCGATTTCTAAAATAGAGGCACCCATCTCTCACAAAGAACTCTATGTCTTCCCTCATGCCACTTGCTGAACTAGTTTCTGACACCACATCAGCCATTTGCTTTTCTCTAATTTCCTCCCATAAGGAAGACTGTACCACTGGCTGGCAATTTTTCTCGGAACCACCTCAATCTGTTCCTTAGACAATCTCTATTAACTCTTTCTGCCTGGTACCGGGAAACATGAGCTTTTCTAGTCAAGGCATCTGCTACTACATTGGCTTCCCCGGTTGGTACTTGATCTCACAATCATATCCTTGACAGCTCTAACCACCTTCTCTGTCTCATATTAACTCCTTTTGAGTGAGAAGTACTTCAAACTCTTATGATCGGTGTAGAATTACTCTTCCACCATAAAGTAATGCCTCCATATCTTTAAAGCAAAGACCACGGCTGCTACTCTAGGTCAGGCGTAGGTATCTGGTCTCGTACTCTTTCAATTGACGAGAAGCATAAGCATAACCCTACCTACTGCATCAACATAGCTCCGAGTCCCGGCAAGAGGCGTCTGTATAAATGTCATAACTACACCCTCCTGCGGTACACTAGCACAGGAGCTGATGTTAACCTCTTCTTCAACTCTGGAAGCTTTCTTCACACTGCTGACCAGACAAAAGGAGTTTTCTGCTTGGTAAAGCTTCAACGGTTTCCAACTGGCGAATCCCGCACAAATCGCCGTAGTTAGCCTGCTAAGCCTAAGAACTCCTGATTTCTTTACTGTTCTCGGCTTCTGCCATCCCAGGATGGCCTGCACTTTATCTATCTACCGAAATCCCTTCCTTCGACACGGTATGACCCGGAATATCACTTGGTTCAGCCAAAACTCACACTGGAAAACTTAGCACACCTTCTTTTCTCTCAGCCGTTGCAATACTAATTCCAAGTGTCTCTCATGTTTCTTCTTTGACTTGAGTAAACAGAATGTCGTCGATGAAGACAACAATAAACTGATCCAGTACTCATGGAATACCCGGTTCATCAGTCCATAAACACTGCGGGGCATTAGTCAAGCCAAAAGGCATCACTACAAATTCATATGCCCGTACCTGGTACGAAAGGCAGTTTTAGCCACATCTTGCTACGCCACTCTTACCTGGTGGTACCCGACCTCAAATCAATTTTGGAGAACACTGCTGCACCTTTCAACTGATCAAAGAGGTCATCTATCCGGGTAGTGGTTACTATTCTCACTGTAACTTTATTCAACTCCCTATACTATACACATTCTTAGTGATCCATCCTTCTTTTTCACAAACGGATTGGAGCTCCCCAGGGGAATGACTTGGTCGGATGAAGCCTTTATCTAAAAGTTCGTGGTTGCTTCTTTAATTCTTGGAGCTCAGCTGGGGCCATTCGATAAGGGGCTTTAGATATTGGTGCTGTTCCTGGTGCTAGTCGATACTAAATTCTACCTCTCTCTCTGGAGGCAAACCCAGTAACTCTCCGAAACCATCTAGAAAGTCTCGAACTACTGGCACCCCCTGGATCTCTAACTGTGGAACATCACCACTCTGCACTACATGGGCAATATACCCGAACACCCCTTTCTCACATCTTCCTGGCCTTCACTTACTAATCGACATGCTCAACTAGTGGCCTCCTCCAAAACTAACTATTCTCCACATCGAGGTTAAACCTCGCCTTCTTTTCCGACAGTCAATCTCTACTCCATACCTTCCTAGGAAGTCCAACCCAATCCACAAAATCGGGCATACAAAGACTATTAAGTCAATGTCAACTCTCTACCCTGGATCACTAAGGACTCTCTTAACAAAATCTCTGAGTCACAACACCCCCATCGGGTAGTTTCTATCTTAATGGGCTGAGTCGCTCTAGTAGGTTTCAAGCCTAATCTCTCAAGCATCCCATAAGATATAAACGAATGGGTAGCACCCGAATCATTAAAGCAATAAAGGGACGCATGAATATAACTGACCATAACGGCTGTGACTGGCCTCTGCTTCCCCTTGTGCCACAGTAAAAACTCTGGCACTCGCAGTACCTCCTGAACTCTGAGCAGTTGGTGGAAGAGGAGCTTTGCAATCCCTCATCATGTGCCGGCTGTCGACACCTATGCATACTCTCATCCCTCAGACACTCTCCCGGTGGTTCTTCCCACACTTAGGCAAGGAGGAAACCCTCCGTTCGAGGTCGCTTATTCCTCCACTCCTTCTAGTCTGTATACTGAAACTTCTTTTTCTGATTCTCATATCTTTACCTTTATCACCCTCATGTTTCTCTCTTCGAGGAGCGAGGGTAGCTCCTTCGCTCCTCCTGTCGAGGATCCTACGGGAAGATTTTATTCTCAAAATCTCCGCCTTCATTGCCCGCCTCAAGCCTCACTGTAATTGCGAGAGGGTTGGGGAGCTTGTCATAATATCCGGCTATCTCCGCTTCATATCCATGCACAAACTTATCCCTTCTCAAGGCCGAGTGCTCACTATTCCCGTGCAAACCTTGCAAGAGCGTTGAACTTCACGTGAGTATTCTTTCCACACGCTAGTCCCTTGCTGAGACTGATAAACTTGGACCTTCTCATGAACTTGGTCCTCTGATCTATACTCACCTCAACTCTCTGCCTAACTCTTCCCACGTCACTGTTGCGTCGTGAGTTTTCTTCCATCAATTCCCACCAAATTCGGTGCATCACCCCAAACAAGAAACTCGCATACCGGATCTTCTCCCGGTCTGACATGGGAAATAAACCCGTGGCTCTTTCTACTGACCCAAGCCATCCTCTGCTACTACTACTGGATCCGTAGTACCCTTAAACTCTAGGGCTGATCTGACTGGAAAGCACCATAAATCGGTTCAACTCTGTTCGGTACTGGGGGAGGTACCGTTGCCCTCTTCTACAGGCGTAACTGACGGTGCCTGTACGGGGTACAACTCTCCCCTGGGTTTCAATCATAACTTGCTGAATTATTCCCCGGATTCTCTTCATCCAAGGGAGGGGGCGTGACTCTGGTGGGTTAGAAGGTTCTCCTTCATTCACCACACTTTACCCGCGATTTCGATAACATACGCCTCATCTACAAAATGATCACACTAATGAACTCAAAAACAATTACTATAGGAAAGAATTACTCACACGTCGGTTAGAGGACGTCGTGGCGATGAGAATAGTACACGTTCAATCCCAAAACCTGGCTCTGATACCAAAAATGTAACACCTTCTGAAAACTAGTATATGCATGCAATTAACATAGGAAAATTGGGCCCAAAAGTTTCTTTCATTACAATTCCCATGTCTTTTATACACAAAGTTACTGTTTACAAAAGTGCATTTCAAAGACAAATGGGACAGTGTACTATTGCCCTCGCGCGCCGACGCCCCTCCAACCGAATCATCACCCTAGAACCTGCATCCACAAAGGAAAATAACGGGTGAGCACAAATGCTCAGTAAGTAAAACTCCTACCGTCTGTCCCCGGTGTGTGATTCTCAATTCTTCCTTTTCATACTGTTTCTATTTCTGTTTCTAATAACATCATGACCTCACTTACCGAGTACGGCCGAATGGCGTTCACACAGCACCATTCACTCTCTATGGCTATCGGTGGAATTCACACAGACCAACCCTATCTTAGTGACTACCGATAGGATCACAAAGCCCAACTCGGTTCCTCCTAACTATCGGGTGGAGATCACTAGCCCTACCCGTTTCTCATGAATTGGGGTAATGATCACCAGCATTTACCATCTCTAGTCACTATCGGGTGATGATCACAAGCATCACCCCGCTTCTACAGCCATGATGATGATCACAAGCATCACCTACTATCTCTTAACATCGGGTAGTGGTCACAAAGCACTACCCATTTCTATTACTCATTGGTGACGATCACTAGCATCGACCCACTCTCTAAGGCTATTCGGATGATGATCACAAAGCATCAATCCGATTCCCATAACGTCGGGTGACACAAGCTCATCCCAACTATACTACTCTTCTAACTCATTCTATTGTAGCATTTTTCAATGCTCTCTACCCTTAAGTAATTTTACCCACTAGCTCTCTACTCATAGGGATTTCTATACACAAAGTTTTCCACTCTTTTAGGTCCTTTTCAATGCTATATACAATGCACATGGATGTCATTCTCTACTAATGCACTTGTGAAATGCCAACATGCAATGTTGCAAGATTAAGGTTCATTACTACCACTCAACTCTCATTAGGCATTTCATCAAACAACTCATGTGCACTATAAAACTATCTCATAGTCATGAATCTAAAACTTTTCCAACCATCCAAAATGGGAAAAACCCCTTCACAAGCCACAAAACCTGCCATAGAAAACACTTCCAAAAGGGGATTCATAATCCCCCTTAAATTTCATCTCAACTCACCTGCCAACCACACTCCTTTCTCAATTTGCAGGTAAGAACATTCACAAAGCATAGAAATTTCCATTTAATACTCCATACTGGCATATTACATGCACACACATACAACACCATTTCTATCAAAACCCTAATCAAGAATTTTCATGAATCTCACTGGGTTGGGTTTTACTTACTTGCTATGGAGAGACTTCACCAAATCCTCTTCCACTTGTTCTTGACTATTCTCCTACCTAACCAAAAATGAAAACCCTCAAATTTCAATATGGGTTAAAACTCCCAACACACAACTTAAGTAAAGATTCTACCTTAGAAAGCCTTAGGTTGCTTTATACCCCCAAATCACTTCAAACCCTGGGAAACCTTGATCAGAGAGAAAGAAGTTGGAGGAAGAAGAATGGAGGGCTGCGTTTGGAGGAAAGAGGGGTTTGGTTAATTCTATACCCTTAATGAAATGTATAACAAAGCTTCCCATTTTGCCCTTACTCTTCTTGGAAATTCCATCCATATCCTTTTGATTCATTACAAACTCACTCCATCTCAACATACTCTCCAAGAAAAATCCTTCAATTCACTCCCCACTTTTCCTACTAATTAGGGGTAGAAGGTCAAATTCCCTTGGGAAAATATCTAAAACTCAACCAACATAAAATCGGCCCGTCGCCGCGGCGAAGAAACCTTTGTCGCCCCGCGGCGAAACTGTCCAAGAGTTTCGCCCTTGGTCTCAACACATCTTCGCCGCGGCGAAGACTCTTCTTCGCCCCGGCAAGCTTGGTTCACTAAGTTCTTCTATTTTCAACCATTCAGGGCAACATCAACATACATTCAAACAAACAATAAACAAACACCAACGCGATTAGGGCGAAAGCTGCCTCCATATAGCGCTCCCATCAGCCACACCGGACCTCACGGCGTTACAGGGGTCAAGTATGCTGTCATCACGGTGGATTATTTCACCAAGTGGGCCGAAGCTGAACCATTAGTCGCGGTCACTACCAAGAAGCTCAAGGACTTCATCTTGAAAAATATAGTGTGTTGTTATGCAATTCCTCATACACTCATCTCTGATAATGGGAAGCAGTTCGACAACGAGGAATTCAAACAGTTTTGCGATGAGTTGGGGATCCATAAAAATTTTACCTCAGTCGCAAGACCCCAAGCCAATGGCTAGGTTGAAGCTATCAACAAGACCATCAAGTATACTTTGAAAGCTAAGCTTGGAGCTCCCAAGGGTAATTGGGTCGACGACCTCCTAGAAGTCCTATGGGCATATATGACAACTCCGAGAACCTCTACTTCAGAAACACCTTTCTTGCTAGCATATGGCTGCGAGGCTATGATCCCAATGGAAGTAGAGGCTGGTTCATTTCGGAGAGACTTGTTTAATGAAATAGACAATGAAGCACTTCTAAGTGCAAGTCTGGACTTAGTTGAAGAACACCATGCCAAAGCTCAGTTAAGGATAGTAGTGTACTAGTAGCGCACGAAAAGATTCTTCAACTCTAAAATCAGGAGAAGAGACTTTCAGGTCTGCGACTTGGTTCTGAAAGAAGTCCTTCTCGGTACAAGAGAACCGAGCGCGGGAGTATTAGGATCGAACTGGGAAGGCCTATACTGCATCGCCAAGGTGATACGACCAGGGACGTATCACCTCAAAAGGCTTGACGGTTTCGAAGTACTGTGAGTTTGGAATGTTGAGCATCTTCTCCCATATTATCAGTAATTCCGAACTCGCCCTTTTAATTTCCTTGTAAAATATCCCTTGTAAACTTTGTAAATAAGATCGCTTTTAAGCAAAATTTATCTTGTATGATCTTGTTCCTCACATTGTTTTTATCTTTCTGTTCGCATATGTAATATTTTTGAAGTACAAGAATTTATAAGTGCTATCGCAAATAGCTAGAGAACGTCTTTCTGTTCACATATGTAATGGTTGTCGGGTATGAAAAATTATAATTACTGTCACAAATAATTTGAAAATATTTCTTTCATTCATGAATGCTAAGCAAAGAAAACAGAAAGTACAAGGACAGTCAAAAGCAAGGTTGTGAAAAAGAAAAGCAGAAGCGATCACTGGTTTTTGTCCCTAGGCCCTGAGGGTGCAACCTTTATATCTCTAGGTTGGTCGCCGACCGCTTGGTCAGCTGTTGGGTCCTCTAGAACATAATCCTCCGGCTGATCGTCTTTCGAATAAGGCTCTTGACCTTCCTCCTCATCATCAGCTTTTGCCATGGAAGCAAGGATCCACTGGTAATTGTCCAGGAGGTCGACGAGGTCTATGTTCAGGTTCTTTGGCCGTAGGGCATAAATGGCCTGAATCGACCAGTCAGCGGCTTTCCTCTCAATTTCCAGCTCTTGTCGCTTCATCTCTTCGATTAATGAAACGACCCGCTCCTAGGATAATTCAAGGTCCGCTTCAAGTGCCATCTTCTGCTTCTCGGTAGTTTTCCACACCCGAGCTCTTTCTTCCTCTGCCTGCGAGGCCCGTTCGGAGTTTGCTCGCAGTCCAACTCTTTCTCACCACACTCTTTGATGAGTCTGGCTACTGTCCTCTAGAGCTCTTTGATCTCCTCTCCTCTCCTCTCTTCTCCAGCTTGGCCTTTTGGAAGTCTATCGTGCAAAGTGTATCATTCCTCTTCGACATGTACTGGTTCGCCTGAACGGTGAATAGGCTCGCCTCTTTTTTCACAGCTGCTAAGTCACGCTTCAGCTATGCATTCTCTTCCTTCAGCTCAAAGAGTCCCCGGCAGCTTCCATTTGGGTCTTCTGTTAGGCTAAGTATATGGCGAGCAAAGACTGCATAATAAAGGAAGCAAGGGTTAAACTCCATTTCTTTGAAAAAACAAAGGAAATATTGGAAGGTCCTCAACAAGGACAAACCGTCTTACCTGGCTTTGCAGCTGAAACGCACTGGCCATCAAATCCGCAGGGTGGGAGGCCATGAACTCTTCAAAGACCTTGGCAAGTTGGCACTCCAAGAGGGTGCACACCACCGGCTGCAAGTGCTCCAGAAGTTGTCCCATATAATCCAACACAAGTGTGCCAGCTCCTGAAGCAGATGGCATTTTGCTAGTTGGCTCTTTGCCTACTCACCTTCCAAGAGCTGCGGTCTTCCCTATCCCCTGTGTGGACACTCAGGGACCAGTGTAACACCGATCGCGTGCCTCAAGCTCCCCCCTAGCGAAAAGCCTGATAAGGCTGCGATCTCCCAAGCTGCACCCACAAGCCCTCCAGCTCGGACTCTGATACCTTGGGCCGTAACTGCTTCCTCTTCTTAGATTTTTTGCCCATGGTCTTTTGCTTAGGGCGAGCAACCACAGGCCAAGAAGCTTCTGCTAGTTGTTCGATGGGTATTTGCACCCCCACCTACACTCCTCCAATAAGGTTGAAGCTAGGGTTCGCCTCAGCTAGTTCAATGGCGCTGACCCAGGGAAAATGAACCCCCTAGCTCTTAACGATCTCGGTACTTTGGGTGGCATGGTCGCTGCATGCAAGTACCGTTAGTAAAAGAGTTCGCTGCATGCAAAAGAAAAAAATTTCTAAAACTGCAGACACTTACAAAGTAAGGGTTCCAGGGTCACTTCAGAATTGAAGAAGTCGTACGTCCTCAAGTTGGTAGTTGACACGAGTAGTCTCACGTCGCGACTCTGCTCGGGCAGGTTACCGAATGATAGTATTCGGTTGAAGTCAGTGAGAGCCGTCAACCTGGTCATCTTGTTTCCTGCGAAGAAACAGGAAAGATCATTAGAAAGCAAAGACTAAAGGAAAAGAAAAAGTTCACTAAGTAAAAAAAGGGAAGACCTACTCGGCTCCCTAAATTAGCAAATGTCATCATAATGGAAAAAGAAAAATTTAGTCTTGTATGCCCCGACATTATTGGGGTAACCAAATATGCCTCTCTCAATCATAGATCGCTTCGAGAGGTAGTAAGAATCTTTGTCCTTGCTCTTCTTCAAATAATAAGAGCAAGCGAGCTCCAGCGCAGTCAACTGGTTGAGGCCGTTTTTGTCGCACGCGATATACATAGCCACGGCTATCATATACGCATTTGGCATCAATTGCAGAGGTGCAACCTCGAAGCAATTAAGGATCGGCCTAATAAAGGGGTGGAAAGGTATTAGCGCCTCGCATTTAAATATCGCCTCGGAGATTACAGCCATTCCCTTTGGGGGATTCCGAGCTGTATATGACCTATACCAGTAGACGTCTACGCTAAGTGCGTATTGGTCTACTATCCTTTGTATTTCCTCCCAGGTGGCCACTAACAGAATCTCTTGCATGAGACCTGCAGGTGCATCTTGCGCCTGCGAGTTTGTCCCCTCATTTGTTCTGGTCGCTGAGGCATCTATCTCTCCTACGGTCTGAAAAAGGGCAACACATAGAGATTACTCATTCTTCGTACAGAATTTTGTATGATGACGTAAAAGAACAAAAACCCTAATGTATCTTCCTTAAACCCACCAAAAAACATAAAAAAATCCTTGGGGACTACCCCCAAAGATTCGTGCCCTAAAAAACCTATTCCTTATGAAATAAAAAGCATTCTCCATTCGACTGCCCATAAACACGCACCATGAAAGTTCATTAAATAGATTCACACCCACCATTATCGCCTGGATAAGCTATCTACAAAGTAGACAAAGAAAAGTAATGGAAGGATCTTCCTTACCTCTTGGTTATGGGGATCAAACTTCTTACTATGAACATAAAGTGCGCACCAACTTGAGAATGGAAAATTTGGTCTCGTGAGAGCCTTTTACTTTCTCTAAAAATATGAGTGTTCTGACATTGCTTAAGGCGAGCCTGGGGTTTTATAATGGAGAAAGTGGCGATTAGTCTTCCCTAAGCCAAGCGACGCTTGGGCGGAATGCATTTCTCGCCATTGATCGCGATCACGTGTCATTAATCGGCGAGAATGAGTAACTGTCACACTTCGAGAAATTCAATCGTCGCTTCCCTCCATTGAAATAACCGAGCAACGGCTCGATTCTCTCCTCCACATTAAATGCGCTCTCATCCGCATTAATGCCCTAATAAAGAATGTCGTTTCAGCATGGCTTGCATTTAATGCGCATGGCTGACACTTATTGCGCACAGGACATGTCTGTCAAAATAACGGTTACTTTATTAATGGATTAGCTGTCAAGCGCAATGGATAACATGTGAAGAGGTCGTTGAGATAGAACACTCTTCTTCGCATATCGGTTACGGGACAATGTGATTCCTTGTCTTTGGTAAAAATATGCTAAGTGCTATCAGGTCGCAGATGTCGGTTAAGATAAGAGGCACATTGATATGGCACTGAGTAAGGTCTAATCCAGGTCGTCGACTTTGAGAAAGAAGACCATCTCAGGCCGCTAGTAGAGATGTGTGCTGCAACCTCCTTGTAGCCTGGTCAGCTGGATCAAGCATCATTTAGGACATGTCAAATCGTGGCATAATTATGAAGTTCTCAAGGTTCGATCCTTAAACCTTAAAAACTGGGGGACTTCTATTATGCCTAAAAAGGTAGGCTGACATGGAGCCTCGTCAACAAGGGCTGGTCAGAGCTCAGAAAGGTTCTGTGCCGCCTAGGTGCAACCACGTCGCGCAATGACACAAGTGGCATGGTTCCTGTCAGCGCAGTAGGTGAGCCCCAGGCTTACAAGCGGTTGGGAACCGCCCACGTGTTCAAACCCTGTACAAGTCAAGGAAATTCCTCTGGTAGATAACCAATGGGACACAAAGAAGGATTTGCACGACACCTACCCACTTGCAAATTTTGTAATCACTACTTGAACTCTCCCACTATAAATAGAAGTCTTCTCTCTCCTTTGCGGGATTAGCTAATTTTACTCTTAAATAGCTTACTCTCTCTCTCTCTCTCTCTCTCTCTCTCTCTCTCTGTATTATCTTTAAACTGTAACTCAGCTCGTTGATCGCAACCTGACTTTACTCTCTTATTAATACAATAGCAGTGGACGTAGGATTCACTTTTTTAACATCCGAACCACTTTAAATATTGCTTCGCATCCATTATTTAATTCGATATTCTCGTATCACGTGTGACCTCTAAGTCTGCTTAACATTTTATATATGCAAATAGTTGGTGTCAAAATCAAGCATCAATATATCACTAGTTATGAATAATGTTCAATAGTACTATAATCTCGTAGCAAAAGTGCATGTTGATCTATCACACTATAATAGCAAAACAAAAGTAAAGAAAAAAGTATGGGCAATTTGATAAAATGTGGGGCCTAAATAAATTCGGTTCTCAATTTAGTCGGTTGGTGGGTTAAAAATCTTGACAATTTGAACAACTACTTTTTGTCAATTTGATTAGCTGTCTTCGGCCTAAAATTTGTGGCCAAAACCATGGCTTGGATTTATAAAATTTATTCAAACTAAGTCAACTATTTTTTTTTTTATAATTGAAATTAAAAAAGAGACAGTGTATTTAGCCCCAATAAAACATATAAGTACTCCTCGTTATTTAATACACTTCATTTATTTTTTAAAATACCCCATTTAATACCCAAAATATCCTTAGCAATTATATCGGTATTCCTCGTTATTTAATACACTTCATTTATTTTTTTATATACCTCATTTAATACCCAAAATACCCTTAACATATTTGAAATCTTTTCATTACGCTCTGATTCAAAAATATTTGTTCGGACGTAGTTTTGATTGTGTTTGTCTTTGCTGTAAGGATTTTTGGAAATCTTTATTTGTTTTATTATTTTGCATAAGATTTTTTTAAAAGTAAGAGTTTGGTGGTTATTGCGAGATAAATTTTAAAAATTAACAAAAAAAAACTCTCTATGTTTGTTAATTTATTAAATATTCATGTAATAAAATATTAAAAATTAATAAAAACACCCCTACTTACCTATTAAATACCGATAACCGGCCAACAGCGTTGGAGGGTGGCTGGAGTCATCGTATCGGCACATAACCGGCTGGATCTAGCTGTTCGTGAGCTGATATGACCTTTTCCAGCCAGATCCATCGTGGATCTAACCGAAAAAGGCCAAATCTATAACTAGATCTAGCCGTTGACGGTCAGATCTGACCGCGTTTAGTCGTCAACGATGGCCAAAGATATAGTTGTCGTTGACGACTAGCTACGACCAAATATCTGGCCTTTTTCAACTAGATCCATAATGGATCTCGCCGAAAAAAACTAGATCAACGCACTACCAGCCAGATCCAATCGGTAATGTGCCATTATACCAGATTCCAGCGACCTTCCAGCAGTAGTGGCTGGAATCTGACAAATGTGGAGGTGTTTTTGTCAATTTCTAAAATTTTTTGAGGTGTTTAGTTAAATTAACAAACCTAAGAGGTTTAAAAATAATTAAATATAATATAATTTTCAGAATACATAAACAAATATGTATTTCAAGTATGATAGGGATAGGATAGTACAAAAATACTAAAACAAGTGCACCGTAAACTCTTTGTTTAATTTATTGAAGGGAGGTATCCAATTTCATATTGGATTTAAATTTTGTTCTAGTTTTAATTTGTAAAAACTTTTTTTTTTTTTCAGTAATTAGCCACCCTTGAAGCCTTGATACAACTCAAAGTCTGATGTGTTTTAGAAAACTTACTTTATTAGTTTATTATCAGGTTCTCTTTGAAAATATAATCAAACAAAGATTAGGTATAGATTAAAAGTTTTCAATGGCTACATAAAATTAAGGTTAGATTTTTGTGAAAAACAAAGATTTATGATATAAAAAAAAAATTATGACAACCAATCCATGATTAAAAAAAATATATTAAATAGAATAAACATATCACATTATTCGTGTATCTACATTTTATTTTGTATATAAAAGTTTTTATTTCACATATAAATAACGTAATACATCAGATGCGGAAGTTTTACTTCACATATAAATAACGTAACACATCTGTATCACATTATTATTGTAACGATAGTTGAAAATGAATTCATAACACGTTGAATAGTATTCACACATAATCATAACAGAACGTAAAACTTGTAACATAGAGTGGACCTTCATGACATTTTTATTGTCGCCATGGCAGTAGTATTAGACATCCCTTAAAAGAACAGCCAGAAGCAAAATATAAAATCAACTTTGGAATCTGATCATGACAATTATTATTATCACAATGAGTTGATCCATATTGAACAAGCATAGATTATGATTATCATTGTCACCACCACCATCAAAATTGCCATGAAGATTATTTGCTTTGCTTACACTCAGACAAACTATTGAAAGAAAACAAGCTCATAGAAAGAGAAAAACAGTAAAAAAAAAAGAAAAAAAAAAACAACGGAACCGCAGCTGCCCCTATCCGCATATCTAATGGCACAACAAGAGAAACAACTGTATCTACAACCTCAAGCATAGTCGCTCGCTCACCACCGATTCTCTTCACACATAACAATAAAGCAATACACGAGAAAACTTTATTGGATATTTTATACCTCTAGTTTATCGTTGTGTGAGGATACGACAAGCAGCGAAACTGGAGATGTTATTTGAGTTTGCACTTAGAGCTGTACTTGTCTGTCGAAAATCCAACTGAATGGAAAGATGGGTCCTTGCTTGGCACGTCCTTGAGCCCTCTCTTCCAGCCTTCTGATTCTTGGAGGTAACCCGCAAACATAGTCTTGAGCTTTCCGCCCATCCCCTGAAAGTCCGGTTAGCTGATCAACCTTCCATCTGCCCACCAAGAATTCCAATATGTCTGCATAGTCCTTTGCGGTGTACACACCAAGCCGCTGAGCAACAGCTGAGAAGTGCTCAAAAAGGTCATCATCACGGCCATCATACATTAAGTGAGCTGGCATAGAGATTTTCTTCCTCATCATGTCGGCAAAAGCCATGATAGTTCCATCGGGATCAATCTCAAAGAGCTTTTCCACTATCTTGGTGTAGGCAGTCTCATGGCGCTTCTCATCAGCAGCAATTATACCACATATTTGAGCCAATTTCATGTCTCCATGCTCCTTGGCATGACGAGCAGTGTTTCCATGCGAAATAAAGGTTGCCCTTTCTTGGAATGAAGTATAGATGAAACCAAGGTAGGGACTGTTCTCTGTCCGGGGATCCTATAAAATGATACCCAAAAAAAAAAAGAGAAAAGATTAATTTAAGAGCATATTATCTTGGCCATTTTATGAATTTGAATAGAAGGGGAATAAATAGATGACACCTTAGGTAACCGACCCCATAATCTCGAATATTTTTAGTATTACTATATACTACTTTTTATAACATTACTTTTGTTTAGTTGCAGCCCTTCATTTTTTGGAGTAAAGATAATCAAAATAACTCATACTCTTTGTTTTGAAATGATATTACTATATCAAAGACTAAAATAAGCAGAGGAAAAACGACACACGACCTCTTACATTTAGAGAATGGATATCAAGGGAAACAAAAGGCAATTTTAGGTGCGGCATGGATATGTACAAGATGAAATACCAAACAGACAAAAAGACAAAAGAATATATGTCAGTCGTGCATGCAGAATCTTGTGTGTTTGTGTGTGGTTTTTATGTGCCTAAGTGTGTGCACACATGCAAGTATCAGTGGTTATAGACTTTCATCATTCTAAATCCCCAATTTTGTATGAATTGAATTATCCCTTTGCTTAAGCTGCAAAGGGTTCAATTTGAGAGTAAGTGTCTGCATGCGCATCTATTTTATAAAATTACTACTTGTATTATATCCAGAAGGCTGCTAATTTAAGAGGCAAGGGTCTTACCATTCCGGATCCAATCAAATACTGAATTGTCTTCTCAATTTGTCTCATGTCTACTCGTCCGCTCAAGTAGAGATACTTATTGAGAAGGTCTCCATGCCTATTCTCTTCAGCAGTCCATGCCCTGGTCCAAACAGCCCAAGATGTCGGGCTTGCACCTGTTTCATCACGAACTCCATCCAAGGTATTAAGCATTGTTTGATAAGTAGGAAGGGCTTCTTCTGTGATCATGTCTCCGACCAAAACAACAAAGTAATCATCTGGAATCTCTTTTGCCCTCTCCCTCAGTTCCTTGACTTGATCATGAAATCCATCAGAAGCAGGATCTGGCAGAAAATCTTGTGGTTGCCAACATTTCTCAACTGGCTTCAGGTGAACCAAAATGTTCTCCTCAGCCCAACCCTCCAAAGACTTAAAGATCTCAATCTTTTGGGGAGGCATTGAGTGGGTGACTTGAACATGCACCTCGCGAGGAGGTGTAAAAGGCTTCTTAAGACTCTCAACCTCCCTGCATCAAGCAGAAGAATTCGGGATCAGGTACACAGTTCAGATTAGATCCATCACAACAGTTACGTATAATTAAAGCTTAGAAAGATCCAAAGCTACATAAGCTCATAATATATATGAATAGTTGCAAGTTTTGAACGCCCAAGCATATCCAAAACACGAACATACAGGGCAGGAACTAAAGAAATGTCCCACATTCCAATTACAATTACAATTCTGTGGTTTTGTAGTTCATACATATACAAACAAAATTAAACCTGGACAAATATAATGTTCATGCAGTTATTTACATTTTCTCAACGTGGTTTAAGACTGGATTCATCACAAACACATGAATTGATAAACTACTTGGCCATGCTTTTGTCATCTACGATGTAGTAGGTACATAAATAACTTATATGGCAAAATTAAATTGTCATTTGACTGAAATTTTGTAATCTAGCATCTCAGAGGGGAAAGATATCAGGGTTCCAAAAGCTCAGGCCGATTGTCAGATACTCAAAATGTATCATTTGTGCGATTTATCAGAATAAGACACTCATGAGAGAATATAAATAACATTTTACGTTTATGGACACCATAAATCTTTTATTTTAAATAAGGCAGGACCACAACAAAGTAGTTCACTAATAACTACCAAAACCAAAACAAGGAGAAGCGAATCAGAAGAGAGTAAAATAAAGATTTCCTCCATTCCTCCAAACATGACCAGCAGCTACTACAAGTTAGGAAATGTCAAACAAGAAAATTGATGTGATATGATTGCTCACCAAAACTAGGTTCACCAACTAGTGTTTTTTTACTTCAAAAAACATAAACAATAATTAGAAGGACAAAACATGTTTTAGAATACGAATCAACGAACAGAGCAAGTATTGGTTGATCAAAGTTTAAAAAGCAATGGACATTATTAAACAAAGAGAAATAATTGAGACTAAATCATATAATAATTCAATAAAATCATTTGTAATTGGAAAAAGAAAAGCATGCATACAGAAACTTCCAATGGTATATTAGCTGCAAAGATTAATTTGTGATTAACAAGACAAAACAATGATTAGTTCAAAATAATTTCAAAAAAGAGTAGTTCCAATGGTAGAATAGCTACAAAGATTATTTCGCAAGTAACAACGAGACAAAACAAAGTCAGCTTAAAATAATTTCACAAAGAGTTTTTTCACCATTTAGAACCGTAACAAAGAATTTTACCGGTTCCTTGAACTAAAGCTGCAGTTTAAAAATAAGTCAAAGATCCACCAACTATTATAAAATGCAAGGGATGGATTATAAAAATGAAGAATCTATGCATAAAGGTATCCAAACTACGTTCACCAACTTGAATCTCCTTTCTCAATATGTAGATTCAACCACAATTTGAGAAGGACAAAAGGAAAGATAAATAAAATGGCAAAAGCGAAAAATATGACATAAACTCGCCAACCGAAACACTAAGCCTGCTATGCAAATTTAAACCAAAAAAAAGTACATCAAGAATCATTGATCATATTTGAAAATCACAAAAGTGAATAGTAATGAACAAATGAACAATACATGAAAAACATAACAAAAGCATGTTAAAGCGGTAGAAGTAAAAACCAAAAAGCCATTAGTTCCCAACTGAGTATGGCCTGTCCTAAAGCTGGAAAATACATCATCATTCAAGAAGTTTCCAAATAAAGACAAACAACTTCAACCACCAAGAACATAAGAAACAAACAGCTGGGCTGGCATGCACACACTTGACACAATAAATAATATAATAATAGATGAAATAAAACAAATTAAATTGGGGGCATCCAGAAATTATATGCACTGGAATATTCACCTAGGTAAAATCAGCAGCAGAAACATTGTAAGAAACAAAATAATAAGGACCAAAAATATCCATGAATTAACCCTTCAATTAATGCCAATGAAAACAGACATTCCAAGTTATGAAAATGAATAATAGGAAAAATTAAATATCTTAAACCAACTCCAACCCCACCTAATGGAAAATGACATACAGAAAATTGTGCATTAATATGAAATCAGGGATTGCATAAAAACCACCAAATCAAATGGAACCAATTCCAACCACCTCATGAAAAACTTGTTTTGAATTTCTTAAATGGCCTTGAAAATGCAAAAACACGGTATTTGACCATTGTTGAAAAGCAGTTTCAGCCTCTCTTTCATTTTATTGTGTCATTAAAATTCATGAATCATGCTACACTGGCAGTAATTAAAACAAAGAAAAATCAGCCATCACAATCAAAATCAAAATCACAAAGTCATACCAATCTTTTAATAGGAAATAAAAAACAAATATCGTAATCACTGCATACACCTCCACAAATTAAAGTCAAATGAAATGAACAAATTGAAAAAATACAGTATAACCACAAAATCATTCCTCCACCAAACTGAANGAGAGACCCGTCAGCTTCTCCACATTCCATTTTCCTAGAAGAAATTCTAGAATATCTGCGTAGTCCTTGGCTGTGTAGACTCCAAGGCGTTGAGTGACAGCTGAGAAGTGATCGAAAATATTATCATCTTCCCCGTCATACATCAAATGTGCTGGCATTTTAATCTTTTTCCTCATCATCCCATCTAAAGCCAACATTGTGTCATCCGGGTCTACTTCAAAGAGCTTCTCCACGATCTTTGTGTACGCAGTTTCATGTCTTTTCTCATCAGCAGCAATAATACCGCATATTTGTGCTAGTTTCACATCTCCGTGCTCCTTGGCCAGCCTTGCCGTGTTACCATGTGAGATGAATGTTGCTCTCTCTTGGAAGGATGTGTAGATGAATCCATTGTAGGGATTTTTTTCAAATTTAGGATCCTATATTAATTAAAGTATATGTTCATTTTATGAGTTGATGATAAGTGGTACTATTAAATTAAATTTATATAATAAGAATTATCTTACCATCCCTGCTCCTATGAGATACTGAATAGTCTTCTCAATCTGCTTCATGTTGACTCGTCCAGAGAGGTAAAGATACTTATTGAGAAGGTCACCATGTCTATTTTCTTCCGCACTCCAAGCCCTTATCCAAGTTGCCCAAGAACCGAGGCTTGCACCAGTCTCATCCCGAACCCCATCAAGTGTGTTGAGTATTGTTTGGTATGTTGGAAGGGCTTCTTCTGTAATCATATCACCAACTAATATAACGAAATACTCATCAGGGAGATGACTAACTCTTTCCCTCAATTCCTTGACTTGATCGTAGAATCCTTCAGTTTCAGGTTCTGGCAGAAAATCTGTTGGTTGCCAACTTTTCTCAACAGGCTTTAGGTGTACCAACACATTCTGCTCAGCCCAACCCTCCAAGGATTTGAATAATTCAATCTTCTCTGGTGGAAAGGAATGAGTAACGTCACCATATACATCTCCTCGACGGCAATACAGCTTCCTTAAATTCCCGACCTCTCTGTAATAAACAGACAAGAATTAAAAATTCCTAAGTAATTAAATAATTTATGCGTGTTTTAATGTAGCTAGCGCTAATCTAGCGATATAAATAGCAAATATTCAAACGCCTTCAAATCATCACCAGACAATAATTTTTAAATAAATTTGATAATATATGCTTTATACATTTATAAGCATGCATACAGAACTTTAAGAAACCTGCATGCATGTATATGCTGCATCTTGGCAAAAATTACTAGGCCAATTTAATTGATAACTATGAGCTGTTTCGGATCTAAGAAAACAGGACAAAAATTACTAGGCCAATTTAATTGATAACTATGAGCTGTTTCGGATCTATGATAACAGGAAACAAAACCCAGTTAAAAATAATGACTGATTGACCTATAAATTGTATTTTTGAAGGGAAAAAAACTCACTTGGTAGTAATAGAAAGAGTAGAGGGCATGAAGTGTCGTGGAGATGTGATGCCATGGGATTGAAGAGAAGGGAGGTTTAAGGACAAGGAGGAGACTGTCTTCAGTTTCAGAGCCATCGATCTCAATTTTTTATTGTGTTTAGTAATGCATGGCACTGATACAAAAGGAGAAAGAAATGGAGAAGACGAAAAAGAAAAAGAAACAGAAAAGTGAAAGGAGAAGAAGACGAAAAAGAAAAGGAAAAGTGGAGAAGGAGAGGAAGAGAAGAAGACGAAAAAGAAAAAGGAAATTGGTGAAGGAGAGGAAGAGAAGAAGAAAAACTGAAAAAGTTCTGGAAAAGAAAGAGAAACGAGTGAAAGGAGACGAAGACGAAACGAAAAATAATTGAGTGGAGAAGCAGACCTAAGAAATTGTGCAGGAGAAGCACTGAACTACTGAAGCAGACTGCAGTCTGCATACCCAATTACCAAGAAAAAGTGGAGGAAAAAAGAGCAGGATATCTTGGGTCCGTTTCTTTCGTTATTCCGAATCCTATTTGGAAGGATGTACTCAAAATAAATGTTTGGGCCTTTAGATCGGGTTGAAATTTTTTATTTGTTTAATTGAGCATATTGTTTGGTATTTTTGTATAAAAATATTACTGAAAAATAAGATAACAAACAATATAAAAAAGAGGGTAAATTATCAAGAATAATATTATCTGGGAAGAGGATAGTATTAAAATATTATTTTAGTAATCTAAATTTCTGTCCAATTTTATCCTAAAACAGTGGACAATGTAGATAAAAATATCATTGGCTTTGTTAATAATTACAAAACACATAATTCATAAAATGACAAAAACACCCACATCACCACAGTGCTAGATTCCCGTCACCACCATCGAAATCTGGTCAGAATTTGTCCTTACGACTCAGACTGGTCGAATCTGGCCGATGGTGTGTCGATCTAGCCTTTTCCAGCCAGATCTATCATGGATCTAGCCGGAAAAGGCCAGATCTAGCCACAAAAGGCCAGATCTGGTCGTCGTTGACCGTCAACGATGGCCAAGAGTTGATTGTCATTGACCGTTAATGACGACCATTTCTTTGGCCGTCACTGACTGCCAGATTTGGCCTTTTCCGGCCAGATCCACCATGGATCTGGCTGAAAAGGCCAAATCGGTGAATAAATGACCATTTCCGAACGTTTTTAGGCCGTTGTGACAGATTTCGGCCACCACTAACGGTGGTTGCGGGAATTTGGCAACTATGGGTGGGTGGGGTTGTTTTTGTTAATTTTTACACTTTTTTTTTCTAGAGGTGTTTAATTAAGTTAATAAACTTAAGGGGTCTAAAAGTTATTAAAAAACTAGAATATTATTTCCCAAATAATTAAACAAACAAGTATTTTGGGAATAAGATAGAGAATAGGGTTTGAAATAATAAAACAAACAAACCCTTAATTATTTATATCTAGTAATCATCTAAAAGGCATTATAGTAAAAGGGTATTTTAGGACATCTGTTATTATTATCAACCAAACACATTAATTATTAATACATCCCAATTGAACCAAGTACAATAATAATTTAAACCCGGTAATCTATAATGTAATCTTTTTTTCCGGTAATCTTATTACTAAGATAAAAAAATATTATATGATTCAAACACCCCCTTTGCTTCATTATCCTCAAAATACTATTATATTTTCTTTAATTATATTTTAAATCTCTTAAGTTTATTAATTTAACTAAACACCCTTAAAAAAAAAATTAAAAATTAACAAAAACACCCCCATCCACCCACATTTATCAGATT
The DNA here is from genome assembly GCF_008641045.1 of Pistacia vera. Lineage (NCBI taxonomy): Eukaryota > Viridiplantae > Streptophyta > Magnoliopsida > Sapindales > Anacardiaceae > Pistacia > Pistacia vera. The sequence goes on along the minus strand of NW_022196188.1, from coordinate 156,431 downwards.
TCGACCACCACTGCCGAAAGGTGATTAGAATCTGGTATAATGGCACACTACCGACTGGATCTGGCTGGTAGTGTACCGATCTATCATTTTTCGGTCAGATCCACTGCCAAAGATCTGGCCGTAGCTGGTCGTCAACGACGGTCATATCTTTGGTTGTCGCTGATGGCTAGATCTAGCCGTCAACAGCCATAAATGGCTGTAGATCTGGCATTTTCTAGCCAGATTCGTGGTGGATATGGCCGAAAAATGCCATATTAGCACACGAATGGCCAGATTCGACCAATCATGCACCATAACGCCAGATTCTGGCGGTGGTGGTCGGAATCTGGCAACTGTGGATGGGGTGTTTTTTTGTCATTTTACAAAATTTTATATATTGAGGTGTTTAGTAAATTAGCAAACCTAGAGGGGTGTTTTTGTTAATTTTTAAATCCTACCTCATTATTTTCACCCAACTCTAAAAATATCAAAAATCATATCCAAAATAATGAAACAAACTTATTTATTTTTTTCAAAACCAGTTTTTAAAACGGGTTCGGTTAACTGGTTTAATATTATCCTTAAACCGTTAACCGAACCAAAAATTCGGTTTGGTTATTTTTTAAAACCCAAACCGAACCGGTAGAGATGGCAATAGATCTGATATTTTCGAATACCCGGCCCATCCCATCCCGAAAAGGTCAGGCCTTACTTGATGTTCGCGGGCTTGGGCCTGATTTTAAGGCTCGACCTCGGGTACGAGCCGGGCCTGGGTATGTCTTCAGGCTTGGCCCGGCCTAATAATTTTAGTATTAATTATAGTAAATTACCCTTATACTATATATTTAATTACAAGATTAATTATTCTACATATATATACTTATTTTTCTCAAACCTTACATGGATTGATGGATGCACTTTATGGAAAGTTATTTATATATTTGATGAGTATTAAAAAATAAATTAATATTTAAAAATTGTTTCTAGAATTAAAAATAAAAATATAAAAAAAAATTTGAAATTTATTAATATTTAAAAATTCACATTATAAAAATGGGCAGGCTTAGGCTGGGCCTGAGATTACAAAAAACCCGTCAGACCAAACTTGGGTTTTACCTGTCATACCCGTGACGGGCTTGGGCCTTTGTCATGAGGTCAGGCTTGGGTCTAGGCTAAAGGGTATCCGATCCTGGCTCGACCCATTGCCATCACTACGAATCGGTTAATCTGAAAATTTGTTTTTTCGATTCAGTTTTGATTCGATTTTCCGGTTTGATTCGGCTTTCAATTTTTTTTTTTTGGCAGCCTAAGCACCTTTTATAACGAACTGGCTTTTGAAACCGTGTACATACGAAAAAGGAAATATTGTCTCTGTTTTACACTTCTCGATCTATTGAAAGAAAGTCGATCACATATAAACACATTTTAATACTTTAAATTAAGTTTCAAATTTAATCATATGAAAATGGGTATTTTTATCATAATTGTGGTCTCAAGCTTTTGAAAATTGGGGCAACCAGACACAGAGCTGCGTGCGTGCATGATTATAAGATTGACTTGCGGTAAATATATGAAACCGCACGCTAACTACTGTTATTACTATTACTATTACTATAATTAAATACTGTTAATTTAATGATTTAAAATATATTAATAATTTATTATTTATTACTAGGCTCTTAACGTAACTATTATAGTCTACAAATTTGGACTTTCAAGTTCATCATGAAACTAAGACTACATCTTAATTCACATCACATGTCTTGTCTTATACTACTTTACCCAAATACTAATTGAATGCCACATGCTTATACGTGTCATCCATGCCTTCTAACACTGCTTACCATTTTAAAGAACAAGAAGAAAATTTTAGAGGAAAAATATTTGTAATCCATTGACTAACCTATCTTTTTAATCAAAATCACCCTCCTTCTGTAAATAGATTCAAAATTATTTTATGGGTTTATTTGCAAGGGAAACTATTATTAGATGTCTTTATGATCAATTATGGTTTTAGATATAAATGCTTAGAGATCTAGTATGATTTAAGCTTAACGTTTTAGATGAATTACATGGTATAATAAATAGATGCATGCATGAATCTTTAATTTAAGTTTCCAAAACCTAATTGTCCCTTGAATTTCATGGAACAGCCAAAATCTTTTTTTTTTTTTTTTTTAATTTATTTAAATTTCATATGAAACCTTGCTTTTTTATAATACTCTTTCCGTTTCAATATAACTGTCGTTTTAAGTTTTTACACAGTTTTTAATAAATAAAAAAACTGTGCAGAGATTTGACTTTTTCCTCATATTGCAGGTGGGAAAATTTTGTTTTCTCCGCTGCAATACATGTGTGAAATATTAAAATAAAGAGAGAGAAATTGTGAAAGATAGGAGATGAGGGAAAGAGATAGATAAAGAGAGAGAGAGAGGAGTGTGAGGTAGGGTAGAGAAAAAGGTAGAGAGAAGAGATGCGGGGCAGAGTGAAGAATAAAGACATGAGTCACAAAACCTTGAAAAAAGACAACGTCATTTATTTTAAAAAAATTAATACCCTCACAACGGCTTTTATAAAGAAACAGAGAAGTAATATGATGCATGACTATCTATTCTTTATCGATCATTTCTTTCAATAAAACTCTTCTAGTAACTTACTATAACACATACTCGATCTTTTGTAATTCTTTTTATAGAAATTCTAGTCAAGAAACGCTACTTTTTATAAGACTATTCCTTTAGAAGTTGTATCATATGGATCCTACAGAGAAAATATCTTGACCTGAATGTAATTAAAGGATGCCTGTCGGTGGCAAATTCAATTGAGTAAATATCATAGAAGATGGTAAGCATACTTGTAAGTTTATTAAAGTTATCACCCATAACACATGCATATTCTGCCCTTAATTAAACCCTTATTTTTCTTCCGAAAATCCAGCTGAAGGGAACATTAACACTAGTGTTAGCTTGTTTTGTCCTAGCCTGAGCTTTATTTTCCAATCTTCTAATCCTCCTAGGCAATTCACACACAAAATCTTGAGCTCTATGCCCCTCACCGGAGAGACCCGTCAGCTTCTCCACATTCCATTTTCCTAGAAGAAATTCTAGAATATCTGCGTAGTCCTTGGCTGTGTAGACTCCAAGGCGTTGAGTGACAGCTGAGAAGTGATCGAAAATATTATCATCTTCCCCGTCATACATCAAATGTGCTGGCATTTTAATCTTTTTCCTCATCATCCCATCTAAAGCCAACATTGTGTCATCCGGGTCTACTTCAAAGAGCTTCTCCACGATCTTTGTGTACGCAGTTTCATGTCTTTTCTCATCAGCAGCAATAATACCGCATATTTGTGCTAGTTTCACATCTCCGTGCTCCTTGGCCAGCCTTGCCGTGTTACCATGTGAGATGAATGTTGCTCTCTCTTGGAAGGATGTGTAGATGAATCCATTGTAGGGATTTTTTTCAAATTTAGGATCCTATATTAATTAAAGTATATGTTCATTTTATGAGTTGATGATAAGTGGTACTATTAAATTAAATTTATATAATAAGAATTATCTTACCATCCCTGCTCCTATGAGATACTGAATAGTCTTCTCAATCTGCTTCATGTTGACTCGTCCAGAGAGGTAAAGATACTTATTGAGAAGGTCACCATGTCTATTTTCTTCCGCACTCCAAGCCCTTATCCAAGTTGCCCAAGAACCGAGGCTTGCACCAGTCTCATCCCGAACCCCATCAAGTGTGTTGAGTATTGTTTGGTATGTTGGAAGGGCTTCTTCTGTAATCATATCACCAACTAATATAACGAAATACTCATCAGGGAGATGACTAACTCTTTCCCTCAATTCCTTGACTTGATCGTAGAATCCTTCAGTTTCAGGTTCTGGTAGAAAATCTGTTGGTTGCCAACTGTTCTCAACAGGCTTTAGGTGTACCAACACATTCTGCTCAGCCCAACCCTCCAAGGATTTGAATAATTCAATCTTCTCTGGTGGAATGGAATGAGTAACTTCACCATATACGTCTCCTCGACGGCAATACAGCTTCCTTAAATTCCCGACCTCTCTGTAATAAACAGACAAGAATTAAAAATTCCTAAGTAATTAAATAATTTATGCGTGTTTTCATGTAGCTAGCGCTAATCTAGCGATATAAATAGCAAATTTTCAAACGCCTTCAAATCATCACCAAACAATAATTTTTAAATAAATTTGATAATATATACTTTATACATTTATAAGCATGCATACAGAACTTTAAGAAACCTGCATGCATGTATATGCTGCATCTTGGCAAAAATTACTAGGCCAATTTAATTGATAACAACAAGCTGTTTCGGATCTATGAAAACAGGAAACAAAACCCAGTTAAAAATAATGACTGATTGACCTATAAATTGTACTTTTGAAGGGAAGAAAACTCACTTGGCTGTAATAGAAAGAGTAGAGGGCATGAAGTGTCGTGGAGATGTGATGCCATGGGATTGAAGAGAAGGGAGGTTTAAGGACAAGGAGGAGACTGTCTTCAGTTTCAGAGCCATCGATCTCAATTTTTTATTGTGTTTAGTAATGCATGGCAGTGATACGAAAGGAGAAGCACCTTTTATAACGAATTGGCTTTTGAAATCGTGTACGTCCGAAAAAGGAAATATTGTCCCTGTTTTACACTTCTCGATCTATTGAAAGAAATTCGAACACATATAAACACATTTTAATACTTTAAATTGAGTTTCAAATTTAATCATATGAAAATGGGTATTTTTATCATAATTGTGCTCAAGCTTCTGAAAATTGCGGCAACCAAGACACAACTGTGGGCGTGCATTATTATATGAGGATGAATAGAAATTGAGAAAAAGGCCTTACGAAATAAAAATGTGAGGTTGGCGTAATTTCCTTGAAAACGATCAAAAACGTGCATAACAGAATGGAAGGTGGATTTCAAACATGCTATTGCCGCCTTCATATACAGGAGTTCATTACGTAATATCATCTTGCAACCCACACAAAATTGAAGTTGAAATGTGTTTAGTAATAATGTTTGCGTCCAGAGTTGTATCACCAGAAATTACTCCATCACCATATACGCATTTTTAATATTTTATTTCCTTTTGTTATAACAATCTAAAATATGAAATCTAACTATAATGGAAATCACATGTTTCACTTGCTTAAAGAGCATATATTATATGTTATATGTTGAAAGTCAAACCGATTGATTGTGTTTATTTGATTCTTTTATTTTGTTGTTATATATTAGCTAAAGTATCTTGTTTTTTAGGAATTTTTATTTCTTAATTTTTATTTTCCTTTTACAAGAAGATTGAATTCCTAATTGTCAAATTTTTTTGATTTATTTTTATTATTTTCCTTTAAGAGATATTCCTTTCCGGAATTATCTCACTATTGTAACCTATTTATTTATGTCTTCTTTATTCAATAAAAAAGAAGATCACAGAAGAAATTGAGTTGATGTTCTTTCATACTTTCATTCTTTATTTTCTTCATGGTATCAGAGTGGGTTTAATCCTCTCTTTGTCTCTATCATCAAGTTTTTCTTATTTGTTATCTCTGCATCAATAGATGGAGAAAGAAGGTCAAGGAAATCACGTCTCCGCCGAGGAGCCATCACGTTCTAAAGCAAGTTTGTTTAACAAAGAGCAAATGGAGACGCTTCAAAAATTATTGTCTCCTTTTCTGTCAACTCAGTCACAAACCGGCTCATCTTCCAACTATGTTATTGGTTACGGAACCTTGAATCACAAAGATAATTTTTTGAGTGCCTTTGCTGTGGGTAAGAAACGTAAAAAACCTTGGATTGTGGACTCAAGAGCATATGATCACATGACGGGAGATGCAACAATGTTTGATACATATAACCCATGTCCAAATAATTTAAAGGTCCGAATAGCAGATAATTCGCTATCAAAGGTTATCGGTACAGGCTTAGTTGTGCTATCAAAGAACCTTACTCTCAACTCTGTTCTTTTTGTTCCTAACTTGGAATGTAATCTATTGTCAATTAGTAAACTCACTAAGGAAAAGAGGTGTGTTATTAATTTTTCCTCCACTCATTGTGAATTTCAGGATTTGGATTGGGGGAAGACGATTAGTAATGCTGAGGAATGCTCTGGACTCTACATCCTTAAGGAGCGCCATTATCCAGAAGAACAATCTCAAAAGGCAATTAGTGTTAATTCTTTTTCTGTTTCTTGTCAAAATAACGATAGTGAAATCATGTTGTGGCACTATCGCTTAGGTCATCCAAATTTTATGTATCTCAAGCATTTATTTCCATCCTTACTTAACAAAAATTCAAAATCCTTTGAGTGTGAAATCTGTCAATTATCAAAACATGTTCGATCTCATTTTCACATTCAACCCTACAAAGCGTCTAGTTCATTCTCAATAATTCATAATGATATTTGGGGTCCATCAAAAATAAAAAATGTAACATGTGCCAGGTGGTTTGTCTCATTCATAGATGATCCCACTAGATAAACCTGGGTATTCCTCATGAAAGAAAAATCAGGTTCAAATATTCAAAAGTTTCAAAAATATGATTCAGACCCAATTCCAATAAAAAATACAAATCCTAAAGTCTGATAATACTAGAGATTATTTCAACTCCAGCCTAAAAGAATTTCTAGCAAAAAAAGGAATAATTCACTAAAGTTCATGTATAGAGAAGCCACAACAAAATAAGATCGCTAAAAGAAAAAATAGACATTTACTTAGCTGGCTAGATCGCTCATGTTCGCAACAACTGTACCAAAATATCTCTAGGGGGAAGCAGTTCTTACGGCAGCTTACTTTATCAATAGAATGTCGTCTAAAGTTCTAAAATTCAACACACTTTGTCACACCTCCTAAAATCTTTTCCAACAACTCATCTTATTTCCACCATCTCACCCAAAATTTTTGGGTGCTCTGTCTTTGTCCATGTCCATCAACAACATAGAAGTAAACTTGATCCTAAGTCACTCAAGTACATCTTTCTTGGGTATTCCTCAAATCAAAAAGGGTATAAGTGTTATTCTTCAGTCACACAAAAATTCTATCATTCGATAGCATCACCTTTTTTGAAAACCAGCCTTACTACCCCAAAACTGATATTCAGGAGGAGAATTCAACTCAGGAATATCAATTTTGGGACTTTGAGTCATCATTGAGTCACCCATCACCACAGAAAATCACATTTCTCAAGAGCCTCCGAATTCACTCCTACCTGTTGAAAACATTGTGTTCATTGTTTACTTGGGGGATAAGGAGCACATCCAAAAGGAAACGGAGGAAGGAACACTTCCTCAACAAATCCATGAAGTTGAACCAAGTCCGAATTCGAGCAAAATTCCAGGTAACAATATTTTTGACTTAGATAGTGTTGTTGATTTCGAGTTAGAAAATGATATTCTAAATATGCCTATAGCTTGAGAAAAGGAGTTAGATCATGCACTCAGCATCTCATTGGGAATTTTATTTCATATGATAAACTATCACCATTTTTCCGTGCCTTTACTACTAGCATCACAGAGATACAGGTTTCTCAAAACATTCAGGAAGCTTTTAAGTGTCCTAAGTGGAAAACTGCAATTGATGAGGTAGTTCAGGCTCTTGAAAAGAATGGTACTTGGAAAATTATTGAACTCCCGAGGGGAAGAAACCAGTTTGGTGTAAATGGATTTTCAAAGTAAAGTACAAGGCAGGTGGGAATGTGGACAAGTACAAAGCGAGGTTGATCTCCAAATGATTTACTCAATCATATGGCATTGACTATTAGGAAACATTTGCTCCCGTTGCCAAGCTCAATACCATTCATGTACTACTTCACTAACTCGATGTAAATAATGTCTTTCTCAATGGTGACTTAGAAGAAGAAGTGTATATGGAAATTCTTGCAGGCCTAGAATCAAGATTCAATGTCAACAAGGTATGTCGTCTCAGAAAATCCTTGTATGGCTTAAACAGTCTCCTCGTGCCTAGTTTGAAAGATTCACTAATACAGTGAAATGGTAAGAGTACTCTCAATGTCAGTCGGACCACACATTATTTGTGAAGCACTCATCTGATAGGAAATTGGTTGTTATCATTATATATGTGGACGATATCATTCTGATAGGTGATCATGAGGAGGAATTATGTAAGATTAAACAATTCCTTACAAAGGAGTTTGAAATCAAGGATCTCGGGAACCTCATATTTTTATCTCAAAATAGAGATTGCATGGTCAAAGAAAGGTATAGCAGTCTCACAACGTAAATATGTTCTGGATTTACTAAATGAAACAGGAATGTTAAGATGCAAGTCTACAGAAACTCCTATTGATTCAACTGTCAAACTTGTTAACAATGATGATTGTGCACCAATTGATAAAAGAATGTATCAACGCCTTGTAGGGAAGCTCGTATATCTATCCCATACAAGGTTAGACATAGGTTTCTCAATGGACAAGTTCAATGATAGATCTCAAATCAACATCAGGATATTGTTCCTATGTGTAGGGAAACTTGGTGACTTGGAGGAGCAAGAAGCAATCTGTTGTACCCCGTAGTAGTGCAAAAGCAGAATTCCGAGCCATGGCACAAGGAATTTGTGAAGGAATTTGGTTATAAAGATTATTGTCAGAATTAAAGGTTCCCTTGAAGCATCCTATGGAATTATATTGTGACAATCAAGTCGTCATCAATTTGTGAAGGAATTATATTGCCATCACATGCAACTGTACCTTTAACAATAATTCAACCTACCTTATCAGTCAATTGTATTTTCTCCTTCTCTTTACGGAACCTATGAAATTTTGGTATGGAGTTGTTGTTTCAATTTTGTTAAAATGGACAGATTATACCAATTTTGGGAAGAATCTTCTTTTGAAATTTATATTATTGTAAATTTCTCCTTTGAAATTGTGGTCAACCTTCCCTTATTTTACCCTGAAAGAAAGCCTGTATTTTTTATCTAAGCCAAAATAGTGCAATTCTTATCAGGTCAAATTTTAGGAGAGAATGAAATTTGCCACTACGCCCACTATACATAAAAACTTCATGTAATCCCTGTTAGCAGGAGACGGGTATTTTCATATTTATATATATTTTCGTATTTTTATTTTTTAAATTTGAAAAATAAAAATAATTGTCTTTTCTTTCATGTAAAAAAATTTTTGTCATTTTTTTTTTAAATTTTAAAACCTTTTTTTTATTTAAGTTATTTTATTGTGTTTGGTTTTTCTTATTTTCTTATTATTTTTAATAGTTAAATTTTAAAATCAAACAATTATTTTTTTAAACGTTTAACTTAATTTTTTTTTTTTTTTGTTTTTAAATTTAAAATTGAAAGACTAACACCAAATAAGTATAGTAATAACACCCTTTGTATTAATGGCTGGACATCGACAAAATGTGAAAAACCCTGACCTTAAATCTAAAATGGTTGGGTGGTTAGAGATGAAGAAGAAGATGGGAGGATAGTATAGTAATAACAGCCTTTGTATTAATGTCACAACTTCACGATCACTAACAATGTTATAAATCTATAATAAAAGAAAGGTGGAACATATCGTTTGCTCATATTATAATTGTGTTTTTTCTTTGTTGAAAGTGGTAGTTCATCATATGAATGCTGACAATCACATCATCTCTTATTCCTCTTTTTCTGTTCTGGTTTATTAATGTTGGTACTTAATACCCTAAACAGTAACAATTCTATTGGTTTAATTAAACTTGGCACAAGCATTAGACATATCAACTATCTTGACTCAAACTAAACCACTCTTATTAGCTAAATTCAGCAGGCAAACCCCATCTCATTAAATTCCTTTTATCCACAATCAAAACTTTTTACTATCAAGTTTACACTGGGGAGTTTTAGATACATGCCATAAGATTGTACCATAAAGGAAAGATTAAACAAAACCACTAAACATGACTACGAGAAGGGGGAAGCTATAGATGATTATATGTGCAACTCTGCTGTTCCGCCGTGGCAGAACCTGGTTTCAGAGATGACAGGGGCGATATTTCATTTGGGTTCATACTTGTACCATCGGGAGGCAAACACCTTTTTGAGAAAAATTTGGCAATACTCTTTCCTCTTCCACTATTTTTTTCTGCGAATCAGAGAACAGATGACTTATTTTTTTTTTTTTAAAAAAAAAAAAATCTATATCCAGATGATGAACAACCTAATTAAGACACGGATGAGGTTCACATACCAGGAGATATTGACAAGCCAAGCTTCACCAATATATCCTTCTTGACCTGCACCACAAGATTACTAAGACTTTAAAAATAATAAACTTAACTAGAATCAAATTTGCTAAAAAATAAAGTAATACTACACATACAACATTTTTATATAATATTTCTCATACAACATTATGTGACAAAATATGATTGGTTGATTTTAAATTAAAATTAAACTTTCACCCAATCATCTTTTGCTACATAATGTTGTACGAGAATGTTGTATGTCTAATATTATTATAAAAAATAAACTTAACTAGAATCAAAATTGCTAACAAGGAAGAATTCACAAGCCTTCCACAACAGTGCCCCCAAGGTATAATTGATGCCTCACAAGTCCAAGTCAAACGTATATACAAATCACAAGAAAGCTTTGCTAGAATGTAAATGATAAATCCTAAAGTATGCTCAATCAAAGTTGCAAAATACACAACCCAGCATAAATATTCTTGGAGGCCCAAATCAATCAGAAGTCATTAATAGATTCAAATACGGATAATAATGTTAATGATTTCAAATAGCATTAATTAACTAATACATATGCATGGGTGTATTTTTTCCATATAAGAGCACCATAGGAATTAAACTCCTACAACAATAATGAAAATATGGAATTAGTAACTAACCTGCCAACGATTATCTGTAAAATCTGATATCTCACGTACTTTATTTCTTAATTGAGTCTTTGAAACAGAAGGGAACTTCTGTTGTAGAGACTCCACAACCTTATTGATACCTGTTGAGCATGAGTTAATAACAGAGACCTGAAAATCAAAGGGTTACATTAGCTTCAACTCATCACTGTGGTATTAATATCAGAACAAGGAACAGATGCATTAGAATATCTTTGTTCCTTCAAACAAAACATAGTATCAACGACTTCCATAGTTTTAGATAGAAAGTTATACACGGTCTCAGAGATGTTTCTTATATTAGCTCCAGAGAAAAATAAATAAATAAAAAATAATAATAATAATTTTGCAACTTACAACTGCAGGCAAATCTGATTCTGGTATAGTTGTCACAGTTGAAACTGTTATTGTACTGCCTTTGACATTTGACAAGCAAGCCTCTTGATCCTCATCACTTATGCTATCAACAGTTATTTCTACAAGGATACCATCAGGGAATGCACGCATGCTCAGAGCTTGCAAGCATGTCTGTTCCATTTTAGAAGTACCACTGAGATTTTCAGCCATTAAAAGCGGGGCCTTTTCATGCATCAGATTCAATATAATCAAGGGTTGGTTTTTCCGAAGAGCATGCTCTGTTAAATTGTGAAGATACTTCTGTTGCCGAACTAATGCACAGGATTCTTCGTTTTCTAACTCCTGCTTACAGCTAGGAGAACTTTTAGTCTCCTCAACAGAGTAATCAACTTCCATCCTGTCGACTTGTACACCCTACAGGGTAAAGACAAAGAAGATAAATAAAATGTACTTCGTAGATGTTTTAGAGTATGGATGGGTAAATTTTGGTAGCTAAATTCCTAATAGTGAGGCCCCATGTGAGCATCCAAAACATACTTTCATTGCATGATCACTAGGTCCATAGTGACAAACCCAGAAAATTCTTCTATGCTCTGTGTCCAAAATTCTAACTGGACAACAGTTTGCTATTTATTTTGAGTTTAGCATGTGCTTATGATGGGTAACCAATCTAAAGATTTTCCCAAAGTGAATTCATTTACAAACTTAAATATGATGTAAACAAAATGCTAAAACACTTGCTTACTCTCTTTAATAATTGCTACTTATTTTCAAGCAATGTATCCAGTTTTTATGTGAATCATGTCATGTGATATATTTTCATTTTGTTTGGCAAACCCAAAATTAGTGTATATTGGCTTGAAAATAAGTAGTTAGTGTTATAAAAAGTAAATAAACAAGTACTGCTACCATTCCTATATTATGTAAAGGTCCACAAAACCAAAAGATTTGGTTGTGGTTAGAACCTTAAGTTTCAACAGGGAGGTTAAGGGTTCAACATCCCTGGTGGCCACATATGTCCAAAAGTTATCTAAATACCAAAACCATAGAGTCTGCCGTTAATCTGCAGCTTATAACTCGTTGAAGTCATAACAAAGATGAGAGGATTATCCAAACATATATTGCTGAGTCCACAAAACAAAATAATAAGGGATAACATATGAGTCCAAAGTGAATGGGATCAATAATAAAGTTACTCAACTATGTTCCTGGATATCATTAGATCAGAATTTAAAGTATCACATTCAATAATACAAATAATAAAATAATTACAATAATGCATCTTCAACACAATGAGATTTCATTGCTTACCTCATCTTCTGAGAGATAACCATCAGGAACGAAAAAACCATCTTCAGTTTCCTCTTCGTCTTCAACTTTTGAACCTTCTTCATCATCATCTTTATCACAATCAGAGAGGCTTTCCCCTGGATCCTCCTGCACCACGAAAATGCCATTTGGATATCACTACCTAATTAGAGGTTTTTATTTGAAGTTTAGATAGAGAAACTGTCATTACCTCTTCCCATTCTTCATCACTATCAACATCATAATCCAAATCCGGGTCCTTCCTTAAAGGGTGGCACGGTCCCACTACATGGCTGAAAACATGGAATAATATATCAGTTACAGAATCCTACTCATTGCCATCCAGGCATATAGGACACGTTCCTTCCTAGGTAAGGCATGAGAAGGGAGAAAAAATAAAGTAGATGGCCAAAAAAAATCTAATCTTCATTGGAAAATTTGACAAATATTTCTTTGTTTTACTTAATAAGGCACATGAAGACTTGGAGGGAAAAAAAAAACCTAGAGAGAAGGGTGGAGATGCATTTACTTCATGAAGAATGTTGGTTCACTAAGCATGGCAATTCAGCTGTCTTTTATAGCCAGCAAAAAAATTGGTTATGAATGAGGCTATTGGTCATCATGAAGACATAGCAGACTTTCAATTACTCATCAAAGTGGACAAATCATAGAATAGGATAATAAACAGGAAAGATCATTTAATCATCGCAATCACAGAATAAGAAAAGAAAAAGAAACCTTCACAAGACATCTCTAAGACAGACTGCACTAGTCATGTGAGACAAATAAAAAGATCAAGAAATAGAGCTTACCTTTTCTTGGGCCAAATACCATAGAATGCAGGTCTATGACTCTTATCAAACTGCAATAATTGCTTTCTCTTGTTGCATTTCTTAGCATCAGGAGAACTATCCGCAATATTAATGAATGATCTATCCTCGATAGTTTGTTCACCCCATCGATCTACAGGCTTCTCCATGCACAAATCATCATCTTGACCTAAACCTCTGTTATTAGTTAGCTTAAGTTCCTTAAACAATGCCGTCTTAGGCTTCCTACGTATTCCCCAATGCTGATTTTCATTTGAGCGAATAGAATGACCAAACTGACGCCAAGAGGATAAGTGAGATCTGAGAAATAGAGTATATCTCAGGATCAAAGATTAAAATAGAAATTTAACAAATACAAACAGGAGACAAAAACAAACATGGCAACCTACTTGCGAAGATCATCAACATTAATCTCAGCATTTGATAAGAGAGCATAGTCCATTGATACAGTAACTGCTTCAGCCACCTTTTCACTCTTCTTACTCAATGAATCATATGTACTTTCTCTACATGAAGACTGGTCATTCTGGCATGACGAAGTAGTTTTACTTCTTTTAAGAAAGCTTTCCATCATTGAGGCCTGCTTTCGGATAGCAAGTTGCTTTTTTAATTCAGCTTCTTCCCTCTCTCGACGCCGTTGATCTTTCTCAGCTTCTTCTTGTTGCTTTCGTTGTTGTTTCCTAATTTCACACTCTTCTTTCTCACGACGCCTTTCATCTTTTTCTGCCTCCTCTTGCAAACGTTTTTGCTCCTTTTCCTGAATTATATTATGCCAAAGCAGAAAACCTTATCAGTGTGAAGTTCGAAACAGCATTAAAAAAAAAATCATTATTGCAACACATTAAATTTCATGTTTAAATTATCCAACACAACATATGATGTAAATCATAACCTAAAATAAAACATAATTTCTTGTAACCATATAGATCTTTAAGAGCACAATGGAATCAATCAAAGCAACATATTATCACAGTATCAATCTACATACATATTATCACAGCATCGATCACAGATCAAAAACAAGCGGCCATGACTAAAAGCACATAATAGAATTGAAATTTTTGCACCTACATTTTGCATCTTCTCCTTGTGTAGTTCGCGATCCATTTTCTTTTTCTCTTTCTCAACTTCTCGTTTATTTCTTTCTAATTGTTTGGCAATCAACTTCTCTTCTCGCTTGGCATCTTTCACAACCCTGTAACAATGAATAAAAACTTTAATGAAAGAAAAAAAAAATTAAACACAAAACATGATAAGGCCATTGCAGATACATACATATCCGCATCGCTCTTCTTTAACATATTATCCACTAAAATACGTATATCTTCCTCCCTTAACACTTTACCAAGCTTTTCAGATGCTTTCATCAGATCGTGAATGACATTAGGATCACTCTCTGACTTTTGCAGTGCAGTTACCATGGCTGAAATGAACCAAAAACGTCATCAATTGACTATCACAATAATCATTAAAGACGATCATTTTATAACATTTCTATGTATTAGAATATAGACTGCTCAGAATCATTAAAAGAAAATGCCTCCATGTTTGCATCTTATCCAGAAAAATTTACCAGAAACAGCAGTAATCCTCTCATGAATCTTCTTCCTACACATCCGCCGAATTTTCAATGCCCCACGCACAGAATTCGGAAGCAATTTCACATCTCTGGTCTGTAAAATAAGTACAGAATTTCAATTAGCTGAACCCTAATTACTACACCATTGACTAGATAACAATCCAATGCTAAATTAGTAATTCTAAGTGAGTATATCACAAATTATATTGGGTAACAATAGATGAAATCAACAATGAGTAAAATAAAAAATTCACAAAGTAATTACCTCCCAACACCAGAGACAAGCCTGAGTATGATCCTCCAATACATCAGCATCAACATTTGGAACTCCATACATTACTCTCTGTCCAACACATACCACCGCACTCTTCACAGCGGCCGAAGTCAAACCCACATTTTCATTCTCCTTGAGCTTCATGTGAATCTCTTCCACCAATTTCGACAACGGTAATGAACTCTCCTCCATCAACGCCGCCACCGATGCGTTTAACGAACCACCGCTTGCGGTGATATCAAAACTTAATCTTTGACTTGTAATCATTTCGTGGTATTACCGGAAAAGACCCTGCAGTTCTTCGTCTAAGCTCTTGATTTGACTCTCTTTCTCTTCTGTGGTAAGTACCAAACACGCTCTCTTACGTTTCACAGCCTTCTTAGGCCGATCTTCTACGGTGCCCGTATCCCCCATTTCCGAAACAAAACGACTACGTTTCTAAGATCTAGGGTTTGAGGTTTGAGGCTTGAGGAAGAAGATGATTTTGTCAGAAGAATGAAGAAAGCTTTTTATTTTCTATCTGATTGAAAACATTTCATTTCTCTCTTTTTTTTTTTCTTTTTTTTTAAATTTTTGGGTTTTTTTTTTTTTTTTTTTTTTAAGGTGTCTATATTGAATTCTCACTAATAATAGTTTTGATAGTGATGGGAAGTGGGATCAAGTTCTTTGTGTGCTCCTTTTTTTTTTGAAAGGTGGGAAACTGTAGCGATGAGACGTTTGATAAATAATATTAAATAGTTTGGTATTATTATTTTGTTTTTTGTTTTTCCCGCCCATTGAGAAGATTGCTTTATTTGGCTCCAAAATGTTTTGCAGATAAAGGTCTGTTTGGCGCCATCAATTTTTTGGGTTTGAAACCGTGCTGTAGGTTGTATGGGGCGTACGGTGGGGCTAACGTCCAACTACTGACACGTGTATATCGAGCTTTTCCTTTGTAACCTATTTGTGACACCTTGACTGTTGTTCATAACAGGCTGAGGCCCAGCAAAGCCCATATCAAGAAAAATCAATGAAAATATTATGATAAATCAGAATCATTTTGGTTGGTCAAGTATACCTCACTTTAACTAATTTTCTAGAGGAGTTATTCCATATAACCCATCACTGTGGTCCCTCAGGTGAATCATGGGCAAGACCTACCTCGTGACCCCTTAGATAAATTATGAGTAAATATATTACCTTTGCACCCAACAGAAGGATCAAGCCTAGGACTGTAAGTTGGATCATTTACAGTCCCCTTAATTTGCCATTATCACTGGATTACCTATGAACGGTTAAGAAATGAAGTTTACCATACTTAATTTTGTAAATGTAATATTCTTGTGTATTTGATTAATTTAATTTTCCTTGAGCAGAATGTTAATGAGAAGGTTTATGTTAATCTTGTCAGCTTACCACTTGTTGGCCACATGTCTCCTCTTCATCAACTATAAACTTTAGCTGTCAACTGCAATTTTACTTTATCTCCCAGATTAGATGTTTATTATTACTGAAATTTCTCAATAATATATTGGTTGATAGTTTGGCTGCTTAATGAAGTAGTTTACCACTGCGCATTCTGTAACCAGGCCTCATGTATCATGCAATTCAGTGATGTTTCTATAAAGTCTCTTCTCAGAACATATTTTCAACACTAAATCAGCAAACTCAATTCCTAGTTTGACAAAGCATCNGAAAGCTTTTTATTTTCTATCTGATTGAAAACATTTCATTTCTCTCTTTTTTTTTTTTTTTTTTTTTTTTTTAATTTTTGGGTTTTTTTTCTTTTTCTTGAAAGGTGGGAAACTGTAGCGATGAGACGTTTAATAAATAATATTAAATTGTTTTGGTATTATTATTTTATTTTTTGTTTTTCCCGCCCATTGAGAAGATTGCTTTATTTGGCTCCAAAATGTTTTGCAGATAAAGGCCGGTTTGGCGCCATCAATTTTTTGGGTTTGAAACCGTGCTGTAGGTTGTATGGGGCTTACGGTGGGGCTAACGTTCCAATACTGACACGTGTATATTAGGCTTTTCCTTTGTAATCTATTTGCGACATGCTGATAATTGGGCCGAACGACTTTTGCATACCCAAGGTTTGTCGAAACGACAGTTGATACCCAAAAGATTTTGAAACGACAAATAGGTACCTTCCGTCATGTTCTGTTAGTGATTTTCGTTAGATAATAGTGAAAAGACTAAAATGCCCTTAAAAGTTTAATTTTTAGTTTTTTTATAAATTTAAAAATTTCTAAAAAACCCGCTAGGTTTGCTAATTTGACTAAACACCCCAATATATAAAAATTTTATAAAATAACAAAAACACCCCAACCTCCGCAGTGCCAGATTCCGGCCGCTATCGCCGGAATCTGGCCGGAAAATTGCGTTACGACACAGACCCATCGGATCTGTGTCGTAACGAGTAGATCTTTCATTTTCCGGCAAGATCCGTGGCTGATCTGGCCGGAAAAGGCCAGATCTACGGCCAGATCTGGCCGTTGAGACCGGAAACTTGCCGAAAAATTGTGTTACGACACAGACCCATCGGATCTGCGTCGTAACACGTCGATCTGGAATTTTCCGGCCAGATCCGTGGAGGATCTGGCTGGAAAAAGCCAGATCTGGCCGTCGAGGCCGAAAAAGGCCAGATCGGTGTGTTACGACACAGATCCGATGGTTCTATGTCGTAACACAATTTTTCGGCCAGATTCCGGCGGTGGTGGCCGGAATCTGACACTGTGGATGCGGGGGTGTATTTGTTATTTTATCAAGTTTTTATATATTGGGGTATTTAGTCAAATTAGCAAACTTAGGGGGTTTTTTTAGAAATTTTTAAATTTATAAAAAACTAAAAATTAAACTTTCAAGGGCATTTTAGTCTTTTCACTATTATCTAACGAAAATCACTAACAGAACATGACGGAAGGTACCCATTTGTCATTTCAAAACCTTTTGGGTACTGATTTGTCGTTTCGACAAATATTGGACATGTATAAGTCGTTCTCCCCTGATAATTGTTCACACTGGGCTAAGACCAACACGGCCCATATCAAGGTATGTAAAGAAAAATAAATGAAAATGTCTGATAAATCAAAATCATTTTGATTGGTCATGTAACAGTATAAATGGAGTTTTTTTTTTTTTTTTTTCCAGCATACCCCACCTTAACTAATTTTCAAGAGGAGTTATCCTATAGTAACCCATCATTGTGATCCCTCAAGTAAATCATAGGTAAAACCTACCGTACAACCTCTTAGATAAATCATGAGCAAATGTATTACCTTTGCATCCAATGAAAGGATCAAACTTAGAACTGAGTTAGATCATTTATAGTTCCCTTTATTCGCCCTTACCACTGAGCTACCTATGAACGGTTAAGAAATGAAGTTTACCATACTTAATTTTGTAAATGTAATATTCTAGTGTGTTTGATTAATTTCATTTTCCTTGAGCAGAATGTGACAAATGTTAATGAGAAGGTTTATGTTAATCTTGTCAGCTTGCCACTTGGTGGCCACATGTCTCCTCTTCATCGACTACAAACTTTAGCTGTCAACTGCAATTTACTTTATCTCCCAGATTAGATGTTTATTATTACTGAAATTTCTCAATAATATATTGGTTGATAGTTTGGCTGCTTAATGACATCGATTAGCAAGTAGTTTACCACTGCGCATTCTGTAACCAGGCCTCATGAATCATGCAATTCAGTGATGTTTCTATAAAGTCTCTTCTCAGAACATATTTTCAACACTAAATCAGCAAACTCAATTCCTAGTTTGACAAAGCATCATCATGAATGTATATTTTTATCGATGATATATGCTACTTTATGAACAAAATTAACAAAGACTAATTAAAAAAAAGCCACTAAGAGCCGAAAACAAATGAGTTGGTATATGCTACAGTTTGAGCATGAAGGAGCATATGTTCAGTGATAGCAGCAGTTGGTGAGTTTGAAGGGAGACCATTCTCGCAATCGCAAGCCAATGTTGTCAACTTTCCCAAATCACTAATGCTCTTATACTGTTTCTGTTGTGACAGCTTGTAATCTTCAATCCCGGATCAGTAGTGTTGTCATGAAACTGACAGAAAGTTTGGTAGTTCTTGTCAACTTGTTTCATGGCTAGCTCGATTGATATAAGTGAGAGTAGAGCAGTTTGTACGATTGTCACTCAGTAATATGCTCTCACAAATTTCTTGGTTCAGAGTTAGGCTACAAATAGAAGAAATGACAGATTGGGTGACACCAACTGAGGGAGTGATCATAACAAATGCCACCAAAATAACACAAGCAGAGGCTACAATAACACTACACAAACCCAATTTACTCAAGTTAAATGAAAATATAAGAAATTTTATAATAGTTTACCTTGCTAGAGATCTCTAACGTAATCTTGTTGATCTGCATCCAACCTTGCTAATTGGAATGAGCTGATTTTGTGTATTCTATCCTTTTTAATTTCTCATACGGCTAACATATGTTAATATTTCCTTCCTAGTTTGGGAGATTTTCTTCTGATTACTATTTTTTGTAAACTTTATATATCTCCAGTCTTGAGACTATGTCAAGAGGGAAGTGTTTATATATAAGGGAGAAATTAATGAGCTACGGAAGGATTGGTGATTAACGATTGTATGTGAGAGTTTTAATTTGATAGAAATTATTAAGGCGATCATGATTGATGAAGAAAGAACACTCTCGCCACCATTTAAGCATGCAGTCTTTGGGACAATAAATATATTACATGTGCTTCGAATTGAGTTAGGGAATCGCCTTGTCGGAATATTGACTAAATGGAGATTTTATATGTGCTTCGAATTGAGTTACGGAACCGGCTTGTCGGAATATTGCAGCTGATCACGATATGCCGTACAGTGACCAGGATTTAGAAGATCCAAATGTTACAATATGATTGGGGAAGATAATATATCGAAATGAGGTTTCGAAGAAAGAAACTAAATCAAAGATATGTCTGAGATGGAGCTGGTGATAACGAAATCAAGATTGGTATTAAAATAAAGTTGGGAAATGAGTGATTGATATTGAAGAGGAGCATCCATATATAAAGGAAGGTTTATGTTTGAGTTTTGTGTCATTAAATTTCGAGACAAATATTAAGTTATTTACAGCAAGTGAAAGTGAATTATAATGATGGGAATGATGGGTTGGGGAGCAAAAGAACAAGGTTGGAGGAAGGGTCCTTGGACTCCTGAAGAAGATAAGCTACTTACTTGCGTGGAGAAGGAAGATGGAGGTCTTCAGGTAATTAAATTAATTGATGATTAATATAATTCTTATAGCATGCATCCAGGTGAATTAAAAACTCTACTTTTTGGGTGGGAAGAGATCAAAATGGAAACTTGACATGCTTTACAAATTTAATTATTCAAGTATATGATATGATCCATAATTAGCATCATATACATATAGTTTAAAGAATATTGTTACTTTGTGAGTTGTTTTTCACTATTGTTGTTGTTAGGGCCAAAAATCGTCCTTGGCCCAAATAGGAAAACGGGTCTGACAATGAAGAAGCCAAGCCCAATCCCGATCCGGATTAGGTCCATTTGGGACAAGATACAGCCGGCCCAAACCACCTGGGTACGAGTCTCCCAATCCCGGCCCATTTCCTAGGCCCATGGGCGAATCCAGGGCCCATGGCCCTCAGAATATTTTCCTATTCCCGAGCAATTTCTTATTCGAGGTCACCTTCCTGTTTGGAACACTTTCCTACTCGAAGTTGCTCTCCTAATCAGAATCACCTTCCTATCCGGACACTAGTAAGATAGCTTATCACGGCCCTAATTCTTCTAGGGTTTGCATCAGTCACATTAGGACTCCCTACTCCCACCAGGATTGGGAGACCAGACAGTCACTATATAAACAGAGGCCAGCCCTCTCACAAGGGACAAATTACAATACACCTTCACACTCGAAGCTCCTACTTGAGAGCTTCACATCACGGCCATAGTCACAGTCTCTGACTAGACTTCCGGTAACCTCTCTACTCCCTAGCCCTCACTATATTAGTCTCTTTTAGCCTTGCTGACTTGAGCGTCAGACTGCCTACGGCAAACACCACCTTGGTGTTTTCCGTCGCTTCACGCGTGTTTCTTTATGTATGTAGGTACAACAGATTGCTAGTGGCCTCAACCTCACATGATCAATCCTTCCTTCCGTACCAGTAGATTTTTACGTCTACAGTTTGGCGCCCACCGTGGGGCCTCTAGCAATCATCCGGCTCGACATTCTCATCTAACCTTTCCGACCGAGCCAGATCAACCATCAATGGAAGAGTTGGATGAAGTACAGATACACCCGGATGATCCTGAGAGAAAGACACAGATAGGTTCTCGCCTAGGGCCTGAAACAAGAGAAAAACTAATAAAATTCCTCAGACAGAATGAAGACTGTTTCGCCTGATCCCACGCCGACATGACGGGAATAAGTCCAAAGGCCATGCTCCACCATCTCAAAGTAGATCTAGATCACCAGCCAGTGAAGCAGATGAGAAGGAAATTCGCACCAGAGCACAACCGGATCGTTAATGAGGAGGTTGAAAAGCTGTTGAGTAACGGTATGATCAGAGAAGTCCACTACCTCGAATGGCTGGCAAACGTCGTCGTGGTAAAGAAAAAGAACGGAAAGTGAAAGTCTGCATCGATTTCACGGACTTAAACAAAGCATGCCCTAAAAATTCCTTCCCGCTCCCGCATATTGACATGATGGTTGATGCAACTGCAGGTCACGAGCTTCTTAGTTTCATGGACTCCTTCTCAGGTTACAACCAAATCTTGATGCACCCGGACGATCAAGAAAAGACAACCTTCATCACAGAGAGGGGAACCTACTGCTACAAAGTGATGCCATTCGGTTTGAAGAACGTCGGGGCTACCTATCAACGGTTAGTTAACAGGATGTTTGTCGAACACCTCGGGGATACTATGGAGGTTTACATCGATGACATGCTGGTTAAGTCCCTCGTAGCCGACCAGCATCTCGACCACCTCAGCCAGGCGTTCGCTGTCCTAAAGAAATATAACATGAAGTTGAATCCAGCTAAGTGTTCATTTGGCGTCTCATCGGGTAAATTCTTGGGCTACATGATAACTCAGCGTGGGAAAGAAGCCAACCCCGACCAGATCAGAGCGGTCCTCAGTATACCATCTCTAGCTTGCATAAAAGACGTCCAGCACCTGGCATGACAGGTAGCCGCCTTGAGCCGATTCATCTCCAGATCCGTCGACAAGTGCCACCTTTTCTTCCATGCACTCAAGAAGTCCGACAAGTTCGAGTGGACCCCCTCCTACGAGGAAGCCTTGCAACAGCTGAAAAGGTACCTGACCTCCCCTCCGCTCCTTTCCAAACCGGTGGATGGGGAGAAACTTTACACCTATTTGGCAGTCTCAGAGACAACAATCTTAGCCGTGTTAGTTCGGGAGGAAGACGCGAAACAGCTACCGGTCTACTATGTCAGCAAGTCACTCGTCGACGCAGAAACACGGTACAGTCAACTGGAGAAATTGGCCCTCACGCTCATTCATGCCTCCAGAAAACTTAGGTCGTACTTCCAGTGCGACCCCATAGTCGTCCTCACCTCCTTCCCACTCAAGAAGATACTACACAAACCGAAGCTATCAGGCCGACTCACACAGTGGATAGTGGAGCTTAGTGAGTTCGACATATCATACCAGCCTCGCATCGCCGTCAAGTCCCAAGCATTGGCAGATTTCATTGCTGATTTCACCCCGAGCACCACCATGCGAGCAGAGGAAGAGATATTATGCATGGGCGACGGGTCACCCTCCAAGTGGACTCTTTCAGTGGATGGATCAAGTAACGTGAATGGAAGTGGACTGGGTTTAGTACTGACTACACCAGAGGGAGACGTCATCTAGCGGGCAATACGGTGCGGGTTTAAGTGCACGAACAACAAAGCCGAATATGAGGCTCTCATTGCTGGACTCTCCCTGGCCAAAGAGATCGGGACGAAGAGACTAGAAATGAAGTCCGACTCCCAGCTTGTGGTCAACCAGCTGTAGGGTACTTACCAGGCGCGCGACTCGAAGATGACGACATACTTGAACCTGGTCAAAGAACTGCAGTCCCAATTCGAAGAGTTCTCCATCGCCCAGATCCCAAGAGCGGAGAACTCTCACGCTGACGCCCTTGCCAACCTCGGCTCAGCACTCCAATGTTCTTCCCAGTCATCCATCCCCCTCTTGTTCTTACAATGGCCAGCCAACTGGAATGAGCAACCACCAAACAAGTCGACGAAAGAAACAATGGATATTGAGCTAGCCGATTGTTGGATGACCCCGATAATGAAGTACTTAGAGCACAATGAACTCCCGGCTGACAAGAGCGAGACACGCCGACTGAGGGCAAGAGCTACAAGATTCACCATCTATGAGGGTCAACTCCTCCGGAAATCATTCTCTGGTCCCTATCTTAAGTGCACAAGCCTAGAAGAAGCCAAACGTGTTCTCGCCGAACTCCATGAAGGCGAATGTGGAAACCATGCTGGGGGACGCAGCCTTGTACACCGGGTGATCACCGCTGGGTACTACTGGCCAACCATACGCACTGATTCAGCTGCTTATGTTAGGAAATGCGACAGTTGTCAGAGATTTGCTCATGTATCGCACCTCCTACCCAAGCGACTCCACTTTATTATCACACCTTGGCCTTTCATGAAGTAGGGAATGGATATAGTCAGGAAACTACCAACCGCATCTGGACAACGAGTCTTCATGTTGGCTGTGACAGATTACTTCACCAAGTGGATCGAAACCGAAGCTTTCGCACAAGTCAGAGATAGAGAGGTAAAAGCTTTTATATGGAAACATGTCATCTGCAGGTTCGGGATACCAAAGAAAATCGTCACCGACAATGGATCCCAGTTTATCAGCTCAGGCTTCAGGGATTTCTGCGACATCTGGGGGATCAAGCTTAGCTTCTCCACCCCCCGCAACCCCCAGTCCAACGGCCAGGCCGAGTCATCAAATAAAACCATCATACAGACCTTGAAAAAGCGATTGCAGAAAGCGAAGGGTGCATGGGCAGAAGAAATACAAGGAGTCATTTGGTCCTACCGAACTACAGCCCACTCATCAACAGGCGAAACCCATTTCTCCCTCACGTACGTTTCTGAAGCGGTCATCCCGACCAAAGTATCAGTGCCGTCCACCAGGCTCCAATGGGCAGACGAAGAAATCAATAGCTAGAACCTCTGCCAGAACTTGGACACCGTCGATGAACAACGCGAGCGGGACAGCATCCGCAATGCTATCTACCAGCAGCAGGCCATCCGACACTATAACTGCAGTGTCAGGATCAGAACTTTCAAGACTGGCGACTGGGTCCTCCGCAAGGTCTTTCAAAACACTAGAGAGATCAATTCTGGCAAACTCGGGCCCACTTGGGAGGGTCCCTACAAGATAATCAAAGAAGCGAGGAATGGTGCTTACCGACTCCAGACCTCAGAAGGCAAAGACATCAACAACAGTTGGAATGCAGTCCACCTCAAACGTTACTACTTTTAGGTGAACTCACTCGTTTAAAAGTTTGTTTCTTTTCGTTTTTATTTTTAAAGGGATGAGTGGGCCTATCCACCTCCTCCTAGACAGTCGGCCTTACGGCTCGAACTTAATAAAATATTATTCAGAGATTCACACCTTCGGATCGACCCCGCTCTATCAAATTATTCGAACACCTTCGGATCGACCCTGCTCAATCTACAGAATTACACCTTCGGATTGACTCTGCTCAATCCACGAAATTACACCTTTGGGTCGACCCTGCTCGATCCACGGAATTACACCTTTGGATTGACCCTGCTCAATCCACGGAATTACACCTTCGGATTGACCCTGCTCAATCCATGGAATCTACACCTTTGGATCGACCCTGCTCGATCCACGGAATTACACATTCGGATTGACCCTGCTCAATCCACGGAACTACACCTTCAGATCGACCCTGCTCGATCCACGGAATCGTACCTTCGGATCGACCTATTCAATCCATGAAATTACACCTTCGGATCGACCCTGCTCGATCCACGAAATCGCACATTCAGATCGATCCTGTTCGATCCATGAAATTACACCTTCGGATCGACCCTGTTCGATCCACGGAATTACACCTTCGGATCGACCCTACTCGATCCATGGAATTACACCTTCGGATTGACCTTGCTCAATCCATGGAATCACACCCGGGAATCGACCCCGCTCGATCCACGTTATCACACCTTCGGATCGGCCCCGCCCGATCCACGGATCTGCACCTTCGAATCGCTCCTACTCGACCCATGAAGTCACACCTTCGGATCGACCTGCCTGATCCACGTATGTACATCGTCGACCGGCTCTGACCGGTTCATAAAGCTACCCAACTAGACAGCCAGACCGAATGAAGAATTCTTACTAGGACACTAAAAATCGATAAATCATGGACCCAGCGTAGCAGAGAGTACGCAATACAGCCAATGGGCCCTACCAAAGTCACAGCACAACATAAGAGTACTACCACTTGTACATCTATGAGCAAAGAAGTAATCAACAGCGCATTCACCCATCAAGAAATCATCGAAAATAGAACAGCGGGTTTTTTAACATATAAACAGCCTCAATAAGCTTAGTTTAGAAATACAAATAAAAGGCACGCACTCCAAGAGAGGGCATCGCAAGCTCCAAAATACATAAGTGAATAGAAATAAAGCTAAGTGTCGTCGATGCGAGTCATCTCTCCCATCTCCGACTTGGTCACCCCGTCACCAGCAGTGCTCGTCCCTGCAACCTGGTCGTCCACACCCCCAATGACCGATGGTCCCGGCTGACTAGCAAAATCGAGCATCTGCTCGTTAATCTGCTACTCCGTGTGCTCAGCCCCCTTCTCCAACACCTCCTGCATAAGCTGGATGTCCTCGTCCGGATTCCAGTGGGAAGTGTTCCTGGCTTTATACTCGAGCATGAGCTCCCCCCGCACCTTGATAATGGCAACGTCAGCAATGGAGAGGCACTGCTCTTTCAGGGATGCAATCTCGACAGTCTTCTCGACTAACTCTTTCTTCAGCTTGTCTAACTCACCCTCGACCGCTTTTAGACGCTGCTGGCTCTCCTGCTCGGCCTTCTGGGCTGCTGCCTCCCTCTGGTGCAGACTGGAGTTCGCCTTAGACACATCATGAATCCTCTTTTCCTGCGCCACTACGGACCTCCTCAAGTGTAAACTGCTCATGAATGCCTGCACAACAAAACAGTCATTAGTACAAACCGTGATAAGCGAGACTAAATAAAACCACTGCCCTACCTGGAAAGCGTGGGACACCCCACAGTCTGCAGCCGCGACCGCCCCCATCTGGTTCAAATGGCTCTTATCGGTCGGAAACAGGAAAGAATCAGCCAATTTGCCCATAGAGGCTGCATCGGAGTAAGTTGACGCAGAAGCTGGAATACGGAGGGTGATAGTCTCGGTCTCCTCATCCAAGATCGTAGTCTAGGACGACCCTGCTCTGGTAGCGGGCTAACGGCTTGGTGGGGGCGGTGTCACCAGTACATCTTCCACTCTCCTCTCCTCTCTAGTCGAGGACTCCCTCCTCCTCTTCTCGCGGCATCGGGTGATGGATTCGCTCGCACTCGGGACGGTCAACTTCTTCATTAGTGACTTTGCAAGTGCAAACTCTCCAACGGTTAGGGGGTTCAGCCCGGACTCACCAAAAATGATATGGCTGCAGTATCGACTCAGAAGCACGTCCCAAGTCTGCTTCAGTGAGGGGAAGGGAGTACCTTTCTGTATCGCCTCTACTCTGGCCCAAAGAATGTTGGTCCTCAGGTTTGACTCTGCTAGCACTACTCGCTAGTCCCTCTGCTCCAATGGGATGGCTAACACTTTCTGGGTCGCTACGTCCAAGCCGTCTCCGCTCTGCCCGGCTCGATTGAACTCAAGCTCTGCAAACAAAAAACACAATCAAGATTTAGTAATCAAAAGTACGAAAGAAATAACTAAGTCCTCACCAGTAGCTCGCTAGCCAATCGGGATCTTGCCCTGACCTCTCTCTCCAAAAACAACCTGCCCCCTCAGGTAGAAGTATCGGTCCTTCCAGTTTTTATCACTGGACTGTAGGTCGGTCACCAAGTGAGACCGATCGTGCCTCAAGTTTAGCAGATATCGACCCTTCTTTTTATCGTTCTCTTTCAAGAAGTACGAATACAGTAGCTCGGGCAGCCCGAACCTCACTTGGTTCTGAACACAGAGGTCTTCCGATGCCATTAGTAGTCTCCAAGCATTCGACATAAGCTGAGACGGGGCAATCATGAAGTGGTTCAGTACCTCCCACACGAGGCGAGGGACGGGTAGCCTCAACCCATCGTGAAACCACTTCTCGTAAACACTGATCCAGCCCTTTACCTCCCACTCAACCCGCTCGTACGACCGCGACGTCTGGATATCAACCGAACTCGGAATGTGGTACAAGGTCCGGATGCGCCACACATCACTATCTTTTAACACGGGCGGATAGTCTCTAGTCAAAATCCCACTGCCCTGTTGGCTCGACTCTTCCTTAAAGCCACTACTGGAAAAAGATGGACTACCAACTCCTTCGGGGTCTTCCCCACTCCTCCCATGCCTACCCGAACCACTCAGGCCGGGAGTACTCGTACCTGGGGCAGCTACACTAACTACAGTCGGTACGCCCATCGGAACGCTCCCCTCGGGCATCATCACTATGGTAGGGCACGCTCATATTCATCCCCTGTGTCCGCAACAATCCCGCTCGAGCTAGCTGATTCGGTGTCTGACATGTTGGCTCGATCGTCCAACTCGACCGAACGACTCTAGCCTGGCTCCAACTCAAAATTCTAAGTGTCAAACAACCACTTGGCCTGAGCTACCGACCAAACAAGGGTATAAAACCCAGCTCACTCACCCTCACTACCGACCCAGCCAATCCCTGATCCAAGTCTCACTTCGCTTGCCCCGGACGGTCGACTCGTCTTCAAGCTCAACCTACGGCCTAGTTGACCTGGCTCACTGACACAGCGACTCAAAATCACCCATCCGATCAGGACGACTGATCACCCTATTTAATCCACTTTGCACGCCCCTCTAGACCGGACGTCCTACCTAAGTTTCACCTCAAGTCACACTGGATTCGGTCGGGCAGACCGCCGGAACCAAGATAAGGCTTAACTCTGATTTTGTCTTCTCGGTTCTGTCCAAAACACCAAAAAATCAGCCAACTTGCCAGAAACTCACCAAAAATCAAAAAATTCACGCCTATTCTAGAAAACCAAAATGCCAACACTCCTAAACTATTCAAAACCAGTCAAAAACTACTCAAGTTTTCAGAAAACTTCACCCTATCATCCAAAACCCAACAAACAACGAAAACAAACCAAAAAATCAGTCAAAGGGAAAAGGATTTACTGTAAAACACTAGACTGCAGTCAGAAAGCCGTCGTCGTTAAAGAGAAACCGGAACGAAATCGAAGAAACGAAAAGAAAAGAAAATTTTTTGAAGAGAAAAAGTGAGAAAAATGCGAACTGGAAGATGAACAGTCCACCTATTCATTTTTAAAGGGGAAAACTACAGGCGAGGACACGTGGCAGCCCACGATTGGCCACAGATCAAAACGCCTTTTCATTTTCCAGCCTCGAAAACAAAGATCTGATCCCCACCGAACACGTGGAAGCATCCGTGACGCCTGGGAAACTGCAACGACGTACGAAAGCTTGAATCGATCGCCCAGACCTTCCGACCGAGTCATCAAGCGCCCGTCAATAGATCTAACATACTCCCACGAGTCACAAGCTTAGGAGGCCCCCCCTCCCGACTGGTCGATCGACTGGGAACGATCCAGCTCGAGCTCTCGCCCAGTCGTTCTTCCGTAGCGGACAACCCATGTCAAAGCTCGCATATCCCTTCCACGCAATCACCATATCCTCCCGACTGACTTAGTCCTCGGCTACCAGAGTCATTCTTAATGTCCCATGCTTCGTCGGCCCAGAAGGTCTGACCAACCGGTCGATCAGCTTAGAACGGCTCGGTTCGAGCCCTCTTCAGAACAAGGCTGGAGGCCTTGCCCGTTCATCCTTCCATAGCGAACGAACAGACAGTCTTCAGTCAAGGTCCATGTATCTCATCCACCTGATCGTCCTTACATCCCGACTGATCGAACCGTTTAGTTTAATAAGCTTCCCAACTCGTTCGACCCGATATTACAAGCGAACGCCCCGACTACAACGCTACAGCTCACCATTCTAATTGGTCGGGCTTACCGAACGAGTGCATGAGGCCCGGGGCCTAGTTCCCTGTCTCTTCGGCCCGTCGCACCGACCAGGCACACTATGCAATGACGGTATATTTCGGATCAAAAATGGATATCGAACGACGTCCAACCAAGAATCACCTACAATAATCAGATTATCCACGCCGACAATCGTTCGTCCACGAAAAAGGACTGAGCTCGCCTCGATCGCTACCTACTCTCTGACTTAAGAAACTCTTAACTCAGAGGGTGGGGGACAAACTGTTAGGGCCAAAAATTGTCCTTGGCCCAAATAGGAAATGGGCCTGACAATGAAGAAGCCAAGCCCAATCCCGATCCGGATTAGGTCCATTTGGGACAAGATACAGTCGGCCCAAACCACCTGGGTACGAGTCTCCCAATCCCGGCCCATTTCCTAGGCCCATGGGTGAATCCAGGGCCCACGACCCTCAGAATATTTTCCTATTCTGGAGCAATCTCCTATTCGAGGTCACCTTCCTGTTCGGAACACTTTCCTACTCGAAGTTGCTCTCCTAATCAGAATCACCTTCCTATCCGGACACTGGTTAGACAGCTTATCACGGCCCTAATTCTTCTAGGGTTTACATCAGTCACATTAGGACTCCCTACTCCCACCAGAATTGAGAGACCGGACAGTCACTATATAAACAGAGGCTAGCCCTCTCACAAGGGACAGATTACAATACACCTTCACACCCGAAGCTCCTACTTGAGAGCTTCACATCACGGCCGTAGTCACAGTCTCCGACTAGACTTCCGGTAACCTCTCTACTCCCTAGCCCTCACTATATTAGCCTCTTTCAGCCTTGCTGACTTAAGCGTCGGAGTGCTTACGACAAACAGCACCCCGGTGTTTTCCGTCGCTTCGCTCGTGTTTCTTTACGTGTGCAGGTACAACAGATTGTTAGTGGCCTCAACCTCACAGGATCAATCATTCCTTCCGTACTAGTAGATTTTTACGTCTACAATTGTTATAGGTATAGTGAGGAAAAAACAATAGGACTGGAGCTAACTTGTCTTTCAGGCTTCATGAATTAAATATATTTATACTTTTTGAGTGGGAAGCTTGACTTGTTTTATTAATTATGCAAGTCTAATTAATTAGCATAATTCTGAGTTGTTTTTCATTAATTGTCCTCAGGTTTGAATAGGAGTGGAAAGAGTTGCAGGCTGAGATGGGTGAATTATCTAACACCTGGACTTAAGAGAGGGCAATTAACACCTCAGGAAGAAGGGATTATTATTGAATTCCATGGTTTATGGGGTAACTTCTCTCACTCACATAAAGATAAAAAAAAAAAAAAAAAAAAATTATATATGTGTTTAATTAATTAATGCATATATGAATGTTACAGGTGGTCAACAATTGCAAGATACTTTCCTGGGAGAACAACAGACAATGAGATAAAGAACTACTGGAGAAGGAGAACTAAAAAATTATCGACATATAAAAATAACTTTAGAAATTCTAACAAGTAAGGTTGTTAGCAGATGAAGTCTACACAACTATAATAATTTAACGTTCAAACTGTCCAGATTATTACTACATACTATTATTTCATTAATATACACAGACTACAGTTTAATTTTCCACATTATGATGTTATCAAGAGATTAAAAATAAAGGCTCTTTTGGTTCAAAATTTTGGGTTTTTGGGAAATTTTTTTGAAAAAAGTTAAAAAAAAGTTGAATTGGGCGGGTATTACGATGTAGGAATTACAAATTAATAAAATACCCTCTATGTTTATTCCCAAAAATCAAGGCTTCATTTGTTTCAATTTTGGGAATACTACTTTAGTATTTTCAAAAAAGTTAAACAGTAAAATACTCAAAAACTCTGAGCTTCGTTTGGTTCAAAATTTGGGGGTTTTGGGAAAAGTTTTTTGAAAAAAGTTGAATTGGGCGGGTATTACGATGTAGGATTTATAAATTAATAAAATTTCCTTTATTTTTTTTTTTTTACAAAATACCCCCTATAATAAAACATTAAAAGTTAACAAAAATACCCCTAACCCACCCTCAAACACCCCCAGCCGGCCACCACCACTAGAGGTGGCCGGAGTCGCCTTATCGGCGCATGACCGGCTGGATCTTGCCTGTCATGCGCTGATATGGCCTTTTCCGGCCAGATCTAGCCGTATTTGCTCTCAACGACGGCCAACAAACGGTCGTCGTTGATGGTCAACGACGACCATTTGTTGGCCGTCGTGACCGACTGTTACGGCCAAAGATCCGGCCGTCAACGGCCAGATCTTTGGCCTTAGATCTGGCCTTTTCCGGCCAGATCCACTGTGGATCTGGCCAGAAAAGGCTAGATCGGCGCACTACCGGCCAGATTCAGCCGGTAGTGCGCCATCCTACCAGATTCCGGCCATTTTCCGGCGGTGGTGGCCGGAATCTGGTAAACGTGGATTGTTGGGGTGTTTTTGTAATTTTAAAAAAAATATTTAGAGGTATTTAATTAAATTAACAAATTTAGAGGGTTAAAAAAAAATTGAATAATATTGAAAATAGTATTCCCAAAAATGAGGGCTGCGTTTGTTTCAGTTTTGGGAATACTACTTTTAGTATTCCCAAAAAAGTTAAACAGTAAAATACCCAAAAACTCAGATTTTTGGGAATACTACTCCCAATATTATTCAACTTTTTTTAAACCCCTTAAATTTGATAATTTAATTAAATACCCCTAAATATTTTTTTTTAAATTACAAAAACACCCCAATAATCCACATTTACCAGATTCCGGCCACCACCACCGAAAAATGGCCGGAATCTGGTAGGATGGCGCACTACCGGCTGAATCTGGCCGGAATCTGGTAGGATGGCGCACTACCGGCTGAATCTGGCCGGTAGTGCGCCGATCTAGCCTTTTTCGGTCAGATCCACAGTGGATTTGGCCGGAAAAGGCCAGATCTAAGGCCAAAGATCTGGTCGTTGACGGCCAGATCTTTGGCCCTAACAGTCGGTCACGACGGCCAACGACGACCGTTTGTTGGTCGTCGTTGAGAGCAAATACGGCCAGATCTGGCTGTAGATCTGGCCTTTGCCGGCCAGATCCACCGTGGATCTGGCCGGAAAAGGCCATATCGGCGCATGACCGGCAAGATCCAGCCGGTCATGCGCCCATAAGGTGACTTCTGCCACCTCCGGTGGTGGTGGCTTACTGTGGGTGTTTGAGGGTGGGTTAGGGGTATTTTTGTTAACTTTTAATGTTTTATTATAGGGGGTATTTTGTAAAAAAATAATTATATAGGGTATTTTATTAATTTATAAATCCTACATCATAATACCCGCCCAATTCAACTTTTTTTTAACTTTTTTCAAAAAACTTTTCCCAAAACCCCCAAATTTTGAACCAAACGGAGCCCTGATTTTTGGGAATACTACTCCCAGTATTATTCAATTTTTTTTAAACCCCTTAAATTTGATAATGTAATTAAATACCCCTAAATATTTTTTTAAAAATTGTAAAAACACCCCAATAATCCACATTTACCAGATTCCGGCCACCATTGCCAGAAAATGGCCGGAATCTGTTAGGATGGCACACTACCGACTAAATCTGGCCGGTAGTGAGTCGATCTAGGCTTTTTTCGGCCAGATCTAAGGCCAAAGATCTGGCCGTTGATGGCCAGATCTTTGACTGTAACAGTCGGTAACGACGGCCAACAAACGGTCGTTGTTGACCATCAACGGCGACCGTTTGTTGGCCGTCGTTGACGAACAAATACGGCCAAATCTGACGGAAAAAGGTCATATCGACGCACGACCGGCAAGATCTAGCCGGTCATGCGCCGATACGGTGACTACGGCCACCCTCTGGTGGTGGTGGCCAACTGTCCATATTTGAGGGTTGATTGGGGGTATTTTTGTTAACTTTTAATATTTTATTATAGAGGTGTTTTTATAAATAAATAAATATAGAGGATATTTTATTAATTTATAATTCTTACATCGTAATATCGGCCAATTCAATTTTTTTTAACTTTTTTCAAAAAGAAATTTCCCAAAAATCCAAAATTTTGAACCAAACGAGCCAACATTCCCAAAACTGAAACAAACGAAGCCAAAAAGGATAATTCTCTAATCATAAACATTTTTGCAGACTACTGTTGGATTGGTCGATGGTTTCAAGCTAGATTCTCTCCTTAACCGTTAGATCAATTCGATGCCACACGTAGAGTCCGATTTCTTTGCGACTAGAGAGCTCCGACTTAGTCAACTCTTTTATAAAAAAAAACCATATTTAACATATATGATGACATTGTGTTCTACCATAATCATGTTCCCTCCCTCCACCCCAAGAATAATCAATTACCATTTAATTACAATTATTTAACATAATCAGAGCCACTCAAAATCCTATATAAACATCCCACAACCACCCTCTCCTTCATCAACTCAAATCAGAGCAATCTTCAAACCTTAAAAACAATCTTTTTCAATCTTTCAAAGCATTTTCCAAAGTTCCATTTCTTCAAACTTTTCAATATGGCTCCTAACATCACCACCACCACCACCACCACTGTCACCAAGACCACCCCTCTTTCCAAGGCTCCAAGCCTGTCAAGTCGTGCATATGTGACGTTCTAGGCAGGTAACGGGGACTTTTGGAAGGGAGTGGTGGGATTGGTCAAAGGGTTGAGGAAGGTGGAAAGTAGTTACCCTCTTGTTGTTGGGATTTTGCTAGACGTTTCTAAAGAGCAGAGGAAGATTCTGGTGGATCAAGGCTGTATTGTGAGAGAAATCGAGCCCGTGTATCCTCCTCAGAATCAGACTCAGTTCGCCAAGTGTTTGAAAACATCGATCAGTAAAACACTAGTCTGCAAAATTACCCACCACTCAAACCCTAGTGATAAAAGTTAGCACAAATAGTTTTAAGTGCAACACATGACATGCAATGAGATTAGAATAAATATATACCTCCCAAATACGAAGCTTGGAGTAGTTGATGATATAATAGGCCATGGCAAACTTAGTCTGATTCTGAGGAGGATAAACATGCTCGATCTCTCTCACAATACAACCTTGATCAACCAGAATCTTCCTGTGTTCTTCAGGAATGTCCTACAAAATCGCAACAACAAGAGGGTAACTGCTCTTCACCTCCTCCAAGCCTGTCAAGCCGTGCACATGTGATGTTCTTGGCAGGAACGTGAAGAGCCAGTCAACGTCCATGTCTTTTCACAGAAACAGTCCATCAAATTAAGGCATTGACCATCTCTTAGCTTTGGTATGGCTGATGGTTATTTCTACGCTATGATGGACTGCTTCTGTGAGAAGCCATGGAGACACGCTCCTTATTACACTGTTGCTCCATATCTTCTCACAGAAACAGTCCATCAAGGCATTGACCATCTCTCTTCTTTGACAGGGCTGATGGTTATTTCTACGTTGTGATGGACTATTTCATATTTCTTGCGTATAGGAGTAAAATTTATTGTACATGAACTTGTCGCCTAACCTAATGGAAATTATTTCCAAATAGATGATTAGTAGTTGTATTGGATAATTGATCATGTTTGTGATGATCTTTCCCTTCATCAAGATTCAAGGGTAATTTGCAATATTATTATCTTATTTGGAAGCAATAATACCCTCCCTGGCCTTTTCAAAAGCAACAAAATCTCCCCGAACAATAAATGTGCCTTTATCTTAGCCGCATACCTTGATCAAGATTTTAATTGCTCTTAAAACTCTATCTACATCTGCTGGTTTAAAATCAGATTTCTTTTTTTGTGTAAGTAATAAAGCAGATTATTATTATTTTGCTTTTTCTGGCGTAGCTTATAATATTTAAACTCCCTTCCTTATTATCAATCCCAAATTAACAATAAAAAAAACTATAAAAACAGAAAGAAAACAGATAATTTAAGACACGAAAGAGATTAAAAAAATCACAAAAAATTGAGTGATACCAAACTTTTTAAGGACCAACACAACACTTCTGTATCATTTGAAACAAAATTTATTCGATTGTGTATACGACCATTCATTAATTATATACTTTACGTATCTCGAAATTTTTCTTTAGCTGCCAAACCAATTCCCACTCTATAAGGCTCAGTTCTTCATGCAACATTTCAGTTAAGTGTTACATTAAGCAATAAGCAACCAAATTTGACATTCTATTATCATTGTTAAAAATCAACACTTTTAATGGTTTACGATGCTGTCAAAAGCACATGTGAACACATTCCGTTCAATTGAGATATATCGTTGACACCATTATCAGAATCTACGTCAATCAATTTTTTTAACGAAAAATATATTATCAAACATGTTTCTCAAGGTGTTTTATTGTTACTTCATTAACCAAGATAACAGAAATCAGTTCCTTGATTAGAATAATGTTTCATAGCACATGCATTTGAGATAAATTCATAAATTAACTAAGCTTAAAAGAGTAAAATGACAATTTCATAAATTTGTAAATTATTGAATTAAAGAATAAAATTAATAGTTCATAAATTTGTCTATTATTTGCAAATATTGGGTTTGTAACTAATATTAACCAAGCTTCTTCCCAGGAACCC
This sequence comes from Pistacia vera, assembly GCF_008641045.1. Classification (NCBI taxonomy): domain Eukaryota; kingdom Viridiplantae; phylum Streptophyta; class Magnoliopsida; order Sapindales; family Anacardiaceae; genus Pistacia; species Pistacia vera. Next base: position 120,418 of record NW_022196188.1, on the reverse strand, counting down.
AAATGCATGGTGAAACGTGGCGGCCCCATCTCACCTACTCCTCCCACCTCTTGGGAGTTGCCACGTGCCCACTCTTTTGTAAGTACATGTTGTGAAACCGCGTGACAAAAGTGTTAAAATTTGTAGGGCCAGCTGGGTGTGGTGTGGGGCTGGGTTCCGTCGGTGTATGTTAATTAATTAATTATTCACACTTTACCATTTTTTATTTTCTTTTCAGGTTTTATTCTCTTTGAGCGGTCCAAAAATGACCCTGTACTTGCGTAAAATAACACCTGTTATAGTAAATAAAGTTGTAGTTTATAGATGAGAGAAGGGTGTTTCTGTATTTTGAAGATTGTGTAGCTTCCAGAATCGGGATATTCTATGCTACATTAAAATAATTATATTTTTCTCTTTCCTGCACCGTCCAAATCCAGAATTCTCTCCTTAACCGTTAGATCAAATTAATGCCACACGTAGTGTCCGATTTCTATAGGAGAAGATTAACGTATTCAATATTAAGTACCAGCAGTCAACCTCACTAACCACTAATTCAAGTCCCTAGAACGACAACGTTTAACGTTAAAAAACCATATCAAAATGACGTCGTCTTCCACCAAATTCTTCCCCCTTCCAAGTTCTAACACCAAGATAAATCCGCATTTTATTAAATTACCATTACACCCACCCAAACTCCTATATAAATCTACCACCGTCACCGTCTGCTTCAATAACTCAAAGCGAATATCAAAACCTTAAAAGATTTTCAATCTTTCAAAGCTTTTTCTTTCCTTCCAAACACTTATTTTCTCATCTTCTGATTACACACATTTCCTTTCTTGAATTTTAAAATGGCCCCTAATGTCACCACCACCACTACTGTGACCAAGACCACCTCTCTCTCAAAGGCTCCAAGCCTGTCAAGCCGTGCATATGTGACGTTCTTGGCAGGTAACGGGGACTATTGGAAAGGAGTGGTGGGGTTGGCCAAAGGGTTGAGGAAGGTGAAGAGCAGTTACCCTCTTGTCGTTGCGATTCTGCCAGACGTTCCTGAAGAGCACAGGAAGATTCTGGTGGATCAAGGTTGTATTGTGAGAGAGATCGAGCCTGTGTATCCTCCTCAGAATCAGACTCAGTTCGCCATGGCTTATTATGTCATCAACTACTCCAAGCTTCGTATTTGGGAGGTACGTATTGTAATATAATTGCATGTCATGTCTTTCTCGTAAAACTATTGTTTGCGTTTTTTATCACTAGTGTTTGACTGGTGGGTAATTTAATTTGCAGTTTGTTGAGTACAGCAAGATGATATATCTGGATGGTGACATCCAAGTATTTGAGAACATAGATCATCTCTTTGACATGGCTGATGGTTATTTCTACGCGGTGATGGACTGTTTCTGTGAGAAAACATGGAGTCACACTCCTCAATACAAGATTGGTTATTGCCAACAGTGTCCTGACAAGGTGAACTGGCCAGCGGAGTTGGGTCCTAAACCTCCACTCTATTTCAATGCTGGCATGTTTGTTTATGAGCCCAGCTTGTCTACTTACGAAGATCTCTTGAAAACCCTCGAAATTACCCCTCCCACCCCCTTTGCTGAGCAGGTAATATTTTAGATTTAGATTTGTATTTTTAATACATCATTAATTTAAGTTTGAATGTTTAAATAATGTTATGTTTTCTCGATTTGTAGGACTTCTTGAACATGTACTTCAAGGATATTTACAAGCCTATTCCTCCAATTTACAACCTTGTGTTGGCTTTGTTATGGCGTCACCCGGAGAACATTCAACTTGACCAAGTCAAAGTTGTTCACTACTGTGCTGCTGTGAGTATTATTTCATATACCCACTTTCATTTGACATGAAAAGATTGTATCATAATCTAAATTCTAACGGTTTGATTATAAATTTACAGGGGTCTAAGCCATGGAGGTATACTGGAAAAGAAGAGAACATGGACAGGGAAGATATAAAGATGCTAGTGAAGAACTGGTGGGATATATTCGATGATGAATCACTTGACTACAAGAACACTGCAGCAACGGGCGCATGAAGCCAGAGCCAGTGACCTTGGAACAATTAATGGCAGCGTTATCGAGGCTGGTGTTGTCCACTATATCACCGCCCATCCGCCGCTGTGTGGTGCGGATTCTCAAAGAAGAATGAAGACATGTTTTTTTTTTTTTAAATTGATTCATGTTTCTTGCGATAGAAGTTTTTTTTTTCCCTTTTTTTAATGTGTAAGTAGCGGTGGTCTTCCTTTCGTGGGAGAAGGAGAACCTCCATTTTAAGATTGTTACTTCAGGAGGAAGAGGATTTGATCTTCCTCCTTTTCGTAATGTTGGTTATATTAAATTAATATCAGCAAAACAATTTATTGTACATGAACTTGTCGCTTAACCCAATGGAAATACTTCCAAGTAGATGATTACTATTGTATTGCTTCTAATTCTAACAGAGAGGAAAGCTGATGCGAAACTGAAGGCCAGGTCTATATCTGGTCATGAATCTTTTCTAACCTAAGGTCACGGGGTTCAGGGCTATGTGATTGCAATTTTGGTGTTGACATATGGATGATTTGATTTGAAACCACAAACAATACAATCACCGGACTTGCAGCAGAACAAAAATTCATTATTGCCTTGAACAAGCTAAGTTAAATTTATTATGTATTTGTGTCGCCTTCTAATTTTGGTGGGAAACTTGCTGCAATGCGCCGATCGAGAAGCATTGAAAAAACAGAGTAGAGACGTTAAAAAAGAAATTTTGATAGCAAATAAAACTATCAAAATACACCCACTTCCCCACTTCATCACAAATCGTTTTCCTGTATTTCTTGAAACATCAAATCCGTATGCATATACATCAGCTTTTCGTTATGAGTCCATTCAATGTGTATACTGGAGCTAAATACATTAATAAAGGTCACAATAAAGTATCAGTAGCTTGTGCACACCATAGAATTGTATAATTGAAAAGTTTCAACCAAATGTTTTCTGATTAATCTAAAAAAACTACCTGTGATTATGGTAAGGATTTGCGTCAAACCACTGAAGAAAAATATACTGCAAATATTACTACACTCAAACTCTTTATTATCTACAACTGAATTGAGTGTTATAAGACATCCCCAAGCTCTTGCAATAGCTTGAAAAATGAAAAATAAACATCATTTCCTTTTGCGCTTTGCTAATTATCTTTCTCCTTCCTCTCTAAAACAATATTACAAAATCCCGTTGGCAATAATAATTAAAAATTAACCTTTTTAAGGTTATTTTTTTTTAATCAAAAAAATTTCAATAAATATTGGTGAACATGATTCATACCAGTAGGTAATGCAGAATCAAGTCTGAGTCGAAGTATTTTTCAGGTAATCCTTCTGGCTTCTCTGCGTCTTGCTTCTAATTCTATTCCATTTCTTGCATGCAATCACGGTTTGATTTCTTTATATTGAGCTATTCAAAATTCTCTTCATGGAATTAGGTTATTGTAGACATTTATGCATAGAAAAATATAAACAAATGAAAATTTAATCAAAGAAAAGATTTGCTAAGTTTCCCATCTGTTATACTAAGAAACAACAACTATGCTCCTAATCTTGTTATAGTCCCATAAATTAGGCACAATATTTAAACCATCAAAAAAGAATAGACTAATAACAAGACTTCTGTGACCTCTTTTTCTTCTTCTCTCTTCTTCTTCTTCTTCATCGTCGTCATCATCACGTCTTCTTGTGATTCAAACAAACGGTTGTATAATTTATGTATCTGAACAACTAAAGATAGATTGTTGACTAACCGTTGCCATCTTTCCTCTGCAAAACAAATCACATTTTTAGATAATTTATGTATCTGAACAACTAAAGATGATTTAACTTATTAGTATTTGTGCAACTAAAAATATTTAAGAAGACCTATGTGTTATCATACCAAATGATTTTCAAAGATTAAGACACAATTTCAAGTTTTGAACAATTCAATTTACATAGTCTAAAAACATATTTCGTCTAAAAACTATTTCCGTTCAATGCTGTTTTCTCCGAATTTTCCAAAAATTGCATCCAAATCTATTGATAAAAGAAAAGAGTCAACGAACATGTTCCCACCCAAAAAATAGCCCATTGACCAATCCACACCCAATCACATTTTAAATACCATTTTAGTACCCAAAACATATTTTATTAGTAATTGTTGTGTTAGGAAGGGCAAAATGGTTAAAGTCCATTATTAATGAGGGCAGAATGGTCACCAAACAATGGTTGTGAAGAAGAAACAGCGCACATTAGCAAGAGATGGCACACGTTAGTGGTCAAAGCATGGGTTTTTGCCATTTATCAGCCGACCAGCATTCAAAATCCCTTCCGACACCACTACAGAATCCCACCACCTCCTCTACAAGCCCAAGCCTCCATTTGCCATCATCACTCACCATTTCCACCACCACCTCCATTCGCACGATCGACTCTTAAGTCGGATTTCGATCGATTCATTGCTAGAAATCACCCAGACACCACTATCACACTCCCCACAATCCACTTAAAAACCTACCTCCATCATCGTCCTTGGCATGCCGTCACCGACCGTGAACTGTGCGACCTTTAACTTCCAAGCCGATTTCTGTCGTTTTCGATGTCGAAAATCATCCCTGCTACCACCAATCGACTCCCTAGATCTTCTCCCCAAAAGCCCCAACATTCCTAATCCCGTTTGTCACCATCGCAGACAATTGAAGCTTCCCCACGTTAAGGTTTTTAAGTTTTTATTGGATCATGGGTTTGATTTGTATATTTTGTGTTTGGGGTTGAGATACAATTGATGAGTTTGTTTGTTGATTTTATGGTCGCCAACACTCCCCAACGCAAGCGACAATTGCAGCAATGGAAGAGCCTGAGAAGGAAGAAAGAAGAGAGGGGTTTTTTTAGTAAATCACTTTGTTCCCAACCAAATAAGAGGATAACCTGATATCAGGGTAGTAAAAGGGTGTTTTAAGTTTGAGGGTGGGAACATGTCGGTGGGCCATTTGTTGGGTGGGAACATGTCATTAACTCAAAAGAAAAAGTAATATTTTGCACTTACAGTTTCTTTTTTTTTTTTTCTCAAGTAAAACTATTTTCAATTGTTAACTATGAACAATTAATCGATTCAATACCTTTTCTATGAACAATGTTGCACTATAGAGTTAAGGTTACCCATCCATTGTTTTTCATTATATCATTATTATCACAACTTAATTTCTTGAGCTTTGGTGTCAATTGTTCTCCATAACCAAAGATCTTCATATTGGACATCTAAAAATCCGAAGTGACTCCAAAGCTGGGAATTCAACAGAATATGAGTCTGAGCTAACAAAGCAAGTTATCTAAATTTCCAAGGTACAAGGAGGGCAAATAGGATACAAAATCCTTGTACTGTTGATGCTTCTCATTTGTGATTATTTCATGTAGTGTGAGCATCTACCTATTTCAAGTCTTCTAAGTTTCACCAAGCTTTTGGCTTGAACGGGGTGAAGAGTTTTTTTTAATTTAAAGCGTTCCCCTACTTCTATAAAAGTCAATATCCCAAACTTGGGGAGGTTGTGGTGGACTTTCCCTTTGGTACTACTAACCTTTTCTTATATTCCTCCTCTTCTTTCGTCTCGAAGATGAAGATCTCTTTAAATTCTTGCAATACTTTATCTCGTTTTTTCAAACATAATAGACTTTGCTATAGCTGGAGAAGATAGCTTAATTTAGTTTCGGCAAAACAACAATCGTATTCCGTTCAAGTTGCAGAGGTTTATTGATTGAGTGTGACCATTCCATATATGCGAATCTCTAGCGGACCACACAAATGTAGATCCTTCAATGACAAGAGCCGCTTTGTTCTCCATTTGCAACCTTAAGCTCTTCCCAATCGAACATATATGCCACTGATTACAATAAAATCTCTAAAATTTTAGATTTGAAACCTCTGTAAAAAATGACTTGGAAAGTTTGGCAACCTGTTCCTACAACCTATAGTAAAAGATTTGAGTTTATTGAAGGACTGGTTGGAGGTTCACCATGACATATTTCAATCAAGTTGGGATGGTCCCAGATTTTTAGTTCCTCTAAGTTTTGGAATGTTTAGTTTGATTCCATTTCCAATTTATTTAGGAGATATGTTACCTTGATCAGTACAGTTAACTTTCAGCTCATTGAACCTCTCTTTACAAGTATAAATATTTTTCAAAACGATGATACATAGATATTTATTTTTTAAATTACAAAAAGTCTTAAGGCAATCAAATAATAATGAAATCATAACCTCAGAGAGAGAGCATCAATTTCTATGAATATTTTCTTCTAATCTGTAAAAACAACTTTCTGTCATAATTTTTGGAGCACCTATATTATTAAGCTTGATAACTTTTGAACAACATGTCATATTAGGCATAAGATCCTGGTTTGGGATAAAAATTTGCAAGCTAATTAGTCTAGACAAGTATTGTAACTCAGCAAGCTCGAAATTGCTTTTCCAATACCTCCTCTCCTTCAAAAGACCAAAGCTTAAAACTTTTCAAAAATATAGCTTCTCTAACTTACAAAGAGCGGGGATTACGCCATGTGCTATTGTGTTAGCTTTTTACAGTTGTTCAAATATAATAGCCTCAATTGAATTAATTGGCTAAAAAGGATGAGTATCTCCCTAATATTAGAATCAGTACAAATAGAGGTTTTTTTTTTTTTTTTTTTTTTGTCAGCTTACATGCACCTCACACAAATCTTAGGGTGGAGCTATCCCATAAACAACCATTACTTCCTATAGTCCCTCAGTTATAATCCATGTGTCAAATATACTCCCTTGGCATCATCCGACAAATCAACCCTGGAACATGGGTTGGATCATTTGCAGCCCCCTTAGTTCGCCCATCGCGGGACTACCCATGTACGGGTAAGAAATGGAGTTTATTAGACTCAATTTTGTAAATATAATATTCTTCTGTGTTTCATTAATTTCATTTTCCTTGAGCAGAATGTGACAACTGTTAATGAGATGGTTTATGTTAATTTTGACAGCTTGCCACTTGTTGGCCACATGTCTCCTCTTCATCGACTATAAACTTTAGCTGCCAACTGCAATTTACTTTATCTCCCTAATTAGATGTTTATTATTACAGCAATTTCTCAATTGGTTGATAGTTATGGTTTTGGTACAAGTTTACCACTGCGCAATCTGTAACCAGGCCTCATGAATCATGCAATTCACTGATGTTTCTATAAAGTCTCCTCTCAGAACAAATTTCAACACTAAATCAGCAAACTCAATTCCTAGTTTGACAAAGCATCATCAGGAATGTATATTTTTATCGATGAACAAAATTAACAGAAACTAATTAAAAAAAAAAAAAAAGGCCACTAAGAGCCTGCAACAAATGAGTTGGTATATGCTGCAGTTTGAGCATGGAGGAGCATGTCTTCAGTGATAGCAGCAGTTGGTGAGTTTGAAGGGAGGCCATTCTCGCAATCGTAAGCCAATGTTGTCAACTTACCCAAATCACAAATGCTCCAAGCTTGTCAAGCCGTGCACATGTGACGTTCTTGGCAGGAACGTGCAGAGCCAGTGAGCGTCCATGTCTTCTCATAGAAACATCTCTTCGCTTGAACATGGCTGATGGTTATTTCTACGCTGTGATGGACTGCTTCTGTGAGAAGTCATGGAGTCACACTTCTCATTAAACTGTTGCTTCATGTCTTCTCACAGAAACAGTCCATCACGGTATTGACCATCACTGATGGTTATTTCTACTCTGTGATGGACCATTTCATGTTTCTTGTGTATAGGAGTAAAATTTATTGTACATGAACTCGTCGCTTAACCCAATGGAAATTAATTCCAAGTAGATGATTTTGATAATCCTTCCCATCATCAAAATTCAAGGGTGATTTGCAATATTATTATCTTATTTGGAAGCAATAATACCCTCCCTGACCTTTTCAAAAGCAACAGGAATCTCCCCCAACAATCAATGTACCTTTATCTTAACCGCAATACCCTGATCAGGATTTTAATTGCTCTTAAAACTATATCAGCATCTGCTTGTTTAAAATCAGATTTTTTTTTTTTTTTAGTAAGTAATAAGTTGCAATTGACTTTGATATGTGTCAATATGATTTCCCTTTATTTTTGTTTAAAAACCCATGAGATTATTATTTTATTATTATTATTATTATTATTTACTTTTTTCTTTTTTTCTGCTTTTCTAGCATAGCTTATAATATTTAAACTCCCTTCCTTATTATCAATCCCAAAATAACAATTAAAAAAAACCTTAAAAACAGAAAGAAACCAGATAATTTAAGACACGGAAGAGATTAAAAAAATCACAAAAAATTGTGTGATACCAAACTTGTTAAGGACCAACACAATATTTCTGTATCTTTTAAAACAAAATTTACTCGATTGTATATACGACCATTCATTAATTATATACTCTATGTATCTCGAAATTTTTCTTTAGCTGCCGAACCAATTCCCACTCTATCAGACTCAGTTCTTTTTCCACAAAGAAGATAAACAAGTTAATAAAAGAACCATTTAATTTTAAATTTAATTAAAAATATGTTGAAGCTTGTACTCTTTTTGCTCAGTAGGAGACAAAATACATAAAAGTTGAAACGATGATGTGTAAATTTAAAGGTTGCATGGCGTTTGATTCACTAGACGATGTCGTTTACTGGAAACTGGTAGAAAACTTTAGCTTATCAGAATAAGAGTTAACGACATGTTTCCACCCAAAAAATAGTCCATTGACAAATTCATACCCACCCACTTTTTAAATACCATTTCAGTACCCAAAACATAATTTTGTTAGCAATTTTTGTTGTCAGGAAGGGCAAAATAGTCAAAAGTCTATTATTAATGAGGGCAAAATGGTCAACAAACATTGGCTGTAGGAGAAGAAGAACAACGCACGTTAGCAAGAGATGGTGCATGTTAGTAGCGTCACAATCGACAGTTTTTGCCATTTTTCGACCAATCTCGGCGTTCAAAATCACTTATGAGACCACCCATAGAATCCCCATCACCTCCTCTACAAAGCCTTAGTCTCCATTTACCGTCATCACTCACCATTTCCCACCACCACCTCCATTCGCATGGCCAACTCTACAAAACCAATCGCCTCCATTATCCAGTCCATTTCTTTGCCATAAATTCCCCCAAACACCACCATCACACTCTCCACAACCCACTCTACAAAACCCTTACCTCCATCATTGTCGCTTGCTTGTCAATGGCCAATTGTGCACCGCGCGACCTTTCATTTTCCAAGCCGATTTTCAATCATTTTCAGTGTCAAAAATTGTCTCTGCTACCACCAATCGATTCCTTGGATCTTCCTCTCCAAAACCCCAACATCCTAGATCTCACTAATCGTCGGCGATTGAAGCTCCCCCACCCTAGGGTTTTTCCAGTTTTAATTGGATTAATTAAGATTGATTCATTCAATTTTTGTGTTTGTTGGGTTGAAAGACAATTGATGAATGTTTATTTGCAATATTTTCTGGTGGTCGACGACCCCAACATCGGCGGCAATTGCTGGCAAGGGAAGAGGCTAAGAAGAGAAGCAATGGAAGAGGGCTTTTTCGTAAATCACTATATTTCCCACCCAAATAAGAGGTAAACATATTATTTGGATAGTAAGAGGGTGTTTTAAAAGTTTGAGGGTGGGAAAGTGTTTAATGGAACTTTTTTTGGGTGGGAACATGTCGTTTAACTCTCAGAATAACCCTTAACCAAATCAACATCTCTAAATCTCTAAAACCCTTCCCTTCCATTTTGTTAGGGTTTTGAACGAAACGAAGAGTAATAATCAAATCAGCAATGATTCGCACCGCAAGCAAGTTGTCAAGATCAGCGACTACCCTCTCCCGAAGCATTCGGTTGCCAGGAGCCTCCTTCCATGGACATTTTCTACTCTCTGCTGCATCACCACCGTCGAGATTACTTCATGATGGAACCAACGTCAACGGCCCAAATTCAAATCCAGTTGTTTTTCAGATGATCAATTACGCTCTCTCTCATGCCAGGTCTCAGAAATCAGGTTACTTTTTAAAATTTCCTATCAATTCAGCCCAAAACTTTTCCCATTTTTAATCAAATTTCTTTCTTTTATTTTTTTTGTAAGTGGTGACACGTGTTATGCATATGTAGATGAATCGTACGCACAAGGTTTGCTAGTACTCGAGCAGTGCTTCTCTACTCAGCCAAGGGAAGGCCAGTGCGCTCAAAATTGGAGGGGAACTGCGTTACTCGCTATGTCTACTTTATTATATGAAAGGTTCTTTTTTTTTTTTTTTTTTAAATATTTATTTCATTGTTCGGCCCTTCAATATCTCTGAGCTTGTAATTTGAATTTTATTGTAGAGGGAATTTAATGGAGGCAATAGACAGGCTGCAGAAAGTTGAAAATTTAAAACAATCTTCTCTGGGAGTAAGAGGTGCAGTTCTGTCTATGAGGAAATTAGATTTATGTTTCAAAGTTGTTATGTTTAAACTCTTATTTAGGGAAAGGGTATTGATTAAAAATTGTGTTTTGTGCATTTATTGTAGTTGCTGCGGTGGAAGCCCTTGTTGGACTCCATTTACAGTTGGGGCAAGTAAGTAGTGATTTCAACAAATAGTTAAACTAGTGTTTTTTATTTCTATTAGTAATCTGTTTAGAATTTAAGATTTATCTGGAGATGATTCTCCTTATATAGGATGATACTTCGTCAGTGGTCGCAGATAAATGCTTAGAAGTTCTGGGAAAATGCAAACCAGAGAGTGATGGAGGTGATTATGCAGCTGTTAGATCTCGTGCTAAGGCAGTAAAAGGGCTGATTGAGCTTGTCCACGGGAATGTTGAATCAGGTACTGCTGAAGCTCTTGTGAGTTTTCATTCTTTCATTTTTTTGTTGTTGTCATGTTGATTTGTTTTATTATTGAATTTGGCTTATTGGGGAACAGCTGAATCTTTCTTCAGAGGATTTCAGGAGAATGTGGGTTATACTGGTGAGGTTCATTGCTTTTACTAGTCGTTATGGGAATCATGGTTGTTCGTTATATTGAAGTTGTTATATATAGGCAGTGCTGCTTTATCATACGGAGAATATTTGCATGTCACACGGAACTTTCCACTGGCTAAGGAGTTCTACCAGAATGTGATTGAAGTGTTGAGTGAAAAAAAAGACTTTAGTGATACAAATGCCTTGGGATCATGTAATATGGCTTTGGAGGAAGTTTCCTTGGCAGCTACGTTTGGTCTAGGACAGCTTGAGGGACACATGGGGTAAGACTTAGAATCCTTGGCTAGTGCCTTAAATCACTGTTTACCTTCAATAATATTGTCTTCTGATGCCAACCGTCCCTAACCTTAATTCAGGAACTTTGGTGATGCTGAGGAGATATTGACAAGGGCTTTAACTAAAACAGAGGAACTTTTTGGTTTGTTGCCTTGGATGTGCTTTGTTAATCACTTATGTTCATATTTCTTTTAGCTGGTTTTGTAGAATGAATATTGTGGATTATATACCAATTCTTCCCTTTGGTTTTATTGACTTCCTGTAGGCTCCCACCACCCAAAAGTTGGTGTTGTCTTGACCTGCTTGGCTCTCATGTTTCGGAATAAAGCAATTCAAGAGCGGTCAAGTTCTCTTTTGGTACAAGAGGTTAGAATTCACATGACCATCATTTTTATTTCATATCAAGAAAAATTGGTTCTAGAGGTGTCTTCCATTCATATTGATTCTTGATATTAGCCATAATAGTTTATTTCTTTTTCCTCTGGTTAAATTGATCTCAAAGTTGTAGATCAGGAATGTACTAGATCCTCAAAAAACTACCATGGGCGAGGATGATTTGTTGTATAGATCCTGTTAGGATAAGGTCATAGATCTTTTTGACTAGAAAAGAAAAAATTGTGCAAACATAAGTTTTAGCCTGTTGTACTGTCCTTTCAATTGTTGGGTAAACCTTATGTATGTTTTAATTAAACTCTGTTTGGACTTCTTATTACCTGTGAAATTTTCTTATCACTTGTCATTGGTTATGTCATCGTTGCAATTTGTATTGGTAATTATGTTATTGTAAAGTTTTAACAATATATCCTTTACAGGGGCTTTATAGAAGGGCGATAGAACTTCTGAAAGCTCCACCATTGGATTCTGAAGGTATAGCCAGAGTCTTAGCATTTTGCCTATTCCCAATGCTATTCAGGAATGATTCTGTTTTGCCTGTTTGGTTGTACAGGTTCTGAGACAAAAGTGGATGGAAGAGATATAATGGCCCTTGCAAGAGGTATACTTGAAAATCGTATTGCTTTTCTTCTTGCATACTCGTATATTCTTATGGAGGGATCATGACTCAGTGATGGAAGTGGTCCTAATTTGAATTGGTTCTCATGAGTTATTTCTGCCTATCATGTGACAGAAATGTTGGCCTGACATTCACTTCTCATACTTATTGAATGTTATACAATTTAAAAGTCGAGCATTTTGCTGTGTCATGATGTTGCAATCACTTCGTTATTACTGGGTGTTTTTTTTTTTTTTTTTTTTCCTTTTTTAAAGATACCTTAAACATTTGATGCATGTCTTGTGTGTTTTCAACTTGTATGATTCTTTGATGCCTTTGGAAAGGCAAATTGTTCTTAGGGATCCAATTATGACAGTCTCATAGCACACATGCATAATGATTTCGGCATTTATCCAGCTGGTTGGTTGTGTAGGTGGATATGCAGAAGCGCTATGTGTTCAGCAGAACAGAAAGGATGAAGGGGAGAGAACGAAAAGGTGGGCAGAAGCTACATGGAGAAACCGCCGCATGTCACTGGCTGAGGCCCTGAATTCAGAGCCATCTAACAAAGTGATGGTTATAGATGCTCGAACTAGCCGGGCCATGTAATCATCTTTTTCCAGTTTCAGTAGCTGTTAGATAACCCTAGTTATACTTTGTAGATTGCAAGGCAATATGAATGTCGCCTCAAAATAACTGTAAGAGCATAATCTTCACATATTGTGGCATGCATTCTGCGCATGGTCTATTACATTATTTATGTAAAAATAATGTGAAGAGATGCAAACCCAGTGGCATTTCTCAGTTTTGCCGTCTGTAATCTTGTTGTATTAACTAGAGGCTGCTGAAACTCGTAATATGCACGAAAAGTATTTCAATGTAGAGTTACTGTATAAACTGTTTGGCTGAATTTCGTGATGAATAAATTAGCATTGTTTTATTCTTGTAATAGCAAGTGAAGCAAATTCTAAGCTCTTAGCCCGTCACAAGTCAGTTGAGGGTAATCAACGGGGTATCTTAAACTATGCATTGAAGAGAACTGCAATTGCAATTGAAAAACGAAAACCGCTGCAGGACATTTTGTATAGATCACAATTACTGGATGTGTACACCATTGCATAGTGGTACAATTTGAAAAAAAATGAAAAATTACATGAAAGTTATAAAATTGGATCGCAATTCTATAACGTAAGTTGCATTCACGTATATATACCCGGATTAGAGCTTCATAGAGGGAGGTTAAGACCTTTTCCAACTTCGACCCCAATAACCTGAAGAATTCCTTTGTTCAATATCTGCAAAAACAAGAAAACCCCATAAAGTTTTAAGGAACTATTTCAAATACAAAATGTTCTAATGACATACTCAGAACACAATGATAATAGCTCACCAATTCTACAATGAAAGTTCCAATAAGGCCAATCATACAGGCTCTAGAATTCCATATCTCTGCAGTCCTGGTAAATCCAAGAAAAGGGGCTTGGAATTTTGGCTGCACTTTCGGCAATTCCACCTAAATTTTGAACCTCTACTTAGTTTCAGAACTAAATTAAGAATAATAATGCAATGAGCAAACATACGACATACCCCAGCAGGAGGCTTTGCAGCTCGGACCGTGAAGGAGGGTCGCTTCTTGAAGGTGATCTCAACCCTGTTATGATTGATGAAAAGCGAAAGTTGGTGATTTCGGCGATGAATTTTTGGAAGTTCTGTTGGCAGAAGCGATGATGAGATGAGCGATGAAGTGGCCATGGCTGTCGTTTCACAAACCTTTGCTACGGCTTCGTTTGCCACCTTATCTCTACTTCATTACGCATATTTGCTGGGCCCCCACTCGTAAAATATTGTGGATGTCCTTGCAGGATTGTCTTGGCTAAGTACTTTTAGGTTCAGTTTAGACACCAATAACATGTTGCCACGATACTGAAAATTTATGGGTTTAAAGCTGGGTTAGCTGCTATTTTTTTTTTTTTTGGCTGCGATGTCTGGACTCGTTTAGGCTACCTCAACTAATCTTGGACTTTGAAATTGACAACCAAATAAATCTTTGTAGTTATCGTTTTTATTAATAACCTAAATAGATCAAATTCAGGATTTTTTTAAGTAATACATTTAATAATTCTAATTGACTGCTAAGACTCTTAGGTATATTTTTAAAGAGGTTATGAGTTTAATTTATCTGAGTTATTAATAAAGGTGACCATTGAAGAGATTTATCCTATTATTAATTTCAAGACCTAAAAAATTTATTAAGATTCGTGTAAACTGGCCTGCTAAAAAACAAAAGACGTACGTTTATATGTATTTCTGGCTGCTAAAGGGCTTTGGAAAAGTTAGCATGGCCAGAGCTTAGTACTTAGTTTAATAATTAATTGGGTGTTTATAATTGCTTAGTACTTAGTTTAATAATTAATTAAGTTTGGTTCATTATTTGTTATCCAGCTATAATAAAGACTACGTAAGTTTGCATGTTAAAACTACATTTGGATAGTTTGCATGTTAAAACTACATTTGGATGACCAAGTGATTTGATAGGGACTCCTGAGTATATTATTCAAGAGATCCTGAATTTGAATCCCTCTTCGATTGCTAATAGGGGTAGTTATTTGTTATGTATGATTTTTCCATCAAGCTCGGATAATTGCGAGGTAATAGCTTGATCAAGAATCAGTTCAACTTAATTGATTGTTCGATCCAGTATAAGCTCATCGAGTTGTAGCTCAACCTAGCACAAGCTAGTCGCGACCAATCCCAACAGTTGTTCAATCAACTCAAAGATAACTTCAGATCACAGATATCTCGTAAAGGATCATATCAACAGCAATTTTGGAGCAATCTCAGCGCTCAATCGCGAGAATATCAGAGTTGCATTTCAATTTTAATTGTAATCCCTTTATTTTTGCTATTTCCTTTGTACAAAATCTATATATAAACCCCCTCCAACGATGAAAAAGGGGTTAGCAAATTATTTTAGGATTATCATTGTAAGCTCTCACGGCAAATATAAAAACAATGGCCGTAGGCTCAAGAGTATATCTCGCCGAACCACTTTAAAAACTCATTGTGTCATTTACTTTATTGCATTTTCCGTTCATACATTGCTGGTTTTTATGTAATCACACACACATCCGTTCCAATTCTGCCAAGGTCAATTAGATCGTTCTAGTTGGTATATTTTTTGCATCAACATTTTGGTGCTAGAAGGAGGGCCTCCGCCAAAATCTTAGAATTTCCAGCAAACAATCCTAGTGACTTGATCACTCAAGGCCCACAATGGTTCGCACACAATCAAAAACCACCACCAGAAACCATGACAACATGGAAACCACCCACTAGGAGGTGTATCAAGATGCCATCGAGCGTTGACCACCAGAGCCGCTAACACAATAAGCCGCGAATAACCAAGGGGTAGGGACGTCGAATCCTGAGAACGGCCAACTGGTGGAGATGATCAAAACAATGATTGCACAGGCGGTGCAACAAAATATGGTTGAACTAAGAAATCAACAACCAACTGCCCAAGATCTTGACTAGCCACGTTTCACAGATGTTACCTCGACAGGTCGAAATTCAGCTGGCGACCAATCTGGTTCATCGACACCAAGGGGCGACCGACATCCCGGATGACACAAGGTACATTCCACTTATGAACATGAGTTCTGCAGGCAAACTAACCCCGAGAGGCGACCAAGAAAATAGCCAATGAAGGAAAATGAAGGCAATGGTCGCCTACGGGACACTCGACCTACTTCATGATACCCACAACGTTCGTGTGCCGATTTTAACCCACGCCCAAGGCAAGCTCAAACCTCGCAAGCTCGCAAGACGAGTCATGTGTGCTAATCTGTCAATGACTGACATTCCAGTTATAACCAATGTCTGTAAGCAACGCATTGATGAGCATGATAACACCTACTAGTCTAGCCATCATGACTTAACATCGCGCATAATGGAGAGGGCTCACAAGTAACAGATTTGCGAACTCACTTGCTTGAGGTAAGGCTAAATAGAGCCAGCCAAGGCAATCCCCACAACGAAGACTTAGATCAAGTGCATAAAATGTTTGACAATCTAAGAGCCCTCCAGAACAATGTGGCGGAAGAGATAGTGAGCTCTCTATTCACAAAAGGAAGTTTGCTAGGCCCCGCTTCTCCAAGGACTTAGGGCACCAGAAAGCAAGTTTGATGGGAAAGGAGATCCCACAGACCACCTCGACACTTTCAATGACCTGATGGAACTGTATCAGGTATGTGACTTGGCAAAGTGTCGCTGTTTCGCGATCACATTGGTAGGGGATGCCAAAAGGTGTTACAAAAGGTGAACTCAATTAGCTCTTGGCAACAGTTCTCCTCACTGTACCTAAAACAATTCCAAGCAAGGAGACAGTTTGCAATGTTGCTCAGCTACTTGAGCAATATTCGTCAGGAGAGAGATGAAACACTGACCTCATATCTGATGAGGTTCTAGAATGAGCAAGCAAAGGTAGCGGATGCACTCGAAGAATCAATTCGGACTTTGTTAATTGCGGGTATCAAGTCACAAACGGAGCTGTGGAAAGAGCTCCAAAGCGAAGACCATGTGAGTCTGACAAAGTTTTATCAGATGGCTACCAAGCACCAGCAAGTGGAAAGCTCACTAGTCGCCCTAGCCAGAAGCTTACCACAAAGAGTCACAGACAGGCGACAAGATCACCCAGCGCATAAATGGAGGGTCCAATACCGCAATGATAGGGACCGGAACAGGTTCCAAAAGAGACAGAAAATAGAAAATCGTAGGGAAAGGCAACATTTTTCGCGATATGCAGAATACACTCCCCTCACTCAAGACATAGCTCATATATATGAAGTCTCCTGTGAGGCTAAAAGACTGCCCACTTCAAAAAGGATGAAGGGTACCAGGTAGAAGAGATTGACAGAAATACTGCAGATACCACTGGGACATTGGGCACAACACTAATGAGTGTCGAGTTCTAAAGAATGCCATCAAATATCTTATACGAAGGAGCCACCTAAAAGAATTTGTCAAGAAGGCGCCAGCTCTTGAAAATACAAGCGAGCAAAATAATCAGATCCAGCAAGCCTTAACCAACAATGAGGTCCTGGTAGGCATGATCTATGGGGGGTCCGACATTGCAGGGAGGTTAAGGTGCTCTCGTGAGCATTATGCTCGAGAGGCCAAAACAGACTTAGTCCCCCGAGTAATGAGCTATGAACAGAGGCCGCCGAAGCGGTCCAGACAAGAGAGCGAGGTGATAGGATTCACCGTGGATAAGTGTGAAGCATCTCCTTGCCAGAATCATGATGCAATCGTGATCACAGCAAGGATCGGCAATGCCTGAGTACTTAAGGTGATGTTCGATAATGGCAGTGCAACGAACATCATTTTCTTGGGAGCTTTCCAAGAAATGAGGTTCACAGAATGAGATCTAAGGGCGTGTCCATCGCCGCTTTATGGATTCATTGGGGACAGCCTAGTTCCCAAGGGAACAATCGACTTACTCGTGACCTTAGGGCAGAACCCAAGATGAGGACGGTGATAGCAAAATTCTTAGTAGTGGACTGCCCGACCACTTACAATGTCATTCTCGGAATACCGATCCTGGATGATCTAAGTGTAGTCACCTCAGTATGTTGGCAAGTGATGAGATTCCAACTCCAGGCGGGGTCGCAACGATCAGGAGTCACAAAAAAGAATCTCAAGAGTGCTACAACGAGCTATTAATACTGTTTTAAAATGGCTACTCCCGAGAATCATGGTCATCGTAAAGTCTGAGCCAAACCCTGGACCTCTGGAGGATACTATAGATCCTCATTTCCATAAAGAAGAGCCTACAGTAGGGCCAACAGAACAGCTGCGAGAAGTATCTATAAGCGAGAAAGACCCAACTCGAGTATTAAAAATTGGTAGCAGTCCAAGGGATGAGCTAGCAAATAATCTGGTGGGTTTCCTAAAGAAAAACGTCGATGTGTTTACCTATGTACATGCGGATATAGTGGGATTAGCCCCGAGGTAATGTGCCACAGATTAAATGTCAACCTAGAAGCTCGACCAATCAGACAGAAAAGGTAATATATAGATGCGGAGCGGTCCAAAGCACTCAAAGATGAAGTTGATAAGCTCCTGAACATTAACTTCATCAGGGAAGTGAAATACTTAGACTGACTCGCCAACTCAGTCTTTGTGAAAAATTCGATGGGCAAGTGGGAAACTTACGTCGACTTCACAAATTTAAACAAAACTTGTTCCAAAGACAACTTTTCACTATCCTGGATCGACCAATTAGTAGATGCGACAGCTAGGAACACACTACTCGCTTCATGGATGCATACTCAGGATATAACAAAATCCCGATGTATCAGCCTGACGAAGAACACACCTTATTTATTACTGGATGAGGTATTTACTGTTACAGGGTTATGCCGTTTGGCTTGAAGAATGCTGGGGTGACCTACTAGCGTTTGGTGAACAAGATGTTCGCCGAGCAAATTGACAAAATAATGACGATGTATATCGACGATATGCTCGTCAAATCAAAGGTCGTTGAAAGCCACATTGAGCACTTGGGGGAAATGTTTGACATCCTAAAAAAACATAGAATAAGACTCAACCCTCTGAAGTGCGCTTTCAGATTAAGTTTCAGAAAATTTTTGGATTTCCTTGTTAATCAGCGAGGTGCCAAAGCCAATCCAGAATCAAGCTCTCCTAGACATGAAAAACCTAACTAATAGAAGGCAAGTTCAAAGCTTGACAGGGTGTGTGGCCATACTTAGCAGGTTTGTCTCCTGAGCCACATATATGTGTCTACTATTCTTCGAAACCTTGAAGGAAAACAAAGGTTTCAAATGGATAGAGGAGTGCGAGAAAGCATTCCAGGAATTGAAGAAGCATTTGAGGCAGCCTCATTTGCTATCAAAGCACATCTACGGTGAGCCGTTGCTTTTGTATTTATCGGTATCTAAGTCTGCGATCAGCACAGCTTTGGTATAGAAAGAAAAGGGAGTGCAATGGCTGGTGTACTACGTAAGCAAGAGGTTGCTCGACACTGAGACAAGATACCTAGAGATGGAGAAGCTCGCCTATGCACTTGTCATCGTCGCTAGGAAGCTACAACCCTATTTACAAGTGCACTCCATACATGTGCTGACAAACTTCCTACTGAGAAAAATAATGTAGAAGCCCGAGGCATCAAGTAGATTAATTCAGTGGAAAATGGAGATGAGTCAGCATGATATTAAGTACATCCTGAGAACAACAATAAAAGGTCAAGCTTTGGCATATTTCATTTCAGAATTTTCCTATCAGTCTAAGTGAGAAGTAAGCTCGCCAGTGGTGAGTACCTCGGAAGTAAGCGAACCGTGAAAACCAAAGCTTAAAGGTCTATGGTAGTGGACTCTGTATATAGATAGGTTCTCAAACAAGTAAGGGGCAGGAGCTGGGCTCTTGCTCGAAAGTCCTGAAGGGAACCCGATCAGGGTTGTAGTTAGATTCGAGTTTGCTACCTCTAACAATGAGGCAAAGTACGAAGCAATGCTCACGGGGATCTGCCTTGCCAAGGAAATAGGGGCACAGTTCATCAAGATCTACAACGACTCTCAACTCGTAGTCTATCAGATTTTCGAAGAATATCAAACGAAGGAGGATAGAATGACATCATATCTTTGGCAGGTGAAATCTGAGCTCGAGCAGTTCAAATGTTTCATTATTCTTCAAATCCCGAGAGAGAATAATTCAGTGGCCGATGCTCAAGCTAGCCTAGCTTCGACAATGAGCCAAGAAAAGACTGATTCGATACCTGTCAAATTCCTCTCAAGTCCAAGTATTCTTGCTCCATAGGAATCAGTCTTAGTAACAGGGTAGAGATACAGTTGGATGGATGTAATAATTGCTTACCTAAGAGATGGAACATTGCCTGAAGGAAGAAGTGAAGCCAAGACACTCTGAGCAAAGTCAACTCGATACATGCTCATCAATGACAAACTGTATAAGCGTGGGTATGACTCACCGCTCTTATAGTGTGTTGATCATGATGACGTTGAATATGTTTTGAGAGAAATCCACAAAGGCATCTGTGGGAACCATGTAGAAGGTAGATCTCTAGCATACAAGGTACTTTGCCAGTGCTATTACAAGCCAATAGTTTTTTACGATACAGCAGACTATGGGCTCAAATGTCAGAGATTTACAGATATTCTGCGAGCTCCACCCCAATAGTTAACTATCTTGACAAGTCCTTGGTCATTTGCAATATAAGGGATCAATCTGATAGGCCATTTCCCTCAAGGAAAATGAGGTGTTAAGTTTGTAGTGGTTGCAGTAGACTACTTCACTAAGTGGGCAGAAGTCGAGCCTTTGGCTGCCATTACATCGAACAAACTGAAGGATTTCGTCTAATAAAACATCATTTGTAGATTCGGAATTCCCCATACAATAATAATCGACCATGGGAAACAATTCGATTGTGAGGACTTCATATCTTTCTGCAAAAGGCTCGGTATCAAGAAGAGTTTCATCACTGTTTATCGGCCTTAAGCTAACGGTCAAGTAGATGCTATGAACAAAGTGATCAAGCACACTATTAAGAAGAAGCTTGATGCCTTGAAGGGAAGATAGGCTAAGGAATTGCCCAAGGCTTTATGGTCATATAGAACGATAGTCAAAAGCTCAACAAGAGAAACCCCTTTCTCTCTATCATACGGGTGTGAAGTAATTACCCTAGTTGAAGTGAAGATTAGTTTGTTCCGACGAGAAGTCTTCAATGAAGAAACAAATGAAGATTTTATCTGTCTGATGCTAGACCTAATCAAAGAACATCGAGTCAAGTCTCAGCTAAGACTCAACTCGTACCAGCAGCGAGCCAGACGATACTTCAACTCCAAGGTCAAGAATAGGGACTTTGAAGTGGACGACCTAGTCTTCAGAAAGTTATCCAGGGTACACAAAACCAGAATTTGAGGGCACTTAGGCCCAAATGGGAAGGTCTATTCAGGATCTACGAAAAGCTTGCACCAGGAACTTTTCACCTAGAACACCTCAATGGTGAAGCTGTACTGCAAGCATGGAACGCTGAGCATTTGCGAAGGTATTACCAATAAGCAGCTTAAGTTTCATTCATGTTTTGTTTTTCTCTCATATTCATTGTAAGGTTGTTTATGGCCAAAATTCTATCAATAAAAAAAGATATTATTTATGAACTTTATTTTGTTCGTCACTTTTTGTTTATTAGTATTTTGTTCATCAATTATCATCTATGGTTTCAAAATCGTGACCTACGCGATCACATCCAAAACTTAGAGTCAAGAGTTCGAAAAAAGGCAGCTTAGCTCGATAAGCCATGCCAGAATTCAACTCATGAAGGGAGAAATTTCCCGAATTGACAAAGTTAAACTTGGAAAAACTCAAGTAAAACATGTCGAAGGAAAATCAGTTATAAACCAGCGACCAAAACTCGAGATGGACAAATAGTCTAAACTCAGAGTTCTCGCACAAGATTTTCTTATATATATTTGAAATGTTCCTCAAGAAGTGAGCTACGCATAACTTGGAGCAAATTCAAAATTTTTTATGATAAGTCCGATTAGGACAATCGAAACGACTTTGCAGAAATAAAAATTGCTCGAAAGAAATGTGCAAAACAATTTTTTTATTGATTATGGAATTTTATTTACAAACTAAACTAAAAAAAAAAAAAAAGATACGAAAAAATATCTAAGCAATTGGAGGTGCGGAGGCATCATCGCCAGTAGGACCAGGGAGCTCATCACCAATGGGGGCAGAAGGATCGTCGACATCAAGAGTCTTGGTAGCCTCTTTGAGGGCAGGAGTTAAAACGTCCTTTGGAGTCTTGACCGGAGAAAGGTCGGCAACAATAGGCGGGACTGTGACCTAAGAAGCTGGATCTTCGACCTCCTACTTAACATCAACATCTTCCTTTCCCTCCTCGACCTCCTCCTCACCTTCACCGTCGGGCTCAGAGTCGTCTGAGTAAACATATGTCATGCCTTGGGCCTCGGTCCTCACCCTGACGACCTCCTTTTGATAAGCCCTCGAAAGGAAGGAAAAGCCGAGTAAAGGATAAGCTTCCCACAGTTTCTGCACCAGGAAGACCAACGTTTCACAAGCATGGCTCGTGATGGCTAAGTTCAATTCCCCGACGTCAAGCTTGAGTTGTTTAGCCTCAGCCTTGGCCCTTCGATAACCTGCCACCAGCTTGGCGAGCTCAAGCGAGACCTTCTTATACTTAGCCTCCCAGTCTAAGACAGCTTTCTGAGCCGAGGCAAGCTGGAAATTCAGTTTGTTGTTGGCACCCCTGTAACGCCCACATCGAGGTACGTAGCTTTATTTATGCCCTTATACTCTTAGTTGAATTTTGTTAAAGTTATTTTTTAAAAAAATGTGAAGAAAATGCCTTAAATTTTCATTAGGGGTAAAATGGTATTTTCACTCAAAATTAGTTGAAATTGTGGGGAGTGAAAAGAGATAGAATTTCATGGAGAATGCAATAAAATAAGGGCATTATGGTAATTAACTAAGGGACATAGATGAAATTTTATAGAAAGTGCAAGGGCAAAATGGGAAACTATAAATAATATTATGTTATACCAAGAATTGAAGAGTGAAACCCTAGCCACTTCTTCTCCTCTTTCACGCCACTTACCACCCAAATTCTCTCAATTTCTTCAATTCTTTTTCAAGGGAAATTCATAGATTTTAGGTACTTTTTAATGGATTTTTAATCCCAAACATCTTTAGGTAAGATCCTTGCACTAAGAAGTGAGTTTTAATTTTTAAAGTGTTGAATTTTAATGATTTGTGTTCATAGGATTTAAGAGAAAGAGATTTGGATCAAAGAAGATTATTAAAGTGTTGGATTGCTCACATCTAAAGTAAGTAAATCCTACCCTAAGTATGATTTAAGTAATATTGTATGAAGAATTTCTTGTATGCATATATGTGTTTTATATGAAGAATTTTTTATGGATTTGGTGTTGAATGATGATTAGAACTTATCCATGAGAAGTAGTGTTGGTGTATTTGATATTGGATGTGAGTTTAGATGAAATTTGGAAGAATTGGAGTAGAAATTTTGGAGTATATAATTTGGGTAGGTTTGACGTTAAAGATAGAAGATTTTATACCAAATTTTTGGTGGCCTAGAAAAGAGGTAGAAGTGTAGCCAAAATAGAGTTCATTTGTGCACATGAATTGTTTAATGAAATGTCAAAGAGAAGTGCATGTATGAGTATGATTATGTGTTACCTTGGGATGAGTTTGTAGATGGTAGAGAATGACATGTTTGCATTCCATATTGCATAATTGCATCTAAACATGTGAATTTAGAAAGAATTATAAGCATGAAACCATCTACATGCATACATACTCATAAAAGCTTTTAAAATCACTAATGAATTTTAAAGAGTAAATAGAAAGACATAAGAATATTAAAGAAGTTCAAATCTGAATTTTTATTTAAAGAAGTGTAAAAAGATAAAAAGAAGAGAAGGTTGTTGCGATGGGGAGCCTGTGAGTGACATAGCCCCACATGCACGCCGCCTTTAGTGAGCAGCCTTAGAATTCAGAAAGAAAAATTGTACAGTCCGTTAGAAGTGCGTGTGGATGAGGACTGTACCCAGAATTAGAAAATTCACTCACACGGCCAGGGTTCCAAATTCATGCCTCAACCAAGTCCGATTGGCAAGAAAGAAAGAAAGAATAGAAAGAAAGAAAGAATAGAAAGAAAGAAAGACTAGAAAAGAAAGAAAGAAAGAAAGAAAGAAATACATAAAAGAAACGGAAAACATAATAAGAAAAATAGAAAAGAAAATGCACATTTTATGCATTTGTGCATTTGCATCATATATATGCATAATACCATGCCCATTATCTTGAGTAGTGGGAAATTAGAGTAGAGAAAGAACAGAGAGAAAAACAAAGTAAGAGTAGAGAAAGAATAGAGAAGAATGGGGAAGTGTGAAGTAAGGAAAGAAATTCAGAATTTAAGCAACGGAGAGAGAAAATGGTAGCATAGTGGGTTTAGTTACTGAGCAATTAGTGCTCATCCTGTTGTTTTCAATGTTTTTGCAGATAATATGTAAGATGTAGTTACTTGGAACATCACGCAGCGGAAGGGTTGGGCAAAACTGTCGAGTTACTATTTTGAGACTTTACTATATTATGTAAAGATTTGTATATAAAGAAAAATTAAATATGGGCCCATAATTTTATACTCATTTATATGTATATTTTCTTATATATATATATATATTGAGTTTTACTGTTATTTTACGAGTATATTAGCTAGAAAGAAAGTATTACAACTCTGTTGCTGTGCCAAACTATTCTCAACCTTGATAGCTCTCGTTTCAGCCTTTGCCTGAGCGGTCTCACTCACATTGATTTTTTCAAGGAACTTCCTTTTCTTATCCCCAAAGGCCTCGACCTCTTCCTTGAACCGCTCAAGCTCGGCCTGCTTCAAGTCATTCTCTTTTTCTGCCACCTTGGCCTTAGCCAAGACATCTTCCTTCAAAGCATCCGCTTCCTACCACCCCTGATGAGTACCCACCGAGGTGGGGTAACTCTCATCAAAGAGAAGCTTGGTCGCCAAGCAAGCCTGAAAAGAAATAAAAGTCAGTGAAGAAAAAAGAGAAGAATATATATATATAAAGGAAAAGGGGGTGAACTACTGATATCTTTGTCACGTAGCTGCATGCCCAAGATAGCAACTGGGGAGGAGACGAATCTCTAATGCTCGTGTAAGTTTGCTGGGTGACGACATCCTTGACCGCCGAGGCCCCAATGTTAATGTCCTTAGGGAGCTCATTGATTATTGCATCGAGTGCAGCCCGAGTTGCCTCATCCGTCATTTTGCCTCCGTACTGAGGCAAACTTGATTTACTTCCCACAGGAATGATAGCTTCAACTGTGGGAATAGACTTTTTCTTGGTCAAGTCCTTAGCCGCAGACTTCTTAAGGCCACCAACTTGCTCTACAACCTCCTTGCCTGAGCCACCTTGCTGCTCGACGACCTTCTATTTTCTCGAGCCCCCTACAGCTCAGTCGACTTCTTCTTGTCGGAGCCTTTATGCTGCGCTGGCACCTTCTTCTTGCCCAAGCCATCATGTTGCTCTGGCGCTTTCTGTTTCCCCGAGCCTTCAATTGGCTTAAAGGTTTTCTTCGCCGACCCCTTTGGGGCTTGGGGGCACTTTTCTCCTTGATTGCCTTGGAGGCAGTCATAGGCTTCTTGGCACTTGGGCCTTCCCCAAGCTTGCCATTGTTGCGCTTAAGGACCAGGCGCAAGGCACCCTATCCGACCATCCCGACAGCATCAACAAGCTGCTTCTTCACCGAAGTGACTAGCTATTTCTTGGTAGTCCCTAAACGTTGCCATCTTCTTCTTCAAGCCCTTTGGTTTCTTAGCCCACATATCTACGAAAGGAGAAGCAAATAATCAGTGACCTAAAAAAAAAAAGAAATAGAGCAAGTAAGCACTTTACCTTTTTCAAGAATGGTGTTGAATTTGGTATTGTCGGTGCAAAAGCGGTACGTTCTCAATCGAGGAAGCGAGATAAGCTCGTTAACGTTGTGCTTCCTGTCGGAAAGATTGCTGAAGTCACTTTAAGCTCACTGTAGGAAGAAAGTTTTGCTTGACATTTATTGCAAAGCAAAGAAATTTCATTAGTTTGACGATCGAGCTTAGAAACACTCTTTGCGCACACAATGGTCGAAGTCTTACCAGCTTCTGAAGCAAAAACACCAGTCTTCTCGGCCTCATAAAAGAAAAACTGAGAGTCCCAATGCGAGATCTTTTTTGGGACATCAACCAAACTGTTAAAATGTACTTCCTCACCTTGGAGACATAGTATATCATGACTCTGCTTTAACCTATACAAGTGGATGAGCTTCCCTACGGATAACTCGCCCAACTCAACTATTTGGTATGCTATGTACATGCCTACAATAATAATATATGAGTTCGCCAACAATTGAAGAAAGACGATGTCCAACCGTCCCAAAACACTGTCGATGAAGTGATGAGGGGAAATGGACATCTCATATCTCAAAAGGGTATCAAAGACTACCACATAGTCGATAGGGGGATATTTCTGAGAGAAGCCTCTCGGAACCCTCAAGGAAAGCTAAGGTGCATAAATTTTTGTTATGCACCTACGGTTATCGACCCCAATCGAGGAATTTGGTTCCTTCTATAGCCTATGGATTGGAGATCTCTTCGACTGAACAATCTCCGCAAAAGCGTGGTCCGAAGAGCCCGTCGCATCGGGGTCCGAACTTCGACCAATGACATCCTTGGAAGCCTCAAGGACTATGCCGCCAAGAAATGTCGAGCCTGTTGGGGAATTGAACATGTGATCAATGCTATGGCTGCTTGACGAAGACATGATGATAGCTCGCCTCTAAGTACTTGAAACAGAAGCGAACATGTGTTAGAGCTTGAAAATTCAGTGGCCTATCCACACTTTGCTTTCAGTTCAGAGGCCTAAAGTAGCTTGTGTGGACAACAAACACAAGCAACCTACTAGGAATCTGGCGACTGCCACCATAAACCCTCCTTAAACCCAGAACCGCTAAAAATACACTCAATAAACCCTAGCAAAGCCCTAAAAAACTCAATGTGGCCACGACAATGGCCACCCTTAACCGCAAAAAGGTGTAAAAGTAAGCAAAGGAAGGGAAAGACACCTTACTGAAGTGAAAAGATGGAAGAAACTCGTCGAAAAAGCGCTGTGAAAATGAAGGAGCAATGACGAAATAATCAAGAAAATCTGAAAACTTTTGCAAAGTGTGTAGATGTTCTGACGAGATTGCCTACTTTTATAGTGATTTGCATGGGAGACAAAAGGGCGAGATTTGATTGTAGCTGTCGATCTACAGTGAATCTCATCCCTCCATTTGTTGAGCAATCATGGCCTTTGAACGTGGCCACGTGTCAATCATCCACGAGGGGCGATCAATCATCAGGCTGCCACAATCATAATCGTCACCGCACGTCGCTTCGATTGTGCACGTGGACAGCTGTAGTCATCCACGCACAACAAAAAGTGACTTCCAAAGGCCACCACATTAAATGCGACATGACTACGTGGAAGTTACACATATGCCCTTCACTTCAAATTTTGCGTTTGTCAAGAACATCACAATAGAGAAAAAGCCACGTGTTGAATACATCGACCGGAAATGAGTCCGACGCGTGAAGCTCAACCGAATCTGCCTTCAGCAGACAACCGATGAAGTTCGAGCTTGATATCAAATCGAATAATAGTCTTTGAAGCCTAGAACGAGCACCGAACACTAGGGGGCAGATGTTGTATGTGATTTTTCCATCAAGCTCGGATAATTGCGAGATAATAGCTCGATCCCGAATCAGTTTGACTCAATCAATTGTCTGACCCAACATACGCTCGTCGAGTTGTAGCTCGACCTAGCACAAGCTAGTCGCGACCAATCCTAACAGTTGTTCAACCAACTCACAAATAACTTCAGATCCCAGATATCTTGGAAGGGATTAGATCGACAACAATCTTGGCGTAATCTCAACACTCAATCGCAAGAATAACGGAGTTACCTTTCATTTTTAATTGTAATCCCTTTATTTTCGCTCTTTCCTTTGTACACAATCTGTGTATAAACCCCCTCTAACGATGAGAAAGGGGTTAGCAAATTATTCTAGAATTATCATTATAAGCTCTCACAGCAAATATAAAAACAATGGATGTAGGCTCAAGAGTATATCTCGCCAAACCACTTTAAAAACTCATTGTGTCATTTACTTTATTGCATTTTCCGTTCATACATTGTTGGTTATTCGTAATCACGCATGCATCCGTTCCGATTCCGCCAAGGTCAATCAAATCGCTCTAGTTGATGTATTTTTTGCATCAACACCATTGGAGCTCTTACCTGACCGGTAATTCCAAGGTCTCGAGGGATCAGTTGATATGCATGTAAGTTGGCCCGGACACCCACGGTCATAAAAAAATAAAATAAAATAAAATTGCATGTCAATTTACTTTGAAAAAAAAAAAAATCTCTTTTGGAGCTTTCGAGGAGGTAGAAATATAATAATTACTTATATCCAATATCTTAATTTTTTTTACTGATCTTCTCATTTAATACTTATCTACTTTTAAAATTTTTGCTAGAATTTAAAAGTTATTATCTAAATGTTTGGAGCTGATTAAGAATGTTTCAGTTGAGTTGCTCGAGAGGATAACACAAACTAAAAATAAATTAGAGTTAATCATCAGCAGCACCAAAGATAAACAGTATTTTAAGCTAGTTCCACTCCAACAAGTAGACTTTTTTGGTTCACTTTAAAAAAGAAAAAGGGTTACCAAATACTTGATGGGTTATTGTGTTTCCCCGATGTATATAAATTAGATTATGAAGCAAATTTTCTTTGCCTTGGTCAATAGATAGAAGGAAATGATGCTCTTTGAACACCCTTCCTAATGTTCTAATAATTGCCTCTTCCTCTTTCTGCATGATTCAGTCTTGATGTTGGAACCTGGCAGCTTGAACATAGAGAGATCAACTTGGGAATCATAGATGTCAATTCGCTCCTTCACCAAAACCGTGACAGGACTTGAAGGCCAATTGTGAAGTTGCCCACTGACTAATATGTTGGATAATGGGTCTACCATGCGTGATTTCATTATCATATGACACTTAAGATGATCATCCTAGTAAATTGAAAAGTGAAAACCCATATATTATTTCCATTTTCTAATTTACATAAGCTGAAAAATAGCGTTTAAATATTTGTACCTTTTGAAATTGGTTGAGGAGACTTGTGGTAGAGGCGAGGTGTGAACAAGACGATGGAATTAGCTCATCTAGACAGCACCGTAGAGCAGATACGGCAATAAGACTTGGCCGAAACTCCAGCAGCTTGAAATCTGCATCCATTAGTTTTGGTTTAATCAGGATGAGCATCAAATTCATCTGGAGCAACTTCTCCTACATATGTTGCTTCATTATAATTCAAGTTCAAGCTTCCATAAATGAGCATAATAATTACAGCAATTGTACAATGTCGTGCAAATGAAACAATGTGACGATTGAAATTGATCAATCAAAATTCATCTGCCAAGAGCATTGGTAGCGGAGCTCTGTTGGGAAAATCCAGCTTTGATCATGTATTTGAGAATCATCTGCCTGATATATCAGATTAACGCAAGAGAAATTGATAGGAATGTGTACCTAACATAGCTCCGAGAAGAAGCTGAGTGAATCGGGTGGTTAACTGATTGTGAAGGTGAGATTCGAGAGAGTCAACATTGGATAATAGCAGTTCTACATAAGAGTAAGGTGTTACACAGCCAAGGTGCCATCCCAAAGTCTGTAACAGGGTCAATTCCATTCGCCTTATTGTGCTTGATTCAAACCAATGTTCAAGGTCCTCCAACTATAATGACCACCACAACCGCACAGTTATCAATCAGTTAAGACACTAATACCATAACAATAGAGTTAATAACAGCAAGCAATAAGTATAATAGATCACCTGAATCTCTTGCAATAAAGGAGCGGACGTCTCGGTAAACTTGGATGCTACTGATAAACACGCCACAGACAGTAATTCAATCATCCAACATTTCCATCCCTAAAATATATGATGATGTGAGTATTCAGTATCAAAATAAAAATACAAAGCCAGCAAATTAAGAGATGGATTCTAAGCTATAGTTAATTACATGGCATTGGTTCATGGATATGAATCGATCAAGGTGATTTGCAGCGTTGAAAACAGTTCCGTAACAGAGATTCAGCCGACTGCGAGACTGAAGACAACAAAAAACAAGAAGTTAGAGATAAACCCACATGAAGTCTATTCCTCTTCTTTATTATCATATTCTTTTTCGGGATGAAATGAATAACACTGACCTTGAAAAGCCATTGAATAGCTTTGAGCCTAAAGTTCATCAAATTATTAGACTGGAGATACTCTAAATATCCAGGTTCAGGAATGTAACTCAACTCCTTCTTAAAGCAAATAATACTAGCCTGTTCACAGTCTTCCTTAGTGTTGTAAAATGAATAACCAGGACACCTCTCTAAAATGCGTTGTTTGGGTTCATGGGAAGTTTCGTCAGGATTCGAAAGCCACAGCTCATCACAAAACAAACTTATCTCCATACTTCTGTACCCGTTGCTAAAAAAAATCCTTACCAATACGTCTATATATATATATATATATCTCTCTCGAACAAACAATCGAGTATTAAAGACGGGGACAAGGGAAAAAGGCTCTGACACGTAAATCTTTTTGACTAATATATGTACCTCAAACAGGCGGTGCTTGACAAAAATAGAAAGCATGAAAAATAGTGAAAATAAGAGAGAAAAGAGAAAGTTACAAGGATTAATAAGAGATGGTGGGGTGGTTGGGTTGGAGAAGGAGATTTAAAAAGAAGGAGACGACCCTCATGAAAAGGGGTAAATGCTGCATGCATATTATAATTTGACCACAGTAACCAATTGCGTGAGCGCACGCATTACATAAATGTGCAGCTGCTTCTCTTTCAATAGTCACTGAGTTACGTGTTTGAATAGAGGATGTTTTGGAAGATGGTGGCGGGGATTGGGACTGGGTTCACGTAAGGGGGAGTTCGCCAGTTGTGGATGACCCCACGTTCCGGGTTATGATAGTGAGTGCGGCGTAACTGCTATTTCAACTAATCAATGACTCTCATTTAATTCATAAAAAAATATGCTTTTACTGTGCACGAGAAACTCCCTCACTACGTTCTCTAATCAATCAATCACTCTCCCCACTACTGCTTTCACCACCGATTCATCTTGGTTGCCCACGTTATTATTTTTTTTTTTTTTCCTTAGAAAATGAAAATCTCTATGGCTTACTTAAATACCGGTCTCCATAGTTATTTAACTAACAATAAAAACAATTTAATTTTATAAATTTTTTCTTACAATTCCAACATGACAATTCCTAATCAGGCAGACAAAACTCATTATAAACTATCATAATTGGACAAGTTAAACCCATTACAAACTATCATGTCAAAGTTATAAGAGAAAGATTATAACATTAAATTGTAAGTATAATATTGACCTAATTTATGTTCTTGAGAGTAGTTACTTGTGTTACAACTGTGTAAATTCAATATGATTTAAAGGCATAAGAAACTTTTTCTCAAATTTCTCTTTGCATAATTAACTGACGACAGATGATGAGAAGGAAATAACCGACTTCGGTTTTCAAGAAACTGTATAACAAACTGCTAGCAGAGATTCGTCATCATGTTGCTAACTGCTTTGGCCTGCAATTCCTAACTGATAATTCTTTTTAAAACTGTAACAAAATTGAAAAAGGGATATCATAAGGTATAGGCACTAATACATAATTAACACTCTCATAACCAAATACATGCACATTTTATCAATTTTCCAAGAGTCATCAAAATGCATGTTCGTTCGAGTGCCTGCGCTCTTGCAAGTCCTCCCTCAGAATTTTTTATGCAAATCGAGGAAGTCAAATAATTTCAGTAGTTGAATCCATGGTTATTAGTATTCTACAATTCTCAATATTATACGCGATTTGACAACTATTGTTGAATCAGTGCTGCTATCAGAATCACTTGCCAATTTTTCTTTTTCATTGTAACTCATACGATGAAAAACTAAAACCTGATCTTCCCTCGTTGGTACATTTCAGCTCAAGCTTCTGAAAAGGGCTGCAACTCAATTTAACAGCATTTCGTCAGTCACTTTGATACATGAGAAAGAAAGTCAAAGTGCGAGAGGGGCGAAGGGGTTAGAAGGATGACAGTGTAAAATACAAGGATNGCATTGGTTCATGGATATGAATCGATCAAGGTGATTTGCAGCGTTGAAAACAGTTCCGTAACAGAGATTCAGCCGACTGCGAGACTGAAGACAACAAAAAACAAGAAGTTAGAGATAAACCCACATGAAGTCTATTCCTCTTCTTTATTATCATATTCTTTTTCGGGATGAAATGAATAACACTGACCTTGAAAAGCCATTGAATAGCTTTGAGCCTAAAGTTCATCAAATTATTAGACTGGAGATACTCTAAATATCCAGGTTCAGGAATGTAACTCAACTCCTTCTTAAAGCAAATAATACTAGCCTGTTCACAGTCTTCCTTAGTGTTGTAAAATGAATAACCAGGACACCTCTCTAAAATGCGTTGTTTGGGTTCATGGGAAGTTTCGTCAGGATTCGAAAGCCACAGCTCATCACAAAACAAACTTATCTCCATACTTCTGTACCCGTTGCTAAAAAAAATCCTTACCAATACGTCTATATATATATATATATATCTCTCTCGAACAAACAATCGAGTATTAAAGACGGGGACAAGGGAAAAAGGCTCTGACACGTAAATCTTTTTGACTAATATATGTACCTCAAACAGGCGGTGCTTGACAAAAATAGAAAGCATGAAAAATAGTGAAAATAAGAGAGAAAAGAGAAAGTTACAAGGATTAATAAGAGATGGTGGGGTGGTTGGGTTGGAGAAGGAGATTTAAAAAGAAGGAGACGACCCTCATGAAAAGGGGTAAATGCTGCATGCATATTATAATTTGACCACAGTAACCAATTGCGTGAGCGCACGCATTACATAAATGTGCAGCTGCTTCTCTTTCAATAGTCACTGAGTTACGTGTTTGAATAGAGGATGTTTTGGAAGATGGTGGCGGGGATTGGGACTGGGTTCACGTAAGGGGGAGTTCGCCAGTTGTGGATGACCCCACGTTCCGGGTTATGATAGTGAGTGCGGCGTAACTGCTATTTCAACTAATCAATGACTCTCATTTAATTCATAAAAAAATATGCTTTTACTGTGCACGAGAAACTCCCTCACTACGTTCTCTAATCAATCAATCACTCTCCCCACTACTGCTTTCACCACCGATTCATCTTGGTTGCCCACGTTATTATTTTTTTTTTTTTTCCTTAGAAAATGAAAATCTCTATGGCTTACTTAAATACCGGTCTCCATAGTTATTTAACTAACAATAAAAACAATTTAATTTTATAAATTTTTTCTTACAATTCCAACATGACAATTCCTAATCAGGCAGACAAAACTCATTATAAACTATCATAATTGGACAAGTTAAACCCATTACAAACTATCATGTCAAAGTTATAAGAGAAAGATTATAACATTAAATTGTAAGTATAATATTGACCTAATTTATGTTCTTGAGAGTAGTTACTTGTGTTACAACTGTGTAAATTCAATATGATTTAAAGGCATAAGAAACTTTTTCTCAAATTTCTCTTTGCATAATTAACTGACGACAGATGATGAGAAGGAAATAACCGACTTCGGTTTTCAAGAAACTGTATAACAAACTGCTAGCAGAGATTCGTCATCATGTTGCTAACTGCTTTGGCCTGCAATTCCTAACTGATAATTCTTTTTAAAACTGTAACAAAATTGAAAAAGGGATATCATAAGGTATAGGCACTAATACATAATTAACACTCTCATAACCAAATACATGCACATTTTATCAATTTTCCAAGAGTCATCAAAATGCATGTTCGTTCGAGTGCCTGCGCTCTTGCAAGTCCTCCCTCAGAATTTTTTATGCAAATCGAGGAAGTCAAATAATTTCAGTAGTTGAATCCATGGTTATTAGTATTCTACAATTCTCAATATTATACGCGATTTGACAACTATTGTTGAATCAGTGCTGCTATCAGAATCACTTGCCAATTTTTCTTTTTCATTGTAACTCATACGATGAAAAACTAAAACCTGATCTTCCCTCGTTGGTACATTTCAGCTCAAGCTTCTGAAAAGGGCTGCAACTCAATTTAACAGCATTTCGTCAGTCACTTTGATACATGAGAAAGAAAGTCAAAGTGCGAGAGGGGCGAAGGGGTTAGAAGGATGACAGTGTAAAATACAAGGATAGCCTGATTCGTAATCAGTCTATGGACATATCCCAGCTTTCCAGAAAACAAAAGAGAAGCATTCATCATTGGCATACTATTTCCAAGAAAAGACAATTACTCAACCAAAACTTAGAATCAGAGATGGCAGCAAAGAAGTACCTGCTATTGGGATCATAATAGAAGCCATTGATGGAGCCATCACTACAAGAGAAGCAAACATAGTAGAAGCCTGCTATGGTTAGCCCACAGTCGGTTCCAACATTCACAAAATATTGCTCTTTCCATCTCTACAATGACAAAATTAAAAAATGGCAAGTTAAATTAATTTAAACATATCAACTTCTTCTACCAATTAATCAAAGATTCATGCTAAATCTATAAAAGACTTTTACAAAAAATTCTTTACTAGATGGTGCGATAATTGAGATGGCATATGCCACATTAGCTTGTCAGCCATTTATTAATTTTAGTAAATAATGTATAACAAAAACATAACCCACGCATAATTTTGAGCATAGAAAGCATGCCAAACTATCACATCTTCAATAAACTGTCCTATCATATTGTTAAATAACTGTTCACTAAATTAAATTGATTAAGTCTCAAACAAAATTACCATAAATATGTGGTGGTAGTTACTCAGGTCCAATGATTTGCCACCATCAACCTCCACTTGATTCTGAAGAGATTGAGTTGATGAAATGAACATAAATTATGTATATGTAGAAGCAGTTGTAACTCACCAAATGGGTGAAAATACACAAATCATTACCAGAAGGGGTGAAAAAGATTGAAACTTCGTCCAATGCCTTATATCATCCTCTGGCCTATAAAAAGTTTCTTTAACCAATTAAAAGGGAACAGACAATCTATTGAGATTTATTTAATGCTCAATTTAAAAGGGAAAAGGAAAAAGAAAGAGCATACGCTGCTTCCCATTTGCCGGTGTAGAAAGTATAGTTTTTCGTATCAACAATCTCTCCTTCCCAGAAAGTTACTACCTGAACATCGTTAAAAACAATTAAATGACTGATGAGTTTACAAGGAGATTCTGCATATTTGACTAAATTTTAAAGTCAATACTAAGGGAAAGGGATATATGAGAGTGTGTGTTTTTGTGTGAGCGTATGTGTGCATGCATGCACAGGGAAAAACTCTGCATCTCAGTTCTGCAATAACTTTTAATACTTCCTAATATGGGAACCAAAGAGTAAAATTATATGAAAAATCAAAACAAATAAACCTTCTGTATCACATTGATAAATCAAAATGTAAGAAGAGGCAAGAAGCAGACAGCAAAAATTGAAAACTTAGGTGGGTGAAACCTATGAATAAGAAGAATAAGAATGGATATCTAATAAAAATCCATTAAACCAGGGTGGCAGTGTTTAACTGAAGATACTTTTATAATTATTTGTCAGTATCAAAGCTCTGTATCTTAAAAATACCAGATAAGATAGGATGAAAAGGGTAGACACAATTTAATTGCTGCTGAGAGAAGAAAATAACACTAACTGGTGTGTCTGCCATAGGAACATTCAGAGCTTCCATGGTGCCACATAG
Organism: Pistacia vera; assembly: GCF_008641045.1. Classification (NCBI taxonomy): domain Eukaryota; kingdom Viridiplantae; phylum Streptophyta; class Magnoliopsida; order Sapindales; family Anacardiaceae; genus Pistacia; species Pistacia vera. Next base: position 84,665 of record NW_022196188.1, on the reverse strand, counting down.
ATACCCATGTTCAAGGTCACATCCTTGTATCCGGACATTAACTCTCCAAGCTTCCTCCTTTTGAAGATTTGAGACATTCTGTGTACCAGAAAATGCCTGCAATAAAATATAATGCCATACATTGAATCCTTTCAACCATAGCAATAAGGTATGTCACCCCTAAATATAAGAATCATTTATTTCCAAAGCGCAAGAAAAAACTTTTATCTACATGAGTTCATGGCTTCACATACATTCACCGGCCAGGGCACAACCCTTCCTTCAAAAAACAACACACACATATATTTTAAAAACAGAAAGAAGGAATGAATCATCTAAACTACTTGTTGCATGAAAAATGAGAGTTGTGCAACAAACATTGAAACGCCAAAAGCTTTACACATAAAAGCACCATAAAAAAGAAACTCTGCAGCTTCACTACAAGGAGAGAAAAATAAAAAAATAAAAATTGAAAGTCTCCATTACACAACAGCTATATGGTTTTGCGACCTCTTCAACATCTTAATCTCACATCTGAATTCATTTACAGAAATCCAATCATCTTGCCATTACTTAAAAAGTATAAAAAATATTAGTTAATTTGTTCAGCCAATAAATCATCCACATAATTCCTATCATACTCAATTCATATTAGGCAACTAATTAATGAAGCAGGGGCAAGTCGTATGAGGCTAGCAAGTAAATTTTATGATGGTAATTTTTAAAGAGAAATAAATCAATCAATCGGAATTGGTGTGCAACAAAAAATAAACTTGAACCACATGCCTTTTAAACAATAAAAAAGCTTAATGATATGAAAAAAAAATAAAAAATAAAACGACAGAACAATTCACCTGTCCAACACTCAAAAGTGAGCAGGCTGGGGGTGAAGTATTTCCAGAATTTGCACCTTCAGTACACAAAATACAATGAAATCACACAAAGAGAAACTCATAAGTACAAAATATGTTAATAAATTTCCTAATCGAGACCACTCTAATTAACTCAGATAATTAGAAAGCAATCAAGCATTTGATAACCTAACACACGCAATGACTAAGATCGTAATTTCATTGAAACAGAATACCTGATACTTGAGACGGTGCAGAGTTGTCTACGACTCTCACCGGCATTTCTCGATTGATTGATCAAAAGTCTGTCTCAGGTATTGAAATTGCGGGGAGAGGTTCAGATTTTGGAGGTGAAAAGATCCGACAGATAAACCGGTTTACCCGATCGTACAAAATGCGTTAGACCAACCCGTTTAGGAAACAGCCCCGGTGGGCTGGTAAAGCCCAAGGCAGGTCCATAATGAGATTTTTTGAAATATAAAACGACACCATATTATAAAGTTGATGAATTTGTCCCAGGGCATGCAATACAGTAAAGAGAAGCCTTATAAAGAGAAATACAAAGAGGGGCATACAAAGATAAATTCTGATCTTAAAAGAAAGGAAAGAGAGAGAGAGAGGCAATCATGAAGATTAAAGGCATGATTTGTCTTTGTATGCCCCTCTTTGTATTTCTCTTTGTAAGGCTAGCATTTCTCTACAATAAAATAAGGTATAAAGAACGTTTCATATAATTTTTTTTTACCGGGAATACCCTCTAGTGGCTACCCCTAGACTCTAAAGTTAACTACCAGGTATAACCTCCAATGGCCATCCTTAGGCCCTGAAGTTAATGACAGATATACCTTCCAATGGTCACCCCCAAACCCTGAAGTTAACGATCGAGTATTCCTCTAATGGTCACCCCCAGACCTTGAAGTTAACGATCGAGTATATCCTTCAGTGGTCACCCCCATTAGCAACTGAGGAGAATCAGACTCAATACATCTTGAATAATATACTCAAGAGTCTTTATAATCCCACCCGGCCATCCAAAGGTGATTCATATAAAATTTTCTTTTGTGACCCTTTTTATTTTCCAATTTGCGATCCATCATATTTAATCGAATAATGCTATTAAACCCATATTGTAACATAGTTCTTAATTACCAAATATGATAATACTCTTGAAACTAAATTTACAATATGTTCAGAGTGTATCCAATTAAGGGTAACTAGCAAGTAGCCAGAATTATTATTTAATTATTTTTTATCTTCAAAATAGTTAAATCTGCCTCATTTAAATACATTATTGCTTGGCTATGTACCCATTTGAATGACAATTTCCGATTATTAATTCATGCATGGTACAACATTATTATTATTTATATTACACGAGCACAGCTACAACTGAGAATATATTACAAAGAATAATACAGCAAAACATCATTATATCTCCAATAATTTAACGTTGCAACCTTATCTGCCACCTGAAAGTATTGAATCTGCAATAGAAGTCGCTGCTGTTATGCCCATTAAAGATGGAAACGAGCCTACAAAGTCAGCAAAACCTTCCGAATGCGCAAATCTTAAGCCACTGTCTGAAATTTCTAGAGCCGATAACTCTGGCGAAGGAGCATCCTTCTCCAAGTACTGCACAACTTGTCGCATGCTTGGCCTAGCTGCGGGCTCTGAATGAGAGCACATCAACCCAAGTTTCAACACTAACTCTAGCTCCTCCGCGACATAATCTGTTCCCAATTTCGGATCCCTTGCCTCAATAATTTTACCTTCGCTCCAAAAACCAAATACCCATTCAACCAAAATCACTGTCTCCTCTGTCGGCGAATGTGGCTCTATTGGCCTTCTGCCACAGGCAACTTCGAGCAGAAAGGCACCAAAAGCAAATACATCAGTACTTCTAGTGGCCTTCCCTGTTCGAGCGTGCTCTGGGGCGAGGTAGCCAACAGTACCAACCACATGAGTTGTTTGTGGATCAGCTCCGTGGTCATACAATCTTGCAAGCCCAAAATCACCCAGCCTTCCATTCAGTTCAGCATCAAGTAACACATTACTAGCCTTGACGTCTCTGTGAATAACAACTTTTTCCCATTCTTCGTGTAGATAAAATAGGCCCAAGGCTACGCCTTTGATTACTTGAAATCTTTGTTTCCAATTCAGGGTCACCTTTTGTTGGCCATAGATGTACTTGTCCAGGCTTCCATTAGGCATGTAGTCATACACCAAAAGCAGCTCTCTTTTACGCCGGCAATAACCCAAGAGTTGTACTAAATTCCGGTGGCGGAGATGACCAATACTAACAATTTCAGCAACAAATTCTCTCATTCCTTGTCTTGATTCATGAGAGACTCTCTTCACTGCAATTTCTAGTTTAGAGTTGGGTAGTACACCTCTGTACACCCTGCCAAATCCACCACTACCTAATAGCTCTGTTTCTCTAAATCCTTTGGTGGCGAAATAAAGATCTTTGTATTTGAATCTATGAGGCCCATATTCAAGCTCCCAATCTTCAAGCACTTCAGCGAACTTTCTTTTCCTTCTTATCACATAAACCACACCTGACACTGCAGCTAAAGTCAAGCTTACAAAAATTACAGGGAGCCCAATTGTCAGAAACTTTGATTTCGGTTTGGGACCAATTCGGGGAAGCTTAGGAATCTGAGAGAGTGCAAGTTCCTCTGCTTGTCCATTCATTTTGAAACTCCAACCCAAAACATAATGAGATGAAAACAACGAACCGGTGGACGATGAGAAGCCAACGAACATGTTTTCGTTAAAAATTAATGAAAGATCCCTCGACAAAGACAGAAGTGGATTACTGGGCTTACCACTGTTAAATGGAGCTAAAGTAACGTTAATTTGCTTCTCCTCACCATCATATTCCACCCAAACTTGAATTCTTTGACGATCAATGAGCGTCAAGTTCTTAAATTCACCGGTTTGATTATCATAATAACCAGCTGGAGCTGATATCTCAGATTTCAAACTATTAACATCAATCCCTACATGGTTATTATCAATATCAGCAAACTCGGCATTCTGCACCGTATCGAATTCTATGGCAAAAACATGATTACTGGCATTTCCATTATTGCTATCGTTAAAAAGGCCGAGGTATTGACTGTTAAGAGCGAAAGGGAGCCCTAGTGTTGGTGCAATCACGAAAGCCATACCCTGGCCACTAAGAACATCAACTTGAGACTGGATACCTAAAACAAAAATTGTAGAAAAAGAGAAAGCCGTGGCATTTGTTGAGGTCTTGAAGGATATTGGATTAGGGTAGAAGGCTTGACCCTTTATTCTTTGGGTTTCGTTGGTAAGCTGTAAAAGTCCTTCGTCGGTGAACTTAGCTGTACCATGGAGGCTCAAATTAGCCGATCTGAAACCATTGTAGATGAAACCAAGATTTTCATCTGCTGCTACTAACCCGATTAAGGAAGACACCACTATTGCAAATTTGAAAAACATGGCTAGGCAAAGCAAAGCAATTTCTTAAACCATGCTCTTCTTACACATATAATATAAGAATGAAAAGTTCATGCGCCTCTTAACCATCAACCATACACATGAATGCCGTCGGATTACTGCTTAGTTATTTATTATACATTCGGGTAAACTTTCATTCGTATCGAACTGTAGAAAACAGAGACTTTTGGTGGAGAGTCGTAGAGAAGAAGGCACTAAAGCGATGACCATATCAGATATGGTTTCCCCTCTCAGTTGCCATACAGAGACCGTTGTGGGCCTTTTTGGTATTGACGTTGTCAATTAATTGACACGTGAATTTAATACTTACTACCACTCTCAGCGCCTCCGTCGTTTTTGTCTTTCTTATTGTTTTGAATCCGCGGGTGTCCTCAATGTCAAAGGCAAAATCCAAAACAACAGAAAATGGAATATATGCTGCTTGAAGAAGGTCACTCAAATAATATAATTTATGTATACGGTATCCTTTTCCATTAGTGGTTAAGCTATCAATTTCTATTTGTTCTACCAACGCAAGAAAATATAAGATAATATAAAGTAATTTGTGAGCGCAAGAATCAATATTTGTCAATGGCACGCTCACGTGGTTAGAATATAGAAGGAGAAGTTAAGGTCTCAAATATTTAATTAATTAGGGGAAAATGGTATATATTTTAAAGTCATCCTCTAGAATGATTCATAACATAGCAGATGATCTTATAAGAACTCTCGTACTAAAAATTATGACTAGTGCTATTCACAGTTAAATGTAATACGACTAGTGGATATGCATGTAACATCTAATTCTTTGACTCAAATCAATTCATAGAGATAAAATTATATCGTTAAATTAGCTTCATGGATGCTTTCAATGATAAATACATTTTCTCAACACTGCAAACTCTATATTAATGTGAAATAACTTTTGGCCATCATTTATTTGAAACCAGATTTCGAAATACGTGTCATTATTTGAGCCCTTTTTTTTTAATCACAAGGGGCATTCGAGTCAGCTTGCACCCCAACTAATCTCCCAATGCTCTAGAATTATCATCTGAGTAGAAGCCCCAATGGCCATCCTATTAGCGTCTAGAGAGATTGAAATGATCTCATGCAATCTTTTTTTACTCTTTTATCATCAGGCTATCTAATTGTGACTATTTGAGCCCATTTAATTGTCCAATAAGTTATACATTCCACTTAAATAATGGTAAATTTGTGTAAAAAAAAATAAAAACTGTAAACAGAAGTCGCCTTTGCAAATTTTAGAAGCTCCCCATCAACATCCATGTTGTCTAGAATTTTATTGATATCTTAGAGTCCGTTTGGCACACTCTTCTCCCACTATCATATTCCATTATTCTATCCTAAAAAACCAAAACTACATTTGTTTTAATATTCTTCAAAATTCAATCTTATTATATTAACAATTACCTTTCTCAATAAAAGTTTTAAAATTAACAAAAATACCCCCACCCATCCAAGCTACTATCACCTGCCAGCAGCCATCGCCAGTCGTCAGTGTCGTAACGATGCACAACCGTAGATCTAGCCTTTTTCGGCTCGATCCATGGTGGATCTGACTGAAAAAGGCAAGATCGGCGCACGACCGACCAGATCCAACAGGTCAGGTACCATTCCAATAGATTCTAGCCACCTTTCGTTAGTGGTGGCTAGTTGCCAGTAATATGTGGGTAGGTGAAGGTGTTTTTGTTAATTTATAAACTTTTATTTTTGTGGGTGTTTAATTAAATTAACAAACCTAAGAGGTTAAAAATAATCTAAATATTTTTAGAAAATGATATTCAGAAATGTATAAAACCCTTTTCAGAATCCTATCTTACTTCCCAAAAATACTATTTAGCATAGAATGTTAACCACGGAGCCTAAAATCTCACATTTCAATTGATTTACGGAAATCCAATCATCTTGCGATCACTTGTACATCAAAATCTTAATTAATTTGTTCAGCTTCTAATTCATCACCATAATTCCAATCATGCTCAATTCCTATTAGGCAACTAATTAATGAAGCCAGGTGGGTGACTCGTATACCACTAAAAAATAAATTTTACAATGATAATTCTTAAACAAAAATAAATGAATCAATCAGAATTAGTGTACAATATACTTCATTCACATTCCTGTTAGATAAACAATTAAATGCTAAAAGAGAGATAGTTCTACCCAGAACAAGCTCGACTCAAAATCAGTTCGATTCAGAGTAAGCTCGACCTAGGTGAAGCTCGCCACAACGATCAATCCAAACAGCTGTTCAACAAAATCAAAGATAAACTCCAATCTTAGATATTTCGGAAGAGATGAGATCAACACCACTGGCAGCACAATCTCAACTCACGATCACGGGATTGTAAATCAACTTTGATTGCAATCTCGAACTTATCTCTCTCAATTAATTACAAACTCGCATAAAAACCCCTCAAACGATGAGAGAGGGTTTAGCAAATTTATTCAGACATATTACATTGTTCTTGTAATCCCTCAAAAGCAATAAGATAATAGTGGACATACGTAGGTTCAAGTTCTAACTTGTTGAACCACTTTAAAAATCTTTGTGTTCTTTACTTTCTTGCGCACATTTACATTCAATTGTTGGTTTATCCTAAATCACGCACACATCAGTTTCGATTCCATCAAGGTCTATCGGTTTTCTATTTTCGTATCAACAATATCCATAATAGATAACGAATGATTTAATATATTTTAAATCCACCCAAGCCTATACCCATTGAGTGCTATAATCCCACTCATATAATTAATATGACCACCATTACCACACCAGTACCTACGTTATACCTCTCCCGTGTCGGTCCAAAAAACATACAAGTAGTTGGGCCACCCATAGTCTACCCTTAGGGTGGTGCCATCCACAGTTTACCTTCGAGATGGCAAAATCAGATACAGAAAAACAGCTAAACCACCCACAATCTACCCTCAAGGCGTCATGATATGATATTAAATAAAATCCCGCTCACAATCTATCCTTGGGGCATCAAAATCTCACACTGGCCAATACTCGCCTGGTGTAATCCCTCCTGGAACTCGTTAGACGTCCATCTCATTCAATGACAATCTCAATGCGCGCATAAGGATAAACATAACATGCTAGTTGATATCTAGAGGGGGAAGGGTATTATAAAAGGTGGTCTCCAATATGATAATCATACACAAACATCCACGTGCATTCGAATATCCAACCACACCATGCATCATAAGTGCCTTCATGCAATTTACGTACAAGTAATAATATCATATAACATTTGTTCTCATTTAAAACGGGCATGCAAATATGAGTGCCATGCTTGAAACATCATAATTACTAATAATGTAAATATTCATTTGCCCCTTATATTTTCCATTATTTACAACCTCCTATACCTTTAAATTATTTTCAACTCCCTAAACTTTTGGATCCTTCTAAACCCCCTATACTTTTAAATTCTTGCAACCCTCTAAAAACTCTGAAACATGACTCTCCCTTCAGAATAAAGGAGTCTAATCCAAGAAAGGGGAACATTCCCTAAGGCCCAAACTTAACGAATTAAAAAGGATTTACAAAAGAAACCGGGTTATATTTTAATAGGCCAAACCGTCAAACAATAATCAAATAGTACAATTCAATACGCAACAAATAACTGGGCCTTGTTGTTATTAGGCCAGCTCACCAAATAATAAACCCAATACCCAACAAATAACTGGACCTTATTGTTGTTAGACCAGCTCACCTACTTCACTATTCTTATTCAAAACACTTCTCACTATATAAAGTAACTCTCTAAAAGAGTAATACTAGTCTTACAAAAAGTCATACAAAGAATCAAATCTTATTTTTGAAAGAAATGAAAAAGAGAGATAGAAAGACGCAATCATGAATTTCAAGAGTTAGATTTGACTCTTTGTATGTCTCTTTGTAAGGCTAGTATTACTCTTCTGCATTATAACAAAAATCTTCCTCCACACTATTGAAACTAAATTTACAATATGGTAACTAGCAAGTAGCCAGAATATTTATTCAATTATTTTTTTTATCTTCAAAATAGTTAAACCTGCCTCATTTAATTACATTATTGCTTGGCTATGCACCCATTTGAATGACAATTTCCGGTCATTAATTCATGCATGCTACAATATTATTATTATTTATATTACACCAGCACGGCTACAACTGAAACTGAGAATGTATTACAAAGAATAATACAGCAAAACATCATTATATTCATATTATATCTCCAATAATTTGACGTTGCAATCTTATCTGCCACCTGAAAGTATTGAATCTGCAATAGAAGTCGATGCTGTTCTGCCCATTAAAGATGGAGACGAGCCTACAAAGTCATCAAAACCTTCCGAATGCGCAAATTTTAGGCCACAGTCTGAAATTTCTAGAGCTGATAACTCTGGCAAAGGAGCATCCTTCTCCAAGTACTGCACAACTTGTCGCATGCTTGGCCTAGCTGCGGGCTCTGAATGAGAGCACATCAACCCAAGTTTCAACACTAACTCTAGCTCCTCCGCGACATAATCTGTTCCCAATTTCGGATCCCTTGCCTCAATAATTTTACCTTCACTCCAAAAACCAAATACCCATTCAACCAAAATCACAGTCTCCTCTGTCGGCGAATGTGGCTCTATTGGCCTTCTGCCACAGGCAACTTCGAGCAGAAAGGCACCAAAAGCAAATACATCAGTATTTCTAGTGGCCTTCCCTGTTCGAGCGTGCTCTGGGGCGAGGTAGCCAACAGTACCAACCACATGAGTTGTTTGTGGATCAGCTCCGTGGTCATACAATCTTGCAAGCCCAAAATCACCCAGCCTTCCATTCAGTTCAGCATCAAGTAACACATTACTAGCCTTGACGTCTCTGTGAATAACAACTTTTTCCCATTCTTCGTGTAGATAAAATAGGCCCAAGGCTACGCCTTTGATTACTTGAAATCTTTGTTTCCAATTCAGGGTCACCTTTTGTTGGCCATAGATGTACTTGTCCAGGCTTCCATTAGGCATGTAGTCATACACCAAAAGCAGCTCTCCTTTACGCCGGCAATAACCCCATAGTTGTACTAAATTCCGGTGGCGGAGATGACCAATACTAACAATTTCAGCAACAAATTCTCTCATTCCTTGTCTTGATTCATGAGAGACTCTCTTCACTGCAATTTCTAGTTTAGAGTTGCGTAGTACACCTCTGTACACCCTGCCAAATCCACCACTACCTAATAGCTCTGTTTCTCTAAATCCTTTGGTGGCGAAATAAAGATCTTTGTATTTGAATCTATGAGGCCCATATTCAAGCTCCCAATCTTCAAGCACTTCAGCGAACTTTCTTTTCCTTCTTATCACATAAACCACACCTGACACTGCAGCTAAAGTCAAGCTTACAAAAATTACAGGGAGCCCAATTGTCAGAAACTTTGATTTCGGTTTGGGACCAATTCGGGGAAGCTTAGGAATCTGAGAGAGTGCAAGTTCCTCTGCTTGTCCATTCATTTTGAAACTCCAACCCAAAACATAATGAGATGAAAACAACGAACCGGTGGACGATGAGAAGCCAACGAACATGTTTTCGTTAAAAATTAATGAAAGATCCCTCGACAAAGACAGAAGTGGATTACTGGGCTTACCACTGTTAAATGGAGCTAAAGTAACGTTAATTTGCTTCTCCTCACCATCATATTCCACCCAAACTTGAATTCTTTGACGATCAATGAGCGTCAAGTTCTTAAATTCACCGGTTTGATTATCATAATAACCAGCTGGAGCTGATATCTCAGATTTCAAACTATTAACATCAATCCCTACATGGTTATTATCAATATCAGCAAACTCGGCATTCTGTACCGTATCGAATTCTATGGCAAAAACATGATTACTGGCATTTCCATTATTGCTATCGTTAAAAAGGCCGAGGTATTGACTGGGAAGAGCGAAAGGGAGCCCTAGTGTTGGTGCAATCACGAAAGCCATACCCTGGCCACTAAGAACATCAACTTGAGACTGGATACCTAAAACAAAAATTGTAGAAAAAGAGAAAGCCGTGGCATTTGTTGAGGTCTTGAAGGATATTGGGTTAGGGTAGAAGGCTTGACCCTTTATTCTTTGGGTTTCGTTGGTAAGCTGTAAAAGTCCTTCGTCGGTGAACTTAGCTGTACCATGGAGGCTCAAATTAGCCGATCTGAAACCATTGTAGATGAAACCAAGATTTTCATCTGCTGCTACTATTCCGATTAAGGAAGACACCACTATTGCAAATTTGAAAAACATGGCTAGGCAAAGCAAAGCAATTTCTTAAACCATGCTCTTCTTACACATATAATATAAGAATGAAAAGTTCATGCGCCTCTTAACCAGCAACCATACACATGAATGCCGTCTGATTACTGCTTAGTTATTTATTATACATTTGGGTAAACTTTCATCCGTATCGAACTGTAGAAAACAGAGACTTTTGGTGGAGAGTCGTAGAGAAGAAGGCGCTAAAGCGATGACGATATCAGATATGGTTTCCCCCTCTCAGTTGTCATACGGAGACCATTTGGGGCCTTTTTGGAATTGATGTTGTCAATTAATTGACATGTGAATTTAATACTCACTGCCACTCTCAGCACCTACTTCGCTTTTGTCTTTCTTATTGTTTTGAATGCGTGGGCGTCCTCAATGTCAAAGGCAAAATCCAAAACAACAGAAAATGGAATATATGCTGCTTGAAGAAGTTCACTCAAATAATATAATTTATGTATAACTTTCCATTAGTAGTTAAGCTATCAATTTTTATTTTTCTACCAACGCAAGTAAATATAAGATAATATAAAGTAATTTGTGAGTGCAAGAATCAATATTTGTCAATGGCACGTCACCTGGTTAGAATATAGAGGGAGAAGTCACGGTAAGAAAAATCAACCAATTTTAATTTTTTTGCAACTAAGCAAAAATAGTTGTAGATACCCCATATTTAGTAACTAAATTCCAATTGGTTGATAAGTGAGATCAGTCACTATCTTTCAACAGGGTTGTTCAACACTATGATAGCCTTACCGTATTATCTGTGCCCTTACTACAGAATAATACTGGGGCTACAGATGTTTCTAGAATGACCACCATATGTGCTCATAGGGTTCTCACTATCAAGATTTAAAACACTTGATACCCTTGTCACGGTTCTACCATTCTACGGATATATATCAATACATATTGCAATAATAATGATTTACACGATATAGAATAAAATGCTTTTTATTGATCAATGAACATTATTACAAAGAGTCAATTCTACAATAATTGATTAGCTCTAGGGCATCTACTCTAACAGTAGGTTGAAGTTCTAACATGTTGAACCACTTTAAAAATCTTTGTGTTCTTTACTTTCTTACACACATTTACATTCAATTGCTGTTTTATCCTAAATCACATACACATCAGTTCCGATTCCATCAAGGTCAATCGGTTTTCTCAGGTTGGTGTGATTTTCATTTCAACAATATCCATAATAGATAATGAATGATTTAATATATTGTAAATCCACCCAAGCCTATACCCATTGAGTGCTATAATCCCACTCATATAATTAGTACGACCACCACTACCATGCCAATACCCAAAGACCTACGTTATACCTCTCCCGTGTTGGTCCCAAAAAACAGACAAGCAGTTGGGCCACCCACAGTCTACCCTCAGGGTGGTGTCATCCACAGTCTACCCTCGAGATGGCAAAATCAGATACAGACAAACAGCTAGACCATCCACAATCTACGCTTAAGGCGTCATGATATGATATCAAATGGAATCCCACCCACAATCTATCCTTGCGGCGTCAAAATCCCACACTGGCCAAAACCCGCCTGATGTAATCCCTCATGGAACTCGTTAGACGTCCATCTTGTCCCGATAGGATATTTCAATCATTCAATATGACAGACAATCTCAAGGCGCGCATGAGGATAAACATAACATGCTAGCTGATGTCTGGAGGGGGAAGGGTATTATAAAAGGTGGTATCCAATATGATAATCATACACAACCATCCACGTGCATTCGAATATCCAACCACACCATGCATCATAAGTGCCTTCATGCAATTTACGTACAAGTAATAATATCATATAACATTTGTTCCCATTAAAAAGGGGCATGCAAATATGAGTGCAATGCTTGAAACATCATAATTACTAATAATGTAAATATTCATTTACCCCTTATATTTTTCATTATTTCTATCAACCCCCATATACCTTTAAATCCTTTTCAACTCCCTAAACTTTTAGATCCTCCATAAACCCCCTATACTTTTAAATCCTTACAACCCTCTAAAAACTCTGAAACATGACAGTTTTCTCCCTTCAGAATAAAGGAGTCTAATTCAAGAAGGGGGACTTCCCCTAAGGCCCAAACCCAACGAATTAAAAAGGTTTACAAAAGAAACTTGACTTATATTATTAATAGGCCAGCCCACCAAATAGTAAAATCCAATACGCAACAAATAACTGGGCCTTGTTGTTATTAGGCCAGCCCACCAAATAATAAACTCAATACCCAACAAATAATTGGACCTTATTGTTGTTAGACCTGCTCACCTACTTCACTATTCTTATTCAAAACACTTCCCACTATATAAAATAATTCTACATTATAACAAAAATCTTCCTCCACACTTCTTAAATATTCCAGCAATGCAATAAACAAAAAGAACACGTTTATCTTTTCTTTAGAAGCATGAAACTTGGCACTTTCAATTCGGCATTCATCACTAATTTTGACTTCTCTCTTTTCAATGTATTTTAACTTATAAATCAACAACACAAATAAACATACTTCCAAGACATATGCAAGACTCCATTAAAATGAAAATGCCAAATTCAACATAATCTTTGCCACTCCATTCTACACCATTTTCAGTACACAAAAATTACCGTCGACAATCCTCAATTTATTCCAGCCAAAAACATTCCACACATGCATGTGCTCATTCCAACCAACAATGAATTTTAATTCAAGTATCATAATATTCAACTCACAAAATTCTACTCAACTGAAGCTCCCTTGCACTCTCAACCGCTATTCTCTTCCAAACCTAACACCAAGAACAAACACAAGTTAATCTCTCCTAGATTGAAGAAGCAAATGAGGAGATCTACTGTCTAGTTTCCATGAATGTAATACCCGAACTTGGATTTAATCGATCTACTGATTTCTCTCCTCCCTTGTACTAATTTCATTTCACTCTCACTCTACCTCTCGGCCAAAAGCATACTCCCTTCTCTTCTCCTTTTTTTTTTCCTTCTTCTTTCTTTCTCTTCTCTCTTCTCTTTTCCTCTCGGTTTTCTTCTTCTCTCTCGACTTCTTCTTCTTCTTCTTTCATTTTGGCAACCGGCCAACTGCCTAGTATTTATAAAGGGCATATCATCTCAACTTTGGAATAAATTAAATAGTCATAAACTTTCTCACTTAAGACATATAGTTTAAGAGAGAAGCTTTTAGATAAACCTATATCGCTTAAGCAAATGATCGTTTAGAAAAGAGTTTCAAATAGAGGTGGGAATTTAGGCCCGAACCCGAAAAACCCATCCAAAAATCAAGCCTAGGACTGGTCCTCACAAGGGTCGGTCCTATAAGGTTCGGCCCAAAACTGGACCAGGCCTATGGAGGAGGGCTCGTGCCTAGGTTCGGTCCTTCCTTCGAGGCCTAAGCTTGGGAACGATCCTAGGCCCGAGCCCAAACCCTCCCACCCAATTTCGTTTAAGCCTCTGGTAAATGTCCAAAATCCCCCTTTTTAATACAAAATAGATAATAAATATAGGGGCTAAACTAAAATTTTATGTATTAGGGGGCATATTGAAATTTTTCAGGCCCATAGCATCGGTCTTGGGACCAATCCTATGGGCCCATGTCTGGTCTGGACTCTGAAAAATTTCATGGGCCTAGGACCGATCCCGAGACCGATTGGGCTCAGTCCTAATGGGACCGGTCCCACTTTGGGACCAGACCCATTAGGCCCAAACTTGGGATTGATTGGGCTCGGTCCTTGCCCACCTCTAGTCTCAAACTTCATGGCTATTTATTTCGTTTCAAAGTTGAAATTGAATTTTAATTAATTTTCTCTTTTATTTGTATAACACATTTTTCTTAAATTATAAAATTATCCCTTGAATTCTATTATTTCTACCATAACCCCGCCATGTCATATTTTTCTCACGGAATGCCCCATTTTCTTTCCTTTGTTACATGAAAACCCACAATCTCTCATTTCTTTCGTTTTCACCACGAAAAAAATTTAAAAACTTACATTTTACCCCTTGAAGACACAAAAATAAATTAAATAAAAACAAGGTATTACAACAGAAGGCTTGATTCTTTTGCATTAGGGTTTTCTTTGGTAAGCTGCAAAAGTCCATGGACAATGAACTTAGTTATACCATGGAGACTCAAATTAGCCGATTGGAATTTATCATATGATTGGTTGCACAAACGGGGAATTCCGCTTTTCCAGCGAGCTTCTTGCGTTGGGGTAGAGTGAAAATCCGGTGGTGCTATCAAAGTAAGTATAGTTTGAATTAAGAATATAAATAATAAAAATAAGGTATTAAGAACGCAACGTTTCATATGAATAAGAAGTCAGTTCGCTCTTTTTTATTTTTCAATTAATGATCCCTCAATTTTAATCAAATGCTATTAAACCCGTATTGTAACACAATTCTTAAATTAAGTTGTACATATATATACCAACATTTCAATTTAAGAGTTATAAAATACTAATTTTATAATGAGTAAACGACTTTTTCCCATCCAAATAATGGCTTAATAACAATTTCCTGCTCACAGACTTTTAAAATACTAGTTTACTACCCAAATTTATATTTTGATGACAAACAGAGAGCAATTCGATCTAGGCTGTTGGGGCTTTTGGAGCTTTTGGAGAGGGGAAGTCAATGAGTCTTTTGGTGGTGGAAGGTGATATGTTTACAAGTCCTAAAACACTTGTAAGCATGAGTGGATAAGGAATTGCAAGTCCTAACACACTTGCTAATTTGGTTGAATTGAATAAATTCACTCCAAGTCCTAAAACACTTGGTTTGTGGAATGTGGGGAGCTATGAAGACCAATCGGCCCAAGCAAGTTTAAAGAAAGAGAAGAGTCCAAACATTTCGGCCCAAGTCACTCTAAGTCCAAGCACAACAAGGAATCTCAAATCCACCAAGAAAGAAGCCCAAATGTTCAAAGTGTCAAATTCGGCCCAATTCACATTACAGAGGGGAAAGTCCACATGACCCCTTATTAGATCAATTTACATGATTCTAAAGGCCCAAATTCTTATACTCTTATTGGTAGACTTAATTAGAACCATTGATTGACTTTTGATCTAATGAAAGCAAGCTTAGACAACTAATGAGGTAGTTAAAGACATAGATCATCGAATTAGGGAATTGTGTCTCTTTTGCATTAAATAGACATGACCTTATTTTTTGAATGAATGACTTGTAATATTTAGCTAATTTTATTTTATTTCATTTTTTTTTTTGTATTTGTAATTTACATGTTTATCCTTGTATTTGCTTATATAAGAGTAACTATTTCATTGTATCACTTAGTCTTGAAATATATGAAGATTGGTTTATCCATTTGAGAGAACTTTTGTGTTCTTTGGTTGTGCATTCTTTATCCAAGCCTTGGTAAGGGGATTTGGTGGTGAATCAATTCAAGTTGGTGGAACAATCCTTTATGCTTGAAGTGTTTCTACTTGTCTTGGTCCGAAATTACAGGTAAGTGTGAGATTGTTCTTGTTTTGTGTTTGACCGAATTTTAACTTGGATTTATGGCATGTTATGTTGTTGAATTGGTTGAATTTGGATCAAAATGTTAAATTTTGATAGTTGGGATTGATCAGAATTTGGCTTGAGAGGGGCGGTTGGGCAAACCCTTATCACTCAATTTTCGGCCATTAACAAGGTCGAAAAGAGTAGGGTTTGAGGGGTTTGATGAGTAATAATCGGGGAAGAAAATAGTGGTGGTGTGAGGTCACAAATATGCCAAAATTAGAAATGAAATATAAATTTTGGTAATAAAATGATATTTTAAAAGCCTATAAGTGGGAAAGTTTCATTAAATCATTATTTGGGTGGGGAAAAGTTGTTTACTCTTTTATAAATTATAACTTGCACAGAGCGTATCCTTCAAAACAGAAATTGGAATTTAATTACATCACACATTTGAACTATTAATATGCTTCAGAGTAAAGGGTGTTATGGTATTGAGTTAAAATATGGGAAAATATTTGAATATTTTAATTTGGGAAGGAGATGCACCTTACAATATTATTATATTTATATTACATTAGAAAAGGTTTCTATAGAGATTTTTTGACTAAGGATGGATCGATATAATGTAAATTGACGTATGGGAATCGATGATGGATCCGAATATGTCAGATACAGTTAAACAGACGCTCTATGTATTGAATCGGAAAGTCGACACGTTCACTTGCATGATTTAACGTAGCAAAACATAAATTATATGCCCGTAAATTAAAACATCATCTGCCACCTGAAAGGATTGAATCTACAACAGAAGACGATGCTGTTATGCTCATAGAAGATGGATACGAGACCACAAAGTCATCAAAACCCTCTGGATGTACAAATCTTAGCCCACCGCCTGAAGTTCCTAGAGCTGACAACTCTGGCAAACGAAAGTCCTTCTCCAAGTACTGCACAACTTGTCGCAAGCTTGGCCTCGCGGCTGCCTCTGAATTAGAGCACATCAACCCAAGTTTCAACACTAACTCTAGCTCCACCGCAACATAATCTGCTCCCAATTTCGGATCCCTTGCCTCGAGAATTTCATCTCTGCTCCAGAAACCAAATACCCAATCAACCAAAATCATGCAATCTTCCGTTGCCGCTCGTGATTCAATTGGCCTTCTCCCACATGCAACTTCAAGCACAAAGGCACCAAAAGCGAACACGTCACTGCTTTTTGTGGCCTTCCCAGTACGAGTCTGCTCCGGGGCAAGATATCCAGGAGTTCCAACTACATGAGTTGTTTGTGGATCACTACCGTGATCATATAATCTTGAAAGGCCAAAATCACCTAGTCTTCCATTGAATTCACCATCTAGCAAAACGTTACTGGCCTTCACATCTCTGTGAATGACAACTTGTTCCCATTCTTCGTGTAGATACAATAGGCCTAAAGCTACCCCTTTGATGACACTAAATCGTTGTCTCCAATTCAGTGTGACATTTGATTGGCCATAGATGTACTTGTCCAGGCTTCCATTAGGCATGTAGTCATACACCAAAAGCAGCTCTCCTTTACGCCGGCAATACCCCAAGAGTTGTACTAAATTCCGGTGACGCATGTGACCAATACTAACAATTTCAGCCACAAATTCTCTCATTCCTTGTCTTGATTCATGAGAGACTCTCTTCACTGCAATTTCTAGTTTAGAGTTGGGTAGTACACCTCTGTACACCTTGCCAAATCCACCACTACCTAATAGCTCTGTTTCTCTAAATCCTTTGGTGGCGAAATAAAGATCTTTGTATTTGAATCTATGAGGCCCATATTCAAGCTCCCAATCTTCAAGCACTTCAGCGAACTTTCTTTTCCTTTTTATCACATAAACCACACCTGACACTGCAGCTAAAGTCAAGCTTACAAAAATTACAGGGAGCCCAATTGTCAGAAACTTTGATTTCGGTTTGGGACCAATTCGGGGAAGCTTAGGAATCTGAGAGAGTGCAAGTTCCTCTGCTTGTCCATTCATTTTGAAACTCCAACCCAAAACATAATGAGATGATAACAACGAACCGGTGGACGATGAGAAGCCAACGAACATGTTTTCGTTAAAAATTAATGAAAGATCCCTCGGCAAAGACAGAAGTGGATTACTGGGCTTACCACTGTTAAATGGAGCTAAAGTAACGTTAATTTGCTTCTCCTCACCATTATATTCCACCCAAACTTGAATTCTTTGACGATCAATGAGCGTCAAGTTCTTAAAGTCACCAGTTTGTTTATCATAATAACCAGCTGGAGCTGATATCTCAGACTTCAAACTATTAACATCAATCCCTACATGGTTATTATCAATATCAGCAAACTCGGCATTCTGCACCGTATCGAATTCTATGGCAAAAACATGATTACTGGCATTTCCATTATTGCTGTCGTTAAAAAGGCCGAGGTATTGACTGGTAAGAGCGAAAGGGAGCCCTAGTGTTGGTGCAATCACGAAAGCCATACCATGGCCGCTAAGAATCCGATGTTGAGACTGGATACCGAAAACAAAAGTGGTAGAAAAAGAGAAAGCGGTGCCATTTGTTGGGGTCTTGAAGTATATAGGGTTGGGGTAGAAGGCTTGACCCTTTTGTCTTTGGGTTTCGTTGGTGAGCTTTAAAACTCCATTGGCAGTGAACTTAGCTATACCATGGAGGCTGAGATTTTTCGATCTGAACCCATTGTAGATGAAACCAACATTTTCGTCTGCTGCAGTTAAGCTGATGATTAAGGAGGACAGCAGTATTGCAAGTTTGAAAAACATGGCTAGGCAATTCCTTAAACCATGTCCGCTTCTCTCACAGGCATTATATAGAAGATATAACAATGAAAAGTATATGCATGTTATGTTAGACTGTTAGTTAGTCTCTTACGGCCTTACCCATCGACCATAAACATGAATGCCGTATGATTGCTGCTGAATTCAGTGTCACTCATCTCTGTTTCGACTGAGAGGAGACGCTTTAAAATGACTTCTTTCTTACGGAACTGTAGAGACAGACTTTAGGCGGAGTTGTATAAAAGAGGGCACTAAGACTTAAACCGATGTCGACCAATCAGTTTGGTTTAATTTCCACGCTGCCCTACGGAGACCGTTTGGGGCATTTTGGTGTTGACGTTCGTTAATTGATTGACGCGCATTTAATATTTACATCCACGTTCAACGGCTAGCTTGCTTCTACGTACATGGAAGGCAACAGCATGTTCACCGTCTATTATGATTTATGAGTCATCGACTCTTTCCCACCCAAATAATGTGTTAATGAGGTTTATCTCACTTATAAACTTTTAAAACACTATTTTATTATCTAAATTTATATATCGGTGTCTAATAAAGAGACAACTCGATCAAAATTATTAGAATTTTTAAAAGAAAAGGCTAATGAGTATTTTGATGGTTAACATTAATCGAAATTTGACTTAGAAAGGACGGTTACATAAACCCTAATTACTCGATTTCTGGTGATTGATGGGGTCGATGACAATAGGATTTGAAGAGTTTTGATAAGTGATAATTGAGAAAGAGAATAGTGGTGATATAAGGTTGCGATGATGCCATAATCAGAAACAAAATATAAATTTAGATAATAAAATGATATTTTAGTAAAAAAATATCATTAAACTACCATTTGGGTGAGAAAAAGTCGTTTACTCTTATATAATTGAACAGCTCAATATGTCAACTAAGTGATATATTAAGATTGTTACATGTAAGTATATTTCTTTATTTGTATCTAGAATATCTATTAATGAATAGGCTATCATTTCTCTCTTTTTTTTTTCTACATAGGCAAGAAACAATACCATTGGTTGGAAGTATAAGATAATATAAAGTTTGTTATTTATCATTGCAACAGTTAATATTTGTTTTACTTTTGTCAATGTCACGTGGTCAGGATAGAAGGAGATAACTTAAGGTGTCCAATCATGTCTTCAATTAATTAGTGGAAAATAGTATATATTTTAAAGTCACCCAAATTGAAATCATTTATAATTTATACCTTGTCGTATCAGGGCCGTCTCAAGAACATTTATGACCCTAGATGATAGTTACTTTGGAGGCCTTCTAATAATATAAGCATATATTAAAAAAATTATTTCAAATTTATTTTCTTGCCTTTTGAGATGCAAAATCACTAGGAGAAGTGGACGATCGACAGGCTAACGGGATCAGGTTCGTGGGGGTTTTGGAGAGCAAATGTTGGAGAAGCGATGGGTGGTGAAATAGGTAATTTCCAATGTCAAATTGGCGATAAAAGGCTTGAGAAGTCGCAACCCAAAAGGTATTGGTGGCCGGTGATTGACGGAGTAAATAGATGAGATATGATAGGGATTTTGGTGAGAGGGTTGGGGGGAGGAAGACGGTGATGTCGGGGAAGACCAACAACGCCGGGTACATGCTAAAAAGGCTAAAATGGCTATCATGTGCGGTGGAGTTGTGTAACACCCCACTTGAGGTACGTAGTTAAGATTTGCTGTATTGCTTAAACGTTCATTGATTCAGCTTCAATTAAACTTATATGTTGTTATTTTTGGTTTGGTTGGCCCTTGGTTGAATGGATGTATTGGGTTGGTTGAGTGATTGCCCTGAAAATTATGAAGACTTGGCGAAATGTTGTGTTACAGGCTTCGCCGAGGCGAAGAAGAATCTTCGCCGCGGCGAAGAGGTGCTGCAGCCCACGGAGTAGCTACTGGAGTGTTTCGCCGCGGCGATGGAATTGTCTTCTCTGCGGCGACGGGTTGGCTGAAAATTTTTATTAAGTTTTAGATATTTTTCCTTAAGGGCAATTTGACCATTCTGCCCCTAATTAGCAGGAAAAGTGGGGAGTAAAATGTGAGGAAACTTCATGGAAAATATGTTAGTATGGGGGTGTGTTTATAAGGAATCAAAGGATACAGATAGAATTTTCAAGAAAGAGTAAGGGCAAAATGGGAATGCTTGTGTATAAGGTGAGCTAAAAAGGGTTAAGTGTAGAGAACCCTTCATTTTCATCCATTTCCACCGCCTCTTCCATTCTCTACTTCTTCTCAAATTTCCTTCAATCTTCTAAGGATTTCTAAGGACTTTTTGAGTATTTTTAGTAGAGTTTTAATCTAAAGCATCCTAAGGTAAGGATTCTTGCTTTAGATGAGAGTTTTATTATGTTTTGGTTAAAGTCTTATGTTGTGGTTGTTATTTAAAGTTGTAGAGAGAAATCAAGCTACCAAAGGAAAGGAGAAGTATTAGAGAAGCTATTTCCTCACAAGGTAAGTAAATCCAACCAAGTTGAGATTCAAGAAATCTTTTGAGTATAGATTTATGTATGTGTAAGTATGTTGTTGAGAAATTGAGACGAGATGGATGTTATTTAGACTGTTGTTGCATGTACTGAAATATGAGAAGTGTTGAGATTGCTTGATGTTGGGTTGAGTTTGATTGAAGTGGAATGAAGTTTTGAGCAAACTTATAGAAGTGTTTTCCTTTGACAGGGAAATTAGAGAGTATAAGGGAGCCTCTCTCCCATTTTGGATGATTAAAGAAAAGAGAAAAATTATAGTTAAAGTAGAGCTTTATATGCACATGAGTTGTATGATGAAATGCTCAAGAGAAGCATGAGTAAGAGTAGAAAGCCTTAAATTTTGCTACATGGCATAATTGCATCTCATAAGTGCATTAATGAGAATGAGTAATCTATATGCATTAATTATGCACTAGAGAAGAGAAAAGAGAGTAGAGAAAGAGTAGAGAAATTGAGTATAAGCTACTTTAAGAGTAAAGAGAAAGAGAGAGGATGAGCACTATAGATCAAAGAGAAAGTAGTGCTAGACAAGAGAATAGAGTAGGTTGTGCGATGGGGAACCCGTGAGTAATAGGTAGAGTATTCCCGCATGTACGCCGCATTGAGAGAGCGGCATGAGTATGAGAGAGAAGTGGTGTAGCCCGTGAGAGTGCATGCGGATGAAGGTTATACCCGAGTTTACCCGAGAGAGAATTTATGTACTTACATGGCCAAGGGTTCCGAATCCATGCATAACCGAGTTCGATCGGCTAGAATGAGTAAAAGTCACGGAGAGTGGGAGTGAGTCCCAGCCGTGCCTCCAGTCAGATGGGGTCGTGACTTGCTAGAGAGAGAGTTAATAGCAAAGAAAGAGAAACAGAGGGAGTGAAACCAAAAGAGAAAGCAAAGAGAGTAATGGGAATTGTAAGGAAAGAATTGAGGGGAAAGAGTTACTGGGATAGATGAGTAGAGGATTTACTTACTAAGCATTGTTTTGTGCTCACCCTGTTGTTTCCTATGTTTTTTGCAGGATCTAGGTGAGGACACGGTCGGATGGATGTCGACAAGCGAGGGGAAATGGCTACACTGTCCACCTTATTGTTCATAGTTTTATATATGACACGAGTTTTGTACAAAGAATGTATATGTTTAATAAAAGAAAAATTTGGGCCCAACTTTTTATGCTATTTTACATGTATTTTACTATGCATATTTTATGAGAACACGAGTAGAAAGCAGTCATTACAAGTTGGGTTATGAGACTCGTAAAAAAAGTGTCATATCGAGGGCTATCAAGGTTGGAAAAACACTTGAGGAATAATAAAATGATGATTCCAGTCAATTTAGGTGAGAAAATTGATCTGAATCAGCTCCAAACGGCTAGCGGCAGAAGAGGGGTGAAGATGATTTATGTGAATGTTGAATTTTGGGATGGAATTGGGGTAGAGTAATTTGAGACATGTAAATGACTATTTTAGTCTTTTATCATTAAAAGAAATTCAATGTGTTAATTTAGGGGTGTAAATTGGAATATATAAAACTAGAAGTATAAACTTGCTATTTTATCAAACTTTGGGTGGAAATATATGTAAAAAGTTTATAATAAATTTGGATCTTTTTAACTTTTTTTTTTTTTGGACTGGATAAAAAATCATACACCATATTCGTTTTTAAATATATTAAAAAACAATTATAAAAAATTTAGACCCCTATTTTTGGGAGGCCCTAGTGCCTCGCCTGCCTACCCCTTGAGCCGGGCCTGTGTCGTATATATTCACAATTAAATGTTATTTACTTTGTTGTATAGAAAAAAAGAAAAAAAAATAACAAAACTGAATGCGAACGAAGGCCTTCTCCGACGCCATGCACTGCCGGTAAATTCATTACTTGATCACGCGCAGAGAGAAGTAATTCAGTAGGCTTACCAATCTCCCACGCTTTCGTATTATCCATTGTGCCCTATATCAGAGCATCGGTGGCATTCCATGTATAGACACAGGATTAATCCCGACGCCTGACTTGTATATGAAATGAAGTTTTTAACAACCCGATGCATGGTGTGCGTTACTTCATGTTTCTCTAGATAAAATAATACACCTAATTGCAAAGTATAATCTCCTTTAAAGCGGTGCTGCTTAAGGCGCCGAAGTTCCATTTTTTTTTTCACCGGCGCATCGAAATTTCATTCTTTTGTACACCAGCTTATTTGAAAGCGTAAAAACTGTATTATTTTACACCGGCGATTTGATTGCGTTGGGCTACATAACTAAAAAAATAACATAAAATCAGACTGGAAATAGGTAGACCACACAATCAAAAAGAAAAAAAAAAATTAACTCTCTCCATTAACTGTTAAGCACCAACCAAACTTTGTCCAGTTTTTTATTCTTCCCCAGTCAATCACGAACCCTAAACAAAATCCATCTCACGCTCTCCCATCAGTTGCCCAGACCAATCAAGCTTCTGTTGGACTTGAACTTCTCTTCTGTTTTTGAAGCGCGTAATTGCAGATCTCACGCTTTGTCAACAGTGGCTGGAAACGCTGTAACTTCGCCACTCCGCCTTTTTTTTTTTTTTTATGTGAAAAAATTTGCTTGCGTGGACGATGCCACAGTCAATTAGAGTAGTAATGTTTTGAAAGATAAAATCTAGGATATACTGTCACAAACTAATAACAAATTCACATGTGTCAAATTAATTAAATAATAAAATTAAGGATATGCAGGAAATAAGGAATAAAACTAAGTATCAAACTAGAATGCAGTATATGGCCAAATTGGGTTAGTTAAAAAAGGATCATATGCCACCTGAAAGTATTGGATCTGTAACAGAAGTCGACACTGTTAAGCCCATAGAAGATGGATATGAGACCGCAAGACCATCAAAACCTTCCCAATGATCAAAATTTAGGCCACTAGCTGAAATTCCAAGGGCTGATAGTGATAACTCTACTCCAGAAACCGATTTAACATCTCTTGCCTCGAGAATTTCACCTCTACTCCAGAAACCAAATACCCAATCAACCAAAATCATGCAATCTTCTGTTGCCGCTCGTGATTCAGTTGGCCTTCTCCCACAGGCAACTTCAAGCAAAAAGGCACCAAAAGCGAACACGTCACTGCTTTTTCTGGCCTTCCCAGTACGAGTGTACTCTGGGGCAAGATATCCAAAAGTTCCAACTACACGAGTTGTTTGTGGATCACTACCGTGATCATATAATCTTGAAAGGCCAAAATCACCTAGTCTTCCATTGAATTCACCATCAAGCAAAACGTTACTGGCCTTCACATCTTTGTGAATGACAACTAGTTCCCATTCTTCATGTAGATACAATAAGCCTAAAGCTACCCCCTTGATGACACTAAATCGTTGTCTCCAATTCAGTGTGACATTTGTTTGGTCATAGATGTACTTGTCCAGGCTTCCATTAGGCATGTAGTCATACACCAAAAGCAGCTCTCCTTTACGCCGGCAATAACCCAAGAGTGGTACTAAATTCCGGCGACGCATGTGACCAATACTAACAATTTCAGCCACAAATTCTCTCATTCCTTGTCTTGATTCATGAGAGACTCTCTTCACGGCAATTTCTAGTTTACAGTTGGGTAGTACACCTCTGTACACCCTGCCAAATCCACCACTACCTAATAGCTCTGTTTCTGTAAATCCTTTGGTGGCGAAATAAAGATCTTTGTATTTGAATCTATGAGGCCCATATTCAAGCTCCCAATCTTCAAGCACTTCAGCGAACTTTCTGTTCCTTCTTATCACATAAACCACACCTGACACTGCAGCTAAAGTCAAGCTTACAAAAATTACAGGGAGCCCAATTGTCATAAACTTTAATTTCAGTTTGGGACCAATTCGGGGAAGCTGAGAGAGTGCAAGTTTCTCTGCTTGTCCATTCATTTTAAAACTCCAACCCAAAACATAATGAGATACTAACAACGAACCAGTGGACGATGAGAAGCAACAAACATGATTTTGTTAAAAATTGGTGAAAGATCAATCGACAAATTAAGAAGTGGATTACTGGGCTTACCACTGTTGAATGGAGCTAAAGTAACATTAATTTGCTTCTCACCATTATATTCCACCCAAACCTGCATTCTTTGACCACCAGCAAGCAACAAGTTCGTAAAAAGACCAGTTTCATTGTCATGATAACCTGCTGAATTTGATATTTCAGACTTCAATCCATTAATATCAATTCCTACATGGTTATCATTGATATCATTAAACTCCTTATTCTCAATCGAATCGAGTTCTACAGCGAACACATGATTGCTGGTTTCTCCGTTGTTGCTCTCGTTAAAAAGGCCGAGGTGCTGACTCGGAAAAGCATGTGGGAGACCAATTGTTGGTGCAATGACGAAAGCCAAACCATGGCCGCTATGACCCTCAATTCTAGGGTGGATAGCGAAAACAAAAGTGGTAGAGAAAGAGAAAGCGGTGCCATTTGATTAGTTCTTGAAGGAAATCGGATGAGAGTAGAAGGCGTGACCCTTTTCTACAGGGGTTTCGTTGGTAAGCTGCAAAAGACCATTGGCGGTGAAGTTGGCTATACCATCGACATCGAGTATTGGCTTAGCTGATTGGAATCCATTGTTGATAAAAGCAAAATTATCATCGGTGGCTCCAAAGCCACTAGTCAGAAGAAGAGACACAAGTATAGCAAGTTTGGAAAACATGGCTAAAATTCTTTTTACACCATGCTCCTCTCACGGACGTTCATATTAGTCCTGGCCGTCAACCAAACACGTGAATAACGTACATGGAAAGTTGGAAACCAACTTGCCGGTCTCGCGTTAACATGGGTCAACAGGTCGCTATCAGGTGGAATTAATCTCGAGGCCATAGTGGTGGAGTTGTGGACCACTTCAGCCTTCATGCGTTACGCAAACGCATCCGAGGGTCTTGTTGTCTGGTCAACGGGTGGGGGCTTCGCTCTCCGATGAGTGCCCAGGGGTCGTGGAGGCAACGCCCTGAGTCTGTAGGCGGTCTTGGTCTTGGGCAATTTCCATGTATAAGTTGAAGGATTTCTCATTTATTTAAGTTATTAATTATTTATTGGGTTTGTACTTAGAAATAAGAATCCTTTTAAAATTAAGTTTAGTCTCTTAAACTTAATATTTAAACACATTTTTCTCTTATAACGAGTGATAACAAACTTCATTATAAAACGAAAGAGGTGAGATAATATTTAAATAATATTGACTCTACTAATCGTAGTCAACATTGAATGAACCGGGATAAATGGCACGCACGTATAACTTTCTCTCTTTATTGTTTGTATTTATTTGTTTACTGTTTATTTTATTTTCGTATTACTCTATTTCGTTCACGTAGAATATAACAGTTATAGAACACAACAGGGATCAACGGCGTGTTTGTGTTTTTTACAGTGATGTCAACTGTTTATGGATGAAAGTTACTGATAGGTTAATTTTTTGTTTTCTAAATTCTTAATGCAAATTGTTTAATCTATTTGTGATTGTATTTATTACTTAAGGGTAAACCGTACACCTGTTATAGATTGTAATTTCACCATTATCATTCACGCAAGTGGGTTGCCTACCAAATTAATTGGAGTGTTACAGCTGATCTCAACAAAGACAGGTAGTCCTTATTCAGAGCCTATGAGGTCAGAATTGATGGACGTGTGGAAGTGAATAGTGGAATTTACAGCAGTCATGCATATTTGGAAATAACAAAATGCTTCAAAGAAGTTCACATAATTTAATGTTTTTAACCATCATCTGCCACCTGAAAGGATCGAATCTGCGATAGAAGTTGAGACTCTTGGGCCCATGTAAGATGAATTTGTGATGACAAAACCATCAAAATCTTTCCGATGAGCAAATGCTAGACCGCTAGTTGAGATTCCGAGATCTGATAACTCTGGCAAAGGAGAATCCTTCTCCAAATATTGCACAACTTGTCGCATGCTTGGCCTAGCTGCTGGCTCCGAATGAGAGCACAGCAACCCAAGTTTCAACACCAACTCCAATTCCTCAGCTACATAATCTGTTCCCAGTTTTGGATCTTTTGCTTCAAGAATTGCACCTTTGTTCCAAAAACCAAATACCCAGTCAACCAAAACCATTTCCTCTGTGGGCGCTCGTCGCTCTATTGGCCTTCTGCCACAAGCAACTTCGAGCAGAAAGGCACCAAAAGCAAACACATCACTGCTTCTTGTGGCCTTCCCAGTTCGAGCGTGTTCAGGGGCAAGATAACCAAGAGTTCCAACCACATGTGTAGTTTGTGGATCAGTTCCATGGTCATATAATCTTGCAAGACCAAAGTCTCCTAACCTTCCATTAAATTCACCATCAAGTAACACATTACTGGCCTTGACATCTCTGTGAATAACAACTTTTTCCCATCCTTCATGAAGATAAAACAGACCCAACGCCACCCCTTTGATCACTTGGAATCTCTGTCTCCAATTCAGGGTGACCGTTGATTGGTCATAGAGGTACCTGTCGAGGCTTCCATTAGGCATGTAGTCATACACCAAAAGCAGCTCCCCTTTACGCCGGCAATAACCCAAGAGTTGTACTAAATTCCGATGACGTAGGTGCCCAATACTGATAATTTCAGCAACAAATTCTCTCATCCCTTGTCTTGATTCATGAGAGATTCTCTTTACTGCAATCTCTAGTTTAGAGTTGTGTAGTACGCCTCTGTAGACCCTACCAAATCCACCGCTGCCTAATAGCTCTGTCTCTCTAAACCCTTTGGTGGCAAAATAAAGATCTTTGTATTTGAATCTCTGAGGCCCGTATTCGAGCTCCCAATCTTCAAGCACTTCAGCGAACTTTCTTTTCCTTTGTATCAAATGAATGACTCCCGTAACCGCAGCTAACATTAAGCTTATAGAAATTAAAGGCAACCCAACAGCCAAAAACATTGATCTCTCCTTAGGACCGATCCTGGGAAGCTTAGGAAGTTGAGAGAGGAGGAATTCCTGCGCTTGGCCATTGATCTTTAAACTCCAGCCCAAAACATAATGAGATGTTAACATAGAACCGGGCGATGATGAGAAGCCAACGAACATGGTTGTTTTAAAAACAGAGGAAAGATCACGGGACAAAGACAAAAGTGGCGTAATTGGCTTACCACTTTTGAATGGCGCTAAACTGACATTAATTTCTTTCTCCTCACCGTTATAATCCACCCAAACTTGCATTCTTTGATTACTAATAAGCGTCAAGTTCTTAAGGTCACCAGTTTGATCATCATAATAACCTGCTGGAGCTGATATCTCAGAGTGCAGTCCATTAACATCAATCCCAACATGGTTATCATTGATATCAAAAAACTCACCAGTCAGGACCGTATCCAATTCCACCGCGAAAACGTGATTACTGGCGTTCCCATTGTTGCTTTCATTAAAAAGTCCTAGGTACTGACTTGGACGAGCACCAGGGAGCCCTCTTGTTGGCGCAATCACGAAAGCCATGCCATGGCCCGCAAGAGTCGGGTACACGGGATGGATAGCGAAAACAAAGGTAGTAGAGAAAGAAAAGGCTCTGCCATTTGAATAGTTCTTGAAAGTTATTGGTTCAGGGTAAAAGGCATGACCGTTTAGTATTTTGGTTTCATTGGTAAGCTGTAAAAGTCCTTTTGCAGTGAACTGAGCCATACCATCGAGGACAAGATTAGCCGATTTGAACCCATTGTAGATGAAACCAGGATATTCATCCCCTGCTGCTAAGCTGATTAGGAGAGACACCAGTATCGCAAGTTTGAACAACATGGCAAGGAAATTCCTTAAATCGTGATCCTCCTTCTCGGGAATTATATGTAAGATAATAATGAAAAGCGGCAATAGGGTTCACAAATGAATTCCCTGGGATTGCTCACTGCTTGTTACTTTAATGGAAAGAGCAGGTGCATGTTCGTCCTCTTGAGCCCACAGCCACAGAGGAGATAATCCATGTTACGAGGATGAATTTGGTGTATAAACAGAAATGAGTCTTGGAAAAGAGGGCGCCAATCACCGTCCAGTTGTTTTCTCGTTGCCATCTGGTGACCGTAAGTCCGGTTTCGTGTTGAGTTTGGGTCAACCAGGGTGGGCCTTCCCAGTCCCCACATACGCTGACAAACATTGGAACTGAATTTAATTTCAAGCCCGCCAGTTAGAAAAAAATTTAGACATGAACAGAACATAAGCCAAGCTTTATATGTTGCATATCATTGCATTGAAGATGCATTTGACATACAGATTTGTGATACCATGAATGTGGTATATCTAGAAATAATATTATTAAATACAAATAATATTATTTGGGTAAATCACGCCTGTCTTCTTCAATCTTTATCTTGTGATGCGACTTGTTAATTTCACCCATGTAATTCAGGAAGATAAATACTCACTCATCTGATCTGCTCAAAAGTTCAACATTATCAGTTCAAATCTGTCTCCTTCATTTGGCGTTAATTGGTAAAGAATCATCGTTTTTAAAAAGGATTTTCCTCCAAACTGACTTTATATATATATATATATATATATATATATATATGATGGTCTCAATTAGTAAAATACAGAATCCAAATTCGTATTGTATTTTCCCTCTGTTTTCTTCTTACGCTTTAACACTAAACAAACCACTTCAACTAATCAACAAATCCAAAATCTACTCCAACAAAAAATCAAAAATTCACTATGGTTAGATAATCGGTGATGACATCATGTAATCGTTTCTCTGCTTACGTATATAAATGGTGTGAAAGTAGAAATCTATGGTCAATTAGTCGTCCAAACTGAAGAAGAATACAAAAGAAAGAAAAGAGAGGCCAAGTGTGAATACAGAGAATGGTGAAGTTGAAATGGAAAATGAAATTTGCAGCAGAGCCGATTCAAAGGTGTCAATCGATTTATTTCATTTTCCCTTTTATAGTATAAAATAAGCGTGCATTACGTAAAAGTAATCCACCATAAACATAAACCAGAGACCATAAACAGCGACAAGAGAGATTTCGAACAACTTGATATCATGCTGACTCATCTCCATTGTCCACTGAATTAATCTACATGATGCCTCGGGCTTTTGCATTATTTTTCTCAGTGGGAAGTTTGTCAGTACATGTATGGAGTGCGCCTGGAAATAGGGCCGCAACTTCCTAGCGGCGATGACAAGTGCATCAGCGAGCTTCTCTATCTTTGGGTATCTTGTCTCAGCGTCGAGCAACCTCTTGGTCACGTAGTACACCGACCATTGCACTCCCCCTTCTTTCCATACCAAAGCTGCGCTGATCGCAGACTTAGATACCAATAAATATAGAAGCAACAACTCACCCTAGATGGTCTTTGATAGCAAAGGAGGCTGCCTCAAATGCTTTTTCAATTCCTAGAATGCTTTCTCACACTCCTCTATCCATTTGAAACCCTTGTTTCCCTTTAGGGTTTCAAAGAATGGTAGGCACCTGTCTATGGCTCGAGAAACAAACCTATTAAGTGCAGTCACACGCTCTATCAAGCTTTGAACCTGCCTTATACTAGTCGAGCTTTTCATGTCTAGGAGAGTTATAATCTTTTCTAGGTTTGCTTCGACACCTCGCTGATTAATAAGGAAACCCAGAAATTTTCCCGAGCTTACTCCGAAAGCGCACTTCAAAAGGTTGAGTCTCATTTTGTATTTTCTGAGGATGTCAGACATTTCTCCCAAGTGCTCAATGTGGCTTTCGACGACCTTTGATTTGACGAACATATCGTCGATGTACACCTCTATTGTTTTCTCGATTTGCTTGGCAAACATCTTGTTCACCAAACGCTGGTAAGTCGGCCCAGCATTCTTCAAGCCAAACGACATAACCCTATAACAGTAAATACCCAATCCAGTAATAAATGAAGAGTGTTCTTAGTCAAGCTGATACATCGGGATTTGGTTATATCCTGAGTATGCATCCATGAAGCTGAGTAGCGTGTTCCCAACTATTGCATCTACTAATTGGTCGATCCAGGGTAGCGGAAATTGTCTTTGGAACAAGCTTTGTTTAAATTTGTGAAGTCGACACAAGTCCGCCACTTGTTATTCGAATTTTTCACAAAGACTGGGTTGGTGAGTCAGTCTGGGTATTTCACTTCCCTGATGAAGTTAATGTTCAGGAGCTTGTCAACTTCATCTTTGAGCGCTTTGGACCACTTTGCATCCATAGATTTCCTTTTCTGTCTGAATGGTCAAGCTTCTGGGTTGACATTTAATCTGTGGCACATTACCTCGGGGCTAGTCCCCACTATATCTGTATGTACCCAGGCGAACACATCGAGTTTTTTCTTTAGGAAACCCACCAGATTATTTGCTAGCTCGTCCCTTAGACTGCTGTCAATTTTCAGTATGCAAGTTATGTCTTCCTCGCTGATAGATACTTCTCGCAGCTCTTCTTTTATCGATGTGAGGATCTATAGTGTCCTCTAGAGGTCCAGGATTTGACTCGAACTCTGTGATGACCATGGTTCTCAGGAGTGGCCATTTCAAAGAAGCATTAATAGCCTAGTTGTAGCACTCCTGAGATTCTTTTCTGCAGCTCCTGACCGTTGCGACCCCGCCTAGAGTTGGGAATCTCATCGCCTGGCAATGTACTGAGGTGACTACACTCAAATCATCCAGGATCGGTCTTATCGTTGGTCATCTGAAAGTACTGAATCTGCAACTATAGTCGAAATGGTTATACCCATATATAATGGATATGAGTCTACAAAGTCATCAAAACCATACCGATAGGCAAATGTTATGCCACTTGATGAAATTATAAGAGTTGATAACTCCGGAAGAGGAATATCCTTTTCCACCTACTCAACAACTTGGCGCATTCCTGGCCTACCTACTGCCTCTGAATGAGAGCACATCAACCCAAGTTTCAATACCAACTCTAGCTCCTCAGCCACATAATCTGTTCCTAATCTCGGATCCCTTGCCTCAATTATTTCACCTTTATTCCAAAAACCAAATACCCAGTCAACCAAAATCGCAGTCTCCTCTGTAGGTGATTGTGGCTCTATTGGACTTTTGCCACAGGCAACTTCGAGCAGAAAGGCACCAAAAGCAAACACATCACTGCTTCTTGTGGCCTTCCCAGTTCGAGCGTGTTCAGGGGCAAGATAACCAAGAGCTCCAACCACATGTGTAGTTTGTGGATCAGTTCCATGGTCATATAATCTCGCAAGACCAAAGTCTCCTAACCTTCCATTAAATTCACCATCAAGTAACACGGTACTGGCCTTGACATCTTTGTGAATAACAACTTTTTCCCATCCTTCTTGAAGATAAAACAGACTCAATGCCACGCCTTTGATCACTTGGAATCTCTGTCTCCAATTCAAGGTGACCGTTGATTGGTCATAGAGGTGCCTATCGAGGCTTTCGTTAGGAATGTAGTCATACACCAAAAGCAGCTCCCCTTTACGTTGACAATAACCCAAGAGTTGTACTAAATTCCGATGATGTAGGTGCCCAATACTGACAATTTCAGCAACAAATTCTCTCGTTCCTTGTCTTGATTGATGAGAGATCCTCTTTACTGCAATCTCTAGTTTAGAGTTATGTAGTACGCCTCTGTAGACCCTGCCAAATCCACCGTTGCCTAATAGCTCTGTCTCTCTAAATCCTTTGGTGGCAAAATAAAGATCTTTATAATTGAATCTTTGAGGCCCATATTCAAGCTCCCAATCTTCAAGCACTTCAGCAAACTTTCTTTTCCTTTTTATCAAATGAACGACTCCTGTAACCGCAGCTAAAATTAAGCTTATAGAAATTAAAGGCAACCCAACAGCCATTGATCTCTCCTTAGTATAGGTTTTTCAGGGTTCAAAAGCTAAGAGAAAGAAGGATTTTCGTGCATGAGAGAAAGCTAAACAAGAAGAGTAAAAACTGATGCAAAAATAGGCTGTATTTTTCATTCATAAACAGAGAGATATTTGGACCTAATACATCACTGTTACAACAACTTCTAGTATAAATAATCTTTAAATATACTACAATTTGAACTACCCTTAACAAACACAAATTTCATTGAGATTTTGTGGCCTTAATCACCAGTTGTCTTCACCTAAACATCACACAAATACACTTCCAAAAATGGACAGGAACTGCACTTGACAAACAACCCCTTTTAGTTCAAAAATTGGCACCAAACTTACAAACCAAACATGCAAAAAAGGTTTCCAGCAAAATATCATTTACTTCAACACTCCTCCTTGATATTTTTGCTGGAAACTCCAAGTCTGAATCTTAGTTCTTCAAACTTGGATCTGCCTAAGGATTTGGTCATTATGTCAGTCACTTGCTCTTCTCCCTTACAATGTATCAACTTTACCTCCCCATTTTGCTCTGCCTCTCTCACTGCATGATATTTGATTCTGATATGCTTTGTGCGATCATGGAGTACTAGATTCTTGGACATAGCAATTGCTGATTGGTTGTCACAATGCAACACATTTCCTTGAGTCTGTTCCAACCTTAAGTCTTTCAAAATTTTTCTCAACCAAACCAACTGGTTTATTGCAGCAACAGCAGCAACATATTCAACTTCAGCAGTTGATTGTGCTACCACATCTTACTTTTTTGAATTCCAACTTATGGCACCTACATTCACAAAAAAAAAAAAAAAAAAAAAACATATCCAGAGGTGCTTTTCATATCATCCAAGAAGCCACCGCAATCACTGTCAGTGAAACCATGTAAACTGAAATTTTTTAGCTTCCTTAAACCATATTCTTAGGTCTGGACATCCTCTAATGTACCTAAGGACTCTTTTTGCTGCTTGCAAATACAGCTCACTTGGTTCATTCATGAACCTAGAGAGTAAGCTTGATGCATACATAATGTTCGGCCTTGTTAAAGTCAAGTATAACAAGCACCCAACTATGCTTCTATACTTAGTATCTTCAACCTTAGCAGCACCATCATTTTTGCACAGCTTCAAATTTTGCATCAGAGGTGTGTTGACAGGTTTGCAGTTTTCTATTGCAAATTTTTTGAGTAGTTCATTAGCATACCTTTCTTAGGAGATAAATATGCCATAAGGGGATTGCCACACTTCCATTCCCAAAAAGAAACTCATCTCCCCTAAATTGGTCATCTCAAATTCCTTATGCAGCTCCTTCTTGAAATCCAGCAGCCTAGTGGAATCAGTCCCTATCACCATGAGATCATCAACATACAAGGATACAAATATCCTTTCATCATCAGCCTCTCTAACATATAGGGTGTGTTCATTTGGACTTCTTTCAAACCCCAAACTTATCAAGAACTCATTAATTCTGATGTACCAGGCCCTAGGGGCCTGTTTTAATCCATAAAGAGCCTTCCTAAGGAGATACATCTTATCCTCTTGCCCTTCAACCGTATACCCTTCAGGTTGCTCCACAAAGATCTCTTCATTAAGCCACCCATTTAAGAAAGCAGATTTTACATCCATCTGGAAGACTTTCCACTTGAAATGGGCTGCAATTGCAAGAAGGATTCTGATGGTGTCATGCCTTGCAACTGGTGCGAAAGTGTCAGTGAAGTCCACCCCAAACTGTTGTGCATAACCCTTCACTACAAGTCTTGCTTTGTGATTGTTAACTGAACCATCAGGATTCAATTTCTTCTTATTAATCCATTTCACCTTAATGATCTTTCTTCTGGCAGGTCTAGTTACTAGTTCCCAAGTTGCATTCTTCTTAATCATGTCAAGTTCTTCTTTCATTGTTGTCCTCCACTCTTTAACTTTGGCTGCTTCAGCATAACAAGTTGGTTCCATCAAGGCCAAGTTGCTTCTGTCATAAATTTCAGCCAAAGGTCTAGTTCCCCTGAATGGAGAATCAGCTTCAGAATCAGAACTGAAATCTGAAGCATCCTAATTAGTTGTTAAGTCTCCTCCTTGTTCCTGCATATTACTCCCTTCAATTTCATTTCTGTCCCAGTTCCACAACCCTTCTTCATCTACCTTTACATCTCGGTTAACCAAGAATTTTTTGGTCTTAGGATTGTAAATCCTATATGCCTTGGACAAGCTGCTATATCCAACAAAAATTCCAATTTCAGCCTTCTCATCCAGCTTACTCCTCCTGCTGGCTGGAATATGAGCATAACAAATGCTTCCAAATACTTTAAGGTGGTTGATGCTTGGCTTTACTCCATACCAAGCCTCAAATGGTATTTTGTTATCCAAGGCTTTAGTTGGCAGCCTGTTGAGAAGGTAGATTGCTGTATTTACAAATTCAGCCTAGAAAACTTTCGGAAGTTTTTTTCAAAGTGCATGCACCTTGCCATTTCCATTACGGTTCTGTTCTTTCTTTCACTCACACCATTTTGTTGTGGTGTGTAAGCAGTGCTCAGCTAGTGCTTTATTCCGGACCGTGCACAAAGTTCTTGAAACTGGTTTGAGGTATACTCAGAACTATTATCACTTCGGATGGTTTTCAGACTCAAACCAGTTTCATTCTCCACCATTTGCTTAAACCCCTTAAACATTGCAGCCTTTTTGTTTCAGGAAGTAAACCCAGCACAGCCTGGTGAAGTCGTCTATAAACAACAGAAAATACCTGCTGCCATTTAGAGAAGGCACCTGCATTGGACCACACACATTTGTGTGTATAAGCTGAAGCTTTTCAGCAGCTCTCCAGGATTGATTTGCTGGAAATGGTTGCCTACTGATTTTCCCCAGTTGGCAAACTTGACATACCCCTTCCTTCTCCTCAGTTTCGGGCATGCTTTGAACAAGCTCTCTCCTCCTCATTTCCTTAAGACTTGAATAATGAAAATGTCCAAGTCTTTTGTGCCAAACTTCAGTTTCAACACATTTTGTAGACAAAGCATGTAAAGCTGAGTTTTTCCATTCAATTGGAAAACTTTTCCCTAGCATTCTCACATTCATTAACTCATTTCCTAAGTTATCTACTACAATGCAAGACATGTTTTGAAAGTGCAAGGAGTAGTTCTTTTCTAGCATTTGACCCACACTCAGCAAGCTTTGGTTAATTTCGGGTACATAAAGAACATTTGAAATATATTTAGTGCCTAATGGAGTTGGGACAGCAACCTTACCTCTTCCTTTGACTTCCACAAATTCTCCATTGCCAATCTTGACTTTGGCGTGAAAAAACCTATCAATGCTCACAAAAATTGACAGATTTGGAGTCATGTGGTTTGTACAGCCACTGTCAATTAGCCATACATCATCACACATGTTATGATTTGTGCATGAAGCCATGAAGAGTTGTTCTACTTCTGGATTTGGTTGCTGGACCTTTACCACTGCAACCTGCTACTCTTGCTGATTTCCTTTGCTTTTACACACTTTTTCTATGTGTCCATACTGCTTGCATGACCTGCATTGTATGCCAGGTCTGAACCAACGCTTATATTCTAGATGGTTCCTCTTTTTGCAATGCACACATGGAGGAAATGATCTTAGTCCACCACGTTTCCCTCCTTGATTGTTGCTCTTCTCTTTTCCTTTCTTTTCACCACCGTATTTCTTGTCTTCCATTCCTTGTACTCTTCCTTTCTGACCTACAAACATGGCTGCTTCAGTTGAGTCTTCTTGCCTCAGCTGCCTCTTTTGTTCTTGGGCTTGAAGTGAATGAACCAACTCAGCCAAGCTGATTCGGGATAGATCTTTAAAGTCTTCTAGGGACAAAATTTTTGCTTCAAACCTCTCAAGTAAGCTGACCAGGACCTTCTCCACTTCCTTTTAGTTGGTTAGTTCTTCCCTTAGCAGTTTGATTTTGCTCACCACAGCCATAAGTCTGTCCACATATTCCTTAACAGATTCTACCTCCTGCATCTTGAGTACTTCAAATTCTCTTCTCAAGTTTAGAACTTGCATATTTCTTGTCTGGTTACTCCCTCCAAACTCTTCCTTGAGAGTGTCCCAGCTTGTTTAGGGGTCTCACACGCCATGATCCTGGAGAAGACCTGATATGTCACAGCTGAATGTATACAAGACAATTCTCTTGGGGCTTTGGCTGCTTCTTCTTCATGAACTCTCATTTGGTTTAGTGTCGGGTTTGGTCCAAGTTGGGGAACTTGCTTCTCCTCCTCCACATATTGCCACAAACCATGGCACCTCAGGTATGTTTTCATCTTGATAGCCCAAACATGGTATTGATCACCATTGAAAACTGGAGCAAAAATTGGAGCAGAACTGGATGCCATGGAGAAGCTTTTCTTCCGTTAGTATTTTGGTCCTGAAGGATCAAACCTGGCTCTGATACCAATTGTACATTTTTCAGGGTTCAAAAGCTAAGAGAAAGAAGGATTTTCATGCATGAGAGAGAGCTAAACAAGAAGAGTAAAAACTGATGCAAAAACAGGCTGTATTTTTCATTCATAAACAGAGAGATATATGGACCTAATACATCACTGTTACAACAACTTCTCAATATAAATAATCTTTAAATATACTACAATTTGAACTACCCTTAACAAACACAAATTTCATTGAGATTTTGTGGCATTAATCACCAACTGTCTTCACCTAAACATCACACAAATACATTTCCAAAAATGGACAGGAACTGCACTTGACAAACAGCCCCTTTTAGTTCAAAAATTGGCGCCAAACTTACAAACCAAACATGCAAAAAAGGTTTCTAGCAAAATATCATTTACTTCAACACTGAGGACCGATCCTGGGAAGCTTAAGAAGTTGAGAGATGAGGAATTCCTATGATTGGCCATTGATCTTAAAACTCCATCCCAAAACGTAATGCGATGTTAACATAGAACCAGGCGATGATGAGAAGCCAATGAACATGGTAGTTTTAAAAACAGAGGAAAGATCACGGGACAAAGACAAAAGTGGAGTAATTGGCTTACCACTTTTGAATGGAGCTAAACTGACATTAATTTGTCTCTCCTCACCGTTATAATCCACCCAAACTTGCATTCTTTGATTACTAATAAACGTCAAGTTCTTGAAGTCACTAGTTTGATCATCATAATAACCTGTTGGAGTTGATATCTCATAGTGCAGTCCATTAACATCAATCCCAACATGGTTATCATTGATATAAAAAAACTCACCACTTAGGACCGTATCCAATTCCACCATGAAAACATGATAACTGGTGTTCCCATTGTTGCTTTCATTAAAAAGGCCCAGGTACTGACTTGGACGAGCACCTGGGAGCCCACTTGTTGGTGCAATCACGAAAGCCATACCATGGCCGGCAGGAGTCGGGTACACGACATGGATAGCGAAAACAAGGGTAGTAGAGAAAGAAAAGGCTCTGCCATTTGAAGAGTTCTTGAAAGGTATTGGTTCAGGGTAAAAGGCATGACCGCTTAGTATTTTGGTTTCATTGGTAAGCTATAAAAGTCCGTTGGCGGTGAACTGAGCCATACCATCGAGGACAAGATTAGCCGATTTGAACCCATTGTAGATGAAACCAAGATTTTCATCTCCTGCTGCTAAGCTGATTAGGAGAGACACCAGTATCGCAAGTTTGAACAACATGGCAAGGAAATTCCTGAAGTCGTGATCTTCCTTCTCAGGAATTATATGTAATATAATAATGAAAAGAGGCAATAGAGTTCACACATGAATTCTCCGAGATTGCTCACTGCTTGTTACTTGAAAGGAAAGAGCACGTGCATATTGGGCCCACAGCCACAACTACAACAAAAAGGGCTTTTAGCTACAAATTTTTTTGTTGCTAAAAACCTAGAAATGGTTGCGGTATACGTTCAGCGACAAAAGAAAATTGTCGCGGTAGGCATGTCTCGCTTGATTTTAGGCGACAATTTGTTAAAATTCGTAGCTAAATCTGGCGACAAACCAAAAAATTGTCGCCTATACCATTTTCATCGCTAAAACTAGTTATCGGTGAAATATTAAATTCATCGCCTAAAGTTAATAGCGGCGTACTCTCTATTGTGTCGCCTACTCTATATCGCGACGAGATGTGTGTTTTGGTCGCTTAACGTGTACCGTGACGAAATGTGAATTTTGCTCGCCTACAATATACCACGATAAAATATGCATTTTTGTTGCATAAAGTTAATAGCGACATTATAATTGTATGCATCGCTTAAAGTATACAGCGACGAAATGTGATGTTTTGTCGCCTAACATGTAGTGTGATAAAATATGAGTTGTTGTCACCTAAAGTTAATAGCGATGTAATCTCTGTATGTGTCGTTTAAAGTATAACACGACGGTACTTTATATTTCGTCACTTGAAACTATTAGCAATAAAACATAAAAGTCATCAACAAAACTTTTCAACGTTGAATATATTTCATAGCTAAAAGTCTACAACGTCGAAATATAATTGTGGTCGCCCATTTTTATTTCATATATATATAATTTATCTTAGACAATTTAAAATTTAATTCTAAAACGTAAATATCAATTTGTAAATGTAATTAATTCAAATCAGACAAATATATCGAACCAAATATATTTTAGAACTATATATGTTTGTTTTTAAATAAAAAGTTAAAAATATATAAAGTTGACTAAATTTTTAATGTTCAACAAAAACTGACAAATAAAAACTCAAATTGTTGCTGATGGTGGAGGATCCGGAGGAAATTGGCCCGAAAATATTTGTGAGCCATTAGATCGAGAACCCATATTAATTGAGATGAACTGCTGCATCTGCTCCATCGTTTGCCTATATTGGTCAAATTCTTCCCTTATGCCTCGTAGTTCTTGCACCTCCTCACGCAAGTGTGTGAGTTCCTCTAAAACTTCTTGATCGGCTCGCTTTCTAGTCTTCGAAGATGCAGGTGGTTTTGGACCATAACCTAATCCACGATAATAACTAGGTTTTTTTCCTAAAACCTATTGAGTGATCTCTAATTGAATAGGTGGCTGAGAACCTTCTTCAGGCTCCTGATTGATAATGTTCTCCATTTGTTCCTACAAAAATAATATATATGTATATAAACACAAATATATAAATAAAAACAATATAATTTTATAAATTAAAAATTAAAAGGTATTAGGTTATAATATAAAAATATAATAAACTTTTATACAAAAAAAAAAAAAAATTACACTACATAATACTTACATATCGAACCTTAGCTTCATCATTTATCCAAGTATTTCTTTTACTACTAAAATGAGTGTCATGGAATAAATGCACCTCCCCTTGGAGCTGGCCTTCAGGAAGATCCTAATATTCAAAAAATAAACAAATAAATAACAATATACATTTTAAATATAAAATTACTCAAAAATAAATATTTCAAACCTCTGAGTTTTTTGTTCGGTGAAAAACAAAGGGTTTTGACCCACCATAATGATTGTACGACAACTTAGCACGATTGACCTTGTTTACTTTCCAAAGTTTCTGAAAATTGAATAATGATGCATAATGAAATATATAATAATATTTTAGTTAGGCCAAAATAAATATTAGATAATATTTCAATAATAAGCATTAAATAATAACTAAGCAACTGAGTATAAGTCATCCACGTAACGTTACTAATAAAAATCATAAATATTAAAAAATGTTACCTGATAATCTTCACTAGCAAAATGTGTGCATAACCAATCCCAATCTTCTTGTCACACATCTTTATAAGGGTGTCGCCGTGCTTCTTCAGGATCCTCAAAACCTCGAAAATACTTGGTATGATCATAACGATTATCACGATAAGCCCTACCCATAAGACTATTAAGGTACTCAAGGACTAAAGGATCATTCAAATCAATACCAAACTTTGTCTACAATATATATATTCAATATATTAGTAATTATTCAATATATTGTAATTAAAAAATTGTAATTAATAAAATTAAAAACAAGTTTACCAATAAACGAGTCATAATCAACTTTTTATCATCAAGGTTAATCTTCATCCACTTTTTAGCCTGATGTGGAGTCATGGTTCGTATCAAAAACCCACATTCACTTGATAGTCGCTTTGAAGCTAATTCACATTTGGGTCTCCCAGTTTCAGGATCCATCACAATCCTAATCTTCTCAAAGACCTTGACAATATTTTCGGTGCCTACTCCACGTATCATACGTACTTTCTTCTTTGAAGGAGGAGGCTCTTGCAATATTTAAAAATTTACATTCAATATTATAATGAATAAAATAAAATAAAATAAAATAATTTCAAACATTAATATATGCAAATACTACCTGATGTACTATCATCTCCAATAGGACTAATAGGTGTAATATGTATTGAAGCCGGAGGAGTCAAATAAGGACTCAATGTCGAAGGAGTCCATGCCGGGGAGAGGGGGGGGGGGGGGGGGGGGGGGGGGGGGGGGGGGGGGGGGGGGGGGGGGATTGTAACGCCCACATCAAAGTACGTAGCTTTATTTATGCCATAATACCCTTAGTTGAATTTTGTGAAAGTTATCTTGAACAAGTGTGAATGAAATTCTTTAAAATGTTATTAGGGGTAAAATGGTCATTTCACTCATAATTAGATGAAAGAGTGGGGAATGAAAAGAAGTAGAATAACATGGAGAAGTTAATAAAAACGAGGGCATTCTATAATTGACTAAGGGACATATATATATATATATATATAGTTAGTAATAAGAGTTCAAGGATTGAAACCCTAGCCATTCCACCCATTATTCATGCCCCCTTCATCCCAAATTCTCTCAATTTTTCTTCCACTAATTTCAAGGAAATTCATATATAGGATTTTGGCTAGATTTTGATAGATTTTCAATCCTAAGTATCCAAATGTAAGATTCTTGCACCAAGATGTGAGATTTAAATTTTAAAGTTTGAATTCTTATGGTTTTATATGCTTAGGGTTTAAGAGGTAAGGGGAATTCTACCAAAGAGAGATTATAGTGTTGGAATTACTCAAATTCAAGGTAAGTAAATCCAACTTTAGCTTTGATTGGATAAATACATGTGTAGAGAAATTCAAGGTAAGTAAATCCCATCAATTTGTTGTATGTTGAGGTAAGGGGAATTCTGTGTGTTTGGAAGATGAGAATCATGGATTGAAATTGAGGTTGTTTGATTTGTGAATCTTATGGCCATGAGAAGTGATGTATTTGTATGTGTTGAGTTGAGTTGATGGGATTTTGGATGAAATGTGAAAGAATAGATGTGGAATGGTGGAGGATGAAATTCGGCTAGGGTGGTTGTTGGCCTTAGGGAGTTTTTGCTCCAATTTTGGTGGCTTGAGAAATATGTGGAAGTGTAACCAATTTAGGGTTTGTATGTGCATGTAAGGTGTTTGATGAAATGTCAAAGAAAGTGCATATATATGAGTATGTTAGATTATTACTTTGTTATGGAAGTGTTGTTGGTAGAGAATACTAGTTCCATAATGATATCTTTATATGCCATAATGCATTCTTATATTTGAGCATTTGCATTTAGAAAGAATAGTAAAGAATAAGCATATTTACATGCACATATACATGTATTAGAACATTAAAGAATAAAGAGAAAGAAAGAAAAGAAATTAATTATAGAATCATTATCTAAAGAACATAATTAAAGAATACCTCAAATCTGAAATTTTATTTAAAGAAATATAAAAGGAGAAGAGAAGAGAAGGTTATTGCGATGGGGAACCCGTGAGTGATAGAGAAGAAGAATGTCCCCATATGCATGCCGCCTTTAGTGAGCGGCCTAAGAATAAGAAAGAAGAATTTGTACAGTCCGTAAGAAATGCATGTAGATGAGGACTGTACCCAAGAAAGAATTTGAGAATACACTCACACGGCCAAGGTTCCGAATCCATGCCTCAATCGAGTCTGATCGATAAAGAAAGAATAGAAAAAAAAAAGAAAAGAAAGAAATAAGAGAAAATAAGAGAAACTGAAAAGAAAGAAAAGAAACTGAAAAGACAGAATTGAAACAAAAGAAGAAATGCAGAAAAAAGAAAGAAAACAAAAAAGAAATATAACACAAATGAGAAATA
Organism: Pistacia vera; assembly: GCF_008641045.1. Classification (NCBI taxonomy): domain Eukaryota; kingdom Viridiplantae; phylum Streptophyta; class Magnoliopsida; order Sapindales; family Anacardiaceae; genus Pistacia; species Pistacia vera. The sequence continues at coordinate 41,456 of NW_022196188.1, read as the reverse complement.
GAAAATAGAATAAGAAAACAGAAAAACAGAAAAGAAAATGTATTGCATAGAAAAAGTTTTTGCATTTGTGCATATGCATCATGCCATTTCTACTATCCGGAGTTAGTTTCCCTGTTTGTGCTTACATATCGATGAGTGAGAAACTAGAATCTCAGAAAGAGCAGAGAAGAATTGAGAAGTTTGGTGTAAGGAAGGAAAATACAGGATCTGAGTAACGGAGAAAGAATAGAAGTATTGTGGGTTTACTTACTAAGCAATTAGTGCTCACTCCGTTGATTTCACTGTTTTTGTAGGTAGTAGATGAGATGCGGTCGGATGGAACGTCAAGTAGCGGAGGAGAAAGGCAACACCGTTTGACTGTATTTTTGAGTTATTTTTGCGACTTATTACTTGATGTAGAGATTTGTATATAAAGAAAATTAGTTATGAGCCCTCTATTTCATACTTATATATATTTATATATATTTTTTCTATAATATGTTTAGTAAGTTTTACTTATATTTTTCCAAAGAACTACTAGCTACAAAAAATATTACATTTTTTATATGTATATATACAAATATAGATATATATGTATATATATACGTCTATATGTCTCTGTGTGTGTGTGTGTGTGTGTGTGTGTTCTATAATATGTTTAGTAAGTTTTACTTATATTTTTCCAAAGAACTACTAGCTACAAAAAATATTACATTTTTTATATGTATATATACAAATATAGATATATATGTATATATATACGTCTATATGTCTCTGTGTGTGTGTGTGTGTGTGTGTGTGTGTTCTATAATATGTTTAGTAAGTTTTACTTATATTTTTCCAAAGAACTACTAGCTACAAAGAATATTACATTTTTTATATATGTATATATATATATATACGTCTATGTGTGTGTGTGTGTGTGTGTGTCTATATATATATATATATATATATATATATATAACAAATTCACTTGTGTCAAATTAATTAAATAAAATAATAAAATTAAGGATCTGCAGGAAATAAGGAATAAAACTAAGGGGGCGTTTGGTTGGAGGTAATGGAAGATTACTAGAGTTATGTCATCTTATATTACTTAATTACCATGTTTGGTTGTCAAGTAATATAAGATTCTGGTAATCTTGCATTATCAATAGTTTCTACTGTTGGTAATATTAGAAGTAATCTAATTACCTCTATTTTCTTAGGTATTGTAAGATTACCTTGACAATTTTTTTTTGGTTACAATTCTATCCCTTATTAATAAAAATTTTGGACAATAATGCCCTTATTTTAAAATAAATTTACATTAATATATCATTTCAATTTTACCCTTATTTAATTAAGTTTTTAGACAATAATGCCCTTATATTTAAAACAAATTACAGACCACCACCACCACCGCCACCCAGCCACCACCACCGACAGCGGGCCAACCATCACGGACCACCGCCAGAAAGTCGTCGAAGTCCCTAAAAATGATCGAGATTCACTGGGAGGCTTCGATATGGCCGTTTTCGACCATATTTATGGCCGAAAATGGCTATATCAGGCCAGATCTAGCCGTTTCTGACCATATTTATGGCTAAAAATGGTCATATTAGGCTAGACCATTATCAACCAGATCTATTCTGCCTGGAATAGATATGGCTGATAATGGCCAAGGATCTGGACATTTTCGGCCAAATCTAGCCTGATAAGGCCGTTTTCGGCCATCAATATGGCCAGAAACGGCCATATCGGAGCCTCGTGGTCACGGTGAGCTACTCACGATGACTTTCAGAGACTTCCGGCGATCGTTTGCGGTGGCAAAAGGCGGCGACAGGGGGTGGGGGTGATTTTGTCATAAATTAAAGGTTTATATGCAGGTGTGTTTTAGCTAAATCTGAAATATTGGGGGTTAAAAAAAATATTCAAAAATTAATAATAAAAATATTATTATATTAATATTTAAAGAGAGGGTAATTTAGTAATTTAAATAACATACCAACCAATTTATTCGCCCTAACCAAACATATTAATATAACATACCCACCAACAAACCAAACACATTTTCCTAAAGATTCTCAGTAATCTTCAAGGTAATATAAGATTTCAGTAATCCAACATTTCCAGTAATCCAATATTTCCTGAACCAAACGCACTCTAAGGATCAAACTAGAATACAATAGATGGCCAAACTGGGTTAATAAAAAAAGGATCATCTGCCACCTGAAAGTATTGAATCTGTAACAGAAGTCGACACTGTTAAGCCCATAGAAGATGGATATGAGACCGCAAGACCATCGAAACCTTCCCAATGATCAAAATTTAGGCCACTAGCTGAAAGTCCAAGGGCTGATGGTGATAACTCTGGCGAACTAGCATCCTTATCTAACTACTGCACAACTTGACGCATGTTCGGCTTAGCTATCGGCATACCAACCCAAGTTTCAATACCAACTCCAGTTCTTCAGCTACGTAATCTGTACCCAATTTAACATCTCTTGCCTCGAGAATTTCACCTCTACTCCAGAATCCAAATACCCAATCAACCAAAATCGTGCAATCTTCAGTTGCCGCTCGTGATTCATTTGGCCTTCTCCCACAGGCAACTTCAAGCAAAAAAGCACCAAAAGCGAACACATCACTGCTTTTTGTGGCTTTCCCCCAGTAAGAGTGTGCTCTGGGGCAAGATATCCAAAAGTTCCAACTACACGAGTTGTTTGTGGATCACTACCGTGATCATATAATCTTGAAAGGCCAAAATCACCTAGTCTTCCATTCAATTCACCATCAAGCAACACGTTACTGGCCTTCACATCTCTGTACATGACAACTTGTTCCCATTCCTCATGTAGATACAATAAGCCTAAAGCTACCCCTTTGATGACACTAAATCGTTGTCTCCAATTTTCTTTTGTGACCCTTTTTATTTTCCAATTTGCAATGCATCATATTTAATCGAATAATGCTATTAAACACATATTGTAAAATAATTCTTAATGACCAAATATGATAATACTATTGAAACTAAATTTACAATATGTTCAGAGTGTATCCAATTAAGGGTAACTAGCAAGTAGCCAGAATTTTTGTTCAATTATTTTTTTATTTTCAAAATAGTTAAATCTGCCTCATTTAAATACATTATTGCTTGGCTATGTACCCATTTGAATGACAATTTCCGATCATTAATTCATGCATGCATGCATGCTACAATATTATTATTATTTATATTACACCAGCACAGCTACAACCGAGAATATATTACAAAGAATAATACAGCAAAACATCATTATATCTCCAATAATTTGACGTTGCAACTTTATCTGCCACCTGAAAGTATTGAATCTGCAATAGAAGTCGATGGTGTTATACCCATTAAAGATGGAAACGAGCCTACAAATTCATCAAAACCTTCCGAATGCGCAAATCTTAGGCGACTGTCTGAAATTTCTAGAGCTGATAACTCTGGCGAAGGCGCATCCTTCTCCAAGTACTGCACAACTTGTCGCATGCTTGGCCTAGCTGCGGGCTCTGAATGAGAGCACATCAACCCAAGTTTCAACACTAACTCTAGCTCCTCGGCGACATAATCTGTTCCCAATTTCTGATCCCTTGCCTCAATAATTTTACCTTCACTCCAAAAACCAAAAACGCATTCAACCAAAATCTCAGTTTCCTCTGTCGGCGATTGTGGCTCTATTGGCCTTCTGCCACAAGCAACTTCAAGCAAAAAGGCACCAAAAGCAAACACATCACTGCTTCTTGTGGCCTTCCCAGTTCGAGCGTGTTCAGGGGCAAGATAACCAAGAGTGCCAACCACATGTGTAGTTTGTGGATCAGTTCCATGGTCATATAATCTTGCAAGACCAAAGTCTCCTAACCTTCCATTAAATTCACCATCAAGTAACACATTACTGGCCTTGACATCTCTGTGAATAACAACTTTTTCCCATCCTTCATGAAGATAAAACAGACCCAACGCCACCCCTTTGATCACTTGGAATCTCTGTCTCCAATTCAGGGTGACCGTTGATTGGTCATAGAGGTACCTGTCGAGGCTTCCATTAGGCATGTAGTCATACACCAAAAGCAGCTCCCCTTTACGCCGGCAATAACCCAAGAGTTGTACTAAATTCCGATGACGTAGGTGCCCAATACTGACAATTTCAGCAACAAATTCTCTCATCCCTTGTCTTGATTCATGAGAGATTCTCTTTACTGCAATCTCTAGTTTAGAGTTGTGTAGTACGCCTCTGTAGACCCTGCCAAATCCACCGCTGCCTAATAGCTCTGTCTCTCTAAACCCTTTGGTGGCAAAATAAAGATCTTTGTATTTGAATCTCTGAGGCCCGTATTCAAGCTCCCAATCTTCAAGCACTTCAGCGAACTTTCTTTTCCTTTTTATCAAATGAACGACTCCCGCAACCGCAGCTAACATTAAGCTTATGGAAATTAAAGGCAACCCAACAGCCAAAAGCATTGATCTCTCCTTAGGAACGATCCTGGGAAGCTTAGGAAGTTGAGAGAGGAGGAATTCCTGCGCTCGGCCATTGATCTTAAAACTCCAGCCCAAAACATAATGCGATGTTAACATAGAACCGGGCGATGATGAGAAGCCAACGAACATGGCAGTTTTAAAAACAGAGGAAAGATCATGGGACAAAGACAAAAGTGGAGTAATTGGCTTACCACTTTTGAATGGAGCTAAACTGACATTAATTTGTTTCTCCTCACCGTTATAATCCACCCAAACTTGCATTCTTTGATTACTAATAAGCGTCAAGTTCTTAAAGTCACCAGTTTGATCATCATAATAACCTGCTGGAGCTGATATCTCAGAGTGCAGTCCATTAACATCAATCCCAACATGGTTATCATTGATATCAAAAAACTCACCACTCAGGACCGTATCCAATTCCACCGCGAAAACATGATTACTGGCGTTCCCATTGTTGCTTTCATTAAAAAGTCCCAGGTACTGACTTGGACGAGCACCTGGGAGCCCTCTTGTTGGTGCAATCACGAAAGCCATGCCATGGCCGGCAAGAGTCGGGTACACGGGGTGGATAGCGAAAACAAAGGTAGTAGAGAAAGAGAAGGCTCTGCCATTTGAATAGTTCTTGAAAGGTATTGGTTCAGGGTAAAAGGCATGACCGTTTAGTATTTTGGTTTCATTGGTAAGCTGTAAAAGTCCGTTGGCAGTGAACCGAGCTATACCATCGAGGACAAGATTAGCCGATTTGAACCCATTGTAGATGAAACCAGGATATTCATCCCCTGCTGCTAAGCTGATTAGGAGAGACACCAGTATCGCAAGTTTGAGCAACATGGCAAGGAAATTCCTTAATTCGTGATCCACCTTCTCGGGAATTATATGTAAGATAATAATGTAAAGCGGCAATAGGGTTCACACATGAATTCTCCGGGATTGCTCACTGCTTGTTACTTTAAAGGAAAGAGCAGGTGCATATTCGTCCTCTGGAGCCCACAGCCTCAGAGGAGATAATCCATGTTCCAGGATGAATTTGGTGTATAAGCAGAAATGATAGGTTAAGTCTTGGAAAAGAGGGCGCCAATCACCGTCCAGTTGTTTTCTCGTTGCCATCTGGTGACCGTAAGTCCGGCTTCGTGTTGAGTCTGGGTCAACTAGGGTGGGCCTTCCCAGTTCCTACGTACACTGGCCGACATTGGACAACTGAATTTAATTTCAATTAGAAAAAAATTTAGACATGAACTGAAGTACAGACCATAAGCCAAGCTTTATATGTTGCAAATCATTGCATTGAAGATTTATTTGACATACATATTTGTGATACTGTTGAAAATCAGAATCTGTTTTAGTACTATGTTGCAAATTTGAATCTGCTGCCACGTTGAAAATCCGAGGAGTAAAAAAATAAAATAAAGAACAGCCCAGATATTACATACGAAGAACCAAGATATTTTATGAGGTTATACATAATTTGCCTACATTCACGGGTGAGAGGATTTTTGCTATAATAATATGAATACGATATAAGTATTTCATCATACTATCAGTCTAGTACATATACTTAGGCAAACATCTCATTCCTATAGTGTTTAATATCTCTTGGTATTTATTCGATATCTGTAATACCCTTACATTAGAACCTATTATATCCTCGCATTCTCTCTTTCTCTTATTCTATCTTTCATAACCTTGAATTGGTTCTAACTCTCCTATTTATAGGTAAAATATGACATTTTTATTCCACTAGGATTCATATTTCTATTCCTAATAGAACTCTTCTAATTTAAATCATTATCTTATTTTAATTGCAATAAAATCCTAAACCAATTCTTTTTTCCTAATACGTCTTACAATATAAAATAAAAATAATTATTTTTAATTATAAATTTCTAAACAAGAAATTTGTCTAAAATTTAAATTTTTTTTGTTCTTGTTTGTTTTTTCTTTTTTGGCTACCAAAAAGCAATGTTCTGAAAACCGGACCGGACAATGACCCGTTCAAGGGTCCGGTTTCCGGTTTGACCGGTTTGACCGGTCGGTTGGACCGTAATTTATAAAATTACATTTTAGTCCCTAAAGGTTTAAAATTCATCAAAAACACCCCTATAATACTCCCTTAAGGTTTGAAATCTATCTAAAACACCCCTGTCATGCGAAGATTCTGGTGAGTGGTGACGGCAGCGACGATCGACGGCCAATTAAAGCTGGAATCTTGGGGCTTTTGATGTGTAGGTGCCGGCGACTCTGATGATAGTGCCAAGGAGTTCCATCGGCGCCGGAAATCGCCGGAATCAACAAAAGAACTCTGACGGTCGCGTGAAGTTTAGGTGGACGGCGAGCGACAATGGCTGGACGACGGCCACTGAAAATGGCAGGGTTTTGTAGTGGAGATGCCGTCAAGTCTAATGGCGGTGATTTCTCCCTCGATCGGTGCCGGAATCCGACGGGATTCAACCGCGATTGGACCGCGATTCGGCACTATTCTGGCGGTCCAACCGCGGTCCAATCCGGTTTAAATGTAATTAACGATTTTTTATGTATTCCGGATCGGAAATACTGCCGGTCACAGGTCGAACCGGTCCGATCGGACGGTCCGGTCTGGTTTTCAGAACCTTGCCAAAAAGTGTTCATATTTCAGTAGAGACCATAACTGTGGTAAATCTGGAAATATGTTATTATTAAATACGAATAATATTATCTGGGTAAATCATGCCTGTCTTCTTCAATCTTTATCTTGTGATGCGACTAGTTATTTTCAGCCATCTAATTCATGAAGATAAAATATTCACTCACCTGACCTGCGTAAAAGTCCAACATCAGTTCTAATCTGTCTCCTTCATTTGTCATTAATTGGTAAAGAAACATCATTTTTCAAAAGCTACATATATTGTTGTGCGGGTTATATATATTGTGCGGAGAAACCGGAAAGAATAATTCCTTATTAGGAGAGAAGATATTTAGATTGACTCAATTTAGAAGGAAGATATTCAGATTGATTTAGATTCCAATTAAGGTAGTCGAAGATCATGCAACTTTCTAATTTTATGTATTTGAATCTTATCTCAACTCTATCATGTAAATGGGTGCTATATAAACCCATCATAACTTATTTTTAGGGGGCTTGGCAATTGTTCTAAACAAATTTTCTTAAGAATTATACCGTTCTTTGTAAGCTCTAAAAAACAATAAGATAACAATGGACGTAGGTTCAAGTTCTAACTTGTCGAACCACTTTAAAAATTGTCTTGTGTTTTTAGTTATGACTCTTTCTTTTTTGTTCATTGCTAATTTTCATTAAATCATGCGCACATCCTTCCGATTCTGACAGGGTCAATCAGAATTCTCTGGTTGGTGTAGATTTCTGTATCAATATTTTGGCGCTAGAAAGAGGGCCCGAACACTCCAAGCTCTCTCTATTTTCCAGCAATTTCTTTTTCATCTTCCAACTGCAAAAAACTAGCCATGGCTACAACCCATGTCACCAAATCCAACTCTAGAATCAAATCCGCTGCTAGATGGGGAGTATTGAGCATGATAAAGTATGATTTTGGCAAAGTGGTAAACATAAGGGTTGTAGATCTTTGAGTAAAATTTCCAATGGTCCAAGAATCGTCCAAATCTAAGGTTTACAGCTCAAGTTATCATTAAAATACCAAGGTATGTCCCAAACTCGTAAATGAAAGTGCGAAGCTCGTCGTTTCAGAGCTTGTCATTTTACAAGTCGTTTTAAGAGCTCGTCATTTGAGAGCTTTCATTTCATAGCTCGCCATTTTATGGCTTGTCATTTTATAGCTCGTTTTTAGAGCTCGTCGTTTTGGAGCTTGTTTTAAGAGCTCGTTGTTTTAGAGCTTGTTTTGAGAGCTCGTCATTTTAGAGCTTGTCGTTTTAGAGCTCATCATTTGAGATCTCATTTTGAGAGCTCGCCATTTCAAAGCTTGCCAATTTATAGCTTGTCGTTTTAGAGCTCGTCGTTTTGGACCTCGTTTTAAGAGCTTATCATTTGAGAGCTCGTTTTGAGAGCTCGTCATTTTAAAGCTTGTTATTTGAGAGCTCATTTTGAGAGCTTGTCATTTCATAGCTCGCCATTTCAGAGCTCGTGGTTTTAGAGCTTGTTTTAAGAGCTTGTCATTTTATAGCTCGTCATTTCATAGCTCGCCATTTTATAGCTCGTCATTTCATAGCTCACCATTTTATAGCTCTCCATGCTTTCTGATCAAGCTATGTTCTCAAATCAATCTCTTCATGCTTTCTGATCAAGCTATGCTCTCAGATCAAGCTATGCTCTCAGATCAAGCTTTCCATGCTTTCTGATTGAGCTATGCTCTCAGATCAAGCTTCCATATTTTCTGATCGAGCTATGCTCTCAGATCAAGCTCTCCATGTTTTTTGATCGAGCTATGCTCTTAGATAAAGCGCTCCATGCTTTCTGATTGAGCTATGCTCTGAGATCAAGCTCTCTATGATTTCTGATCGAGCTATACTCTCAAATCAAGCTATCCATGCTTTCTGATAGAGCTATGCTCTCAAATCAAGCTCTCCATGCTTTCTGATCGAGCTATGCTCTCAGATGAAGCTCTCCATGCTTTCTGATCAGGCTATGGTCTTAGAGGAAGCTCTCCATGCTTTCTGATCAGGCTATGCTCTCAGATGAAGTTCTCCATGCTTTCTGATCGAGCTATTCTCTCAGATCAAGCTCTCCATGCTTTCTATCAAGCTATGCTCTCAAATCAAACTCTTCATGCTTTCTGATCGAGCTATGCTCTCAAATCAAGCTCTCCATACTTTCTAATCGAGCTATACTCTTAGATCAAAACTTCCATACTTTCTGATCGAGTTGTGCTCTCAGATCAAGCTATTCGCGTTTTGTAATCGAACTCCTCATACTCTTAGATCGAGCTTTTTATGCCCTCTGATCGAGCTCATTATGTTCTCAAATCGAGTGCTTTATGCTCTCTCATTGAGCTCATGAGCTCGCTCATTCGCTTGAGATCACGTGTTCAAGATCTCTCAAATCGCGCCAAACATAATTCAAGCTCTTCAGTTTGAGACTGCAGTCTATAGTGCGACATCAATTCAGATCGAAGACATGAGTTTTTGAAGTCCGAACTCGCACTCCAAAAATTGGGGGGCTATTGTTGTGCGAGAAATCCGGAGAGGATAATTTCCTATTAGGAGAGAAGATATTTAGATTGGCTCAATTTTGAAAGAAGATATTCAGATTGACTTGGATTCCAACTAAGGTAGCCAAAGATCATGCAACTTTCTAATCCTACGTATTTGAATCTTACCTCAACTCTATCATGTAAATGGGTGCTATATAAACCCATCAGAACTTGTTTTCAGGGGAGTGGGCAATTGTTCTAAGCAAATTTTCCTAGGAATTATACTGTTCTTTGTACGCTCTCAAAAGCAATAAGATAACAGTGAAAGCAGGCTCAAGTTCTAACTTGTCGAACCACTTTAAAAATTGTCTTGTGTTTTTATTTATGGTTCTTTCTTTTTTGTTCATTGCTGATTTTTATTAAATCACGCACACATCCATTCTGATTCCGATAGGGTCAATCGGAATTCTTTGGTTGGTACAAATTTCTATATCAACACATATATATGATGGTCTCAATTAGTAAAACACAGAATCCAAATTCGTATTGTATTTTCCCTCTGTTTTCTTCTTACACTTTAACACTAAAGAAACCACTTCAACTAATCAACATATCCAAAATCTACTCCAACAAAAAATAAAAAATTCACCATGGTTAGATCATCGGTGATGATATCATATAATCGTTTCTCTGCTTACGTATATATATGGTGTGAATGTAGAAATCTATGGTCAATTAGTCGTCCAAACTGAAGAAGAATACAAAAGAAAGAAAAAGAGAGGCCAGGTGTGAATACAGAGAATGGTGAAGTTGAAATGGATAATGAAATTTACAGCAGAGCCGATTCAAAGGTGTTAATCGATTTATTTCATTATCCCTTTTATAGTATAAAACAAGCGTGCATTACGTAAAAGTAATCCACCATAAACATAAACCAGAGACCATAAACAGAGACAAGAGAGATTTCCAACAATTTAAAGTATCATTGGCCATCTGAAAGTACTGAATCTGCAACTGTAGTCGAAACGGTTATACCCATATATAATGGATATGAGTCGACAAAGTCATCAAAACCATACCGATAGGCAAATGCTATGCCACTTGACGAAATTCCAAGAGCTGATAACTCCAGAAGAGGAATATCCTTTTCCAAGTACTCAACAACTTGGCGCATTCCTGGCCTACCTGCTGCCTCTGAATCAGAGCACATCAACCCAAGTTTCAATACCAACTCCAGCTCCTGAAGCCACATAATCTGTTCCTAATTTCGGATCCCTTGCCTCAATTATTTCACCTTTATTCCGAAAACCAAATACCCAGTCAACCAAAATCACAGTCTCCTCTGTAGGTGATTGTGGCTCTATTGGCCTTCTGCCACAGGCAACTTCGAGCAGAAAGACACCAAAAGCAAACACATCACTGCTTCTTGTGGCCTTCCCAGTTCGAGCGTGTTCAGGGGCAAGATAACCAAGAGTTCCAACCACGTGTAGTTTGTGGGATCAGTTCCATGGTCATATAATCTCGCAAGACCAAAGTCTCCTAACCTTCCATTAAATTCACCATCAAGTAACACATTACTGGCCTTGACCTCTCTGTGAATAACAACTTTTTCCCATCCTTCATGAAGATAAAACAGACCCAATGCCACCCCTTTGATCACTTGGAATCTCTGTCTCCAATTCAGGGTGACCGTTGATTGGTCATAGAGGTACATGTCGAGGCTTCCATTAGGCATTTAGTCATACACCAAAAGCAGCTCCCCTTTACGCCGGCAATAACCCAAGAGTTGTACTAAATTCTGATGACGTTGGTGCCCAATACTGATAATTTCAGCAACAAATTCTCTCATCCCTTGTCTTGATTCATGAGAGATTCTCTTTACTGCAATCTCTAGTTTAGAGTTGTGTAGTACGCCTCTGTAGACCCTACCAAATCCACCGCTGCCTAATAGCTCTGTCTCTCTAAACCCTTTGGTGGCAAAATAAAGATCTTTGTATTTGAATCTCTGAGGCCCGTATTCAAGCTCCCAATCTTCAAGCACTTCAGCGAACTTTCTTTTCCTTTGTATCAAATGAACGACTCCCGTAACCGCAGCTAACATTAAGCTTATAGAAATTAAAGGCAACCCAACAGCCAAAAGCATTGATCTCTCCTTAGGACCGATCCTGGGAAGCTTAGGAAGTTGAGAGAGGAGGAATTCCTGCGCTTGGCCATTGATCTTAAAACTCCAGCCCAAAACATAGTGAGATGTTAACATAGAACCGGGCGATGATGAGAAGCCAACGAACATGTTAGTTTTAAAAACAGAGGAAAGATCACGGGACAAAGACAAAAGTGGCGTAATTGGCTTACCACTTTTGAATGGCGCTAAACTGACATTAATTTCTTTCTTCTCACCGTTATAATCCACCCAAACTTGCATTCTTTGATTACTAATAAGCGTCAAGTTCTTAAGGTCACCAGTTTGATCATCATAATAACCTGCTGGAGCTGATATCTCAGAGTGCAGTCCATTAACATCAATCCCAACATGGTTATCATTGATATCAAAAAACTCACCACTCAGGACCGTATCCAATTCCACCGCGAAAACATGATTACTGGCGTTCCCATTGTTGCTTTCATTAAAAAGTCCCAGGTACTGACTTGGACGAGCACCTGGGAGCCCTCTTGTTGGTGCAATCACGAAAGCCATGCCATGGCCGGCAAGAGTCGGGTACACAGGGTGGATAGCGAAAACAAGGGTAGTAGAGAAAGAAAAGGCTCTGCCATTTGAAGAGTTCTTGAAAGGTATTGGTTAACGGTAAAAGGCATGACCGTTTAGTATTTTGGTTTCATTGGTAAGCTGTAAAAGTCCGTTGGCGGTGAACTCATACCATCGAGGACAGATTAGCCGATTTGAACCCATTGTAGATGAAACCAAGATTTTCATCTCCTGCTGCTAAGCTAATTAGGAGAGACACCAGTATCGCAAGTTTGAACAACATGGCAAGGAAATTCCTGAAGTCGTGATCTTCCTTCTCGGGAATTATATGTAAGATAATAATGAAAAGAGGCAATAGGGTTCACACATGAATTCTCCGGGATTGCTCACTGCTTGTTACTTGAAAGGAAGAGCACGTGCATATTGAGCCCACAGCCACAGAGGAGATCCACTACAACAAAAAGGGCTTTGAGATACAAATTTTTTTGTTGCTAAAAACCTAGAAATTGTTGCGGTATATGTTTAGCAACAAAAGAAAATCATCGCCACAATCGTCGCAGTAGGCATGTCGCGCTTGATTTTAGGTGACAATTTGTTAAAATTCGTCGCTAAATCTGGCGACAAACCAAAAAAATTGTCGTCTATACCATTTTCGTCGCTAAAACTAGTTACCAGTGAAATATTAAATGTCGTCGCCTAAAGTTAATAGCGGCGTACTCTCTATTGTGTTGCCTACTCTATACCGCGACGAGATGTGTGTTTTTGTCGCTTAACATATACCGCGACGAAATGTGAATTTCGCTCGCCTACTGATAAGAGCTTGAAAGTATATATTTTGTTAGTGATTTAATTGGATTATTTGTGGAAAAATGTGTTTAAATTGTGGAATTTGAATTAATTATTTCATAAATACCTTTTACGGGATCACGGGTGTATTTTGAATATTTTCAGGTTCAAACCAATATGTGAAGGAAAAAGAATGATGTTGATGGAATTCATGACGAGTAGGAACAAACGGTGCAAGAATTGGAGTTGAAACGACAAAGTTGTGACGCGTTGAAGATACAACATAAAATCTGGAAATTCTTCAAGATGAGCATGCTTCGCTGTTTGGATCATAACTTGAGCTGTAGAAATCGGAATTCGACGATTATTATGGTGTTGGAAAGCTTATTCAGAGAGCTACAAAGTTTGTGTTGATGACTTTACCAAATTCTGAAGATCACAGACTCATTGGACAGAAAGAACGATCACCGCAGCGACGATTCTTATCGCCGCAGCGATGGGTCACGGGCCTGTTTAAGTTATTGCATTCTCCTAGTCCGAATCTAAATGGGTGAAGGCATTTAATTCTTTCCTAAGTAACCTCCAAACCCTAGTACTATAAATAAGGGTCTTTAAGTAGTTTTAAGGGAGATTTGAAGGAGGAGAAAGGACGGCTACTACTGTGGAGATCGGAATTCTTGCGATTCTTGTTCACAAATTAGAGAAGTTTTTCTATTTTTCTTTCTTGAACTCATGTTATTGAATACAATGGTTGTTTTTATTACTGTAATTATGAACTAATTCTCTTTTCTAGGGCTACAGATGTAGCCCAATTTATGAACATGTGTTGACAGTATTATATCGATTTTATATTGAGCATGATTTCTAAGTTTTATTATCGTGTGTAATGCTTTCAAGTCGCAAGGGCCCGAGAGTTGAATGATATCATGGGTTGGGTTGAGATCGAGAGATGAAACCTGATTTGTCTTAGGTAATAAAACCATAGATTGAGCGAACGCTAGAGATAGGTTACCGCGATTTGTGAGGCTCCGGTAGATTCCATAGAACTTAACGATCTTTTAGCACCTAAATCCAACTTAGTGATACCTTGGGTTGTTGCTTAAAGGTTAACTTGCTAATTGCTCGAGAGAGAGAGAGAGTTAGTGGAATATTAGGGGATTTGGCCTATAGAATAAGCTTAATTAGGTTAACAACAAATGTCAATGCGTAGGAGTAAATTGGTGCGAAATCTATACCCTAGGTTTAGTCATATTGATCTTTACATCAAAGCTTTAACAAATTTTGCATTTATTTAGTTTTTAGTTTGTTACGTTGTCATTAAAGCTTCTCTTAAAATTTTGTTTTATCAAATAGCAATAGGATATAATAGTTTGGTACTTGGTAGGTAGTTCCCTTGGGATTCAACACTCGTTTACTCGAGCTTTATTACTTGCACGATCTCGTATACTTGTGAAGAGCCTGTCACCTACAATATACCGCTACAAAATGTGCATTTTTGTTGCATAAAGTTAATAGCGACATTATAATTGTATGTATCGCTTAAAGTATACAGCGACGAAATGTGACATTTTGTCACCTAACATGTAGTGCAATAAAATATGAGTTGTTGTCGCCTAAAGTTAATCTCTGTATGTTTCGTTTAAAGTATAACCCGACGGTACTTTATATTTCGTCACTTGAAACTATTGGTGATGAAACGTAAAAGTCATCAACAAAACTTTTCAACGTTGAATGTATTTCATAGCTAAAAGTCTACAACGTCGAAATATAATTGTGGTCGCCCATTTTTTTTTTACTATAGTATTATTATTATTTATATATATATATATAATATATATAATATATATATATATTATATATATATTATATATATATATATATATATATAATATATATATATATATATATATAACATTTAATTTATCTTAGACATTTTAAAATTAATTCTAAACGTAAATATCAATTTGTAAAGTAATTAATTCAATCAGACAATATATCGAACCAAATATATTTAGAACTATATATGTTTGTTTTTAATGTATATATATATATCTTAGACATTTTAAAATTTAATTCTAAAACATAAATATCAATTTGTAAATGTAATTAATTCAAATCAGACAAATATATCAAACCAAATATATTATAGAACTATATATGTTTGTTTTTAAATATAAAGTTAAAAATATATAAAATTGACTAAATTTTTAATGTTCAACAAAAAGTGACAAATAAAAACTCAAATTGCTGCAGGTGGTGGAGGATCCGGTGGAAATTGGCCCGAAAATATTTGTGAGCCATTAGATCGAGAACCCATATTAATTGAGATGAACTGCTGCATCTGCTCCATCATTTGCCCATATTGGTGAAATTCTTCTCTTATGTCTCGTATTTCTTGCACCTCCTCACACAAGTGTGTGAGTTCCTCTAAAACTTCTTGATCGACTTGCCTTATAGTCTTCGAAGATGCAGGTGGTTTTGGACCATAACCTAATCTACGATAATAACCAGGTTTTTTTCCTAAAACCTATTGAGTGATCTCTAATTGAGTAGGTGGCTAAGAACTTTCTTCAGGCTTCTGATTGAGAATGTTCTCCATTTGTTCCTATAAAAATAATATATATGTACATACGCACAAATATATAAATAAAAACAATATAATTTTATAAATTAAAAATTAAAAGGTATTAGGTTATAATATAAAAATATAATAAACTTTTATACAAAAAAAAAAAAATACACTACATAATACTTACATATCGAACCTTAGCTTATCCAAGTATTTCTTTTACAGCTAAAATGAGTGTCATGGAATAAATGCACCTCTCCTTGGAGCTGGCCGTCAGGAAGATCCTAATATTCAAAAAATAAACAAATAAAAGACAATTAATATTCAAAAAATAAACAAACAAATAACAATATACATTTTAAATATAAAATTACTCAAAAATAAATATTTCAAACCTCTGAATTTTTTGTTTGGTGAAAAACAAAGGGTTTTGACCCACCATAATGATTGTACGGCAACTTAGCACGATTGGCCTTGTTTACTTTCGAAAGTTTCTGAAAATTGAATAATGATGCATAATGAAATATATAATAATATTTTAGTTAGGCCAAAATAAATATTAGATAATATTTCAATAATAAGCATGAAATAATAACTAAACAACTGAGTATAAATCATCCACGTAACGTTACTAGTAAAAATCATAAATATTAAAAAAATATTACTTGATAATCTTCACTAGCAAAATGTGTGCATAACCAATCCCAATCTTCTGGTCGCACATCTTTATAAGGGTGTCACCGTGCTTCTTCAGGATCCTCAAAACCTCGAAAATACTCGGCATGATCATAACGATTATCGCGATAAGCCTATTAAGGTACTCAAGGACTAAAGGATAATTCAAATCAATATCAAACTTTGTCTACAACATAATATATATATATATATATATTCAATATATTAGTAATTATTCAATATATTGTAATTAAAAAATTGTAATTAATAAAATTAAAAACAAGTTTACCAATAAACGAGTCATAATCAACTTTTTATCATCAATGTCAATCTTCATCCACTTTTTAGCCTGATGTGGAGCCATGGTTCGTATCAAAAACCCATATTCACTTGATAGTCGCTTTGAAGCTAATTCACATTTGGGTCTCTCAGTTTCAGGATCCATCACAATCGTAATCTTCCCAAAGACCTTGACAATATTTTCGGTGCCTACTCCACGTGTTGTCATACGTACTTTCTCAGAGACCTTGACAATATTTGAAGGAGGAGGCTCTTGCAATATTTAAAAATTTACATTCAATATTATAATGAATAAAATAAAATAAAATAATTTCAAACATTAACATATACAAATACTACCTGATGTACTATCATCTCCAATAGGACTGACAGGTGTAATATGTATTGAAGCCGGAGGAGTCAAATAAGGACTCAATGTCGGAGGAGTCCGTGCCGGAGAGGCAGATGCCGTAGGAGTTGACGAAATATGAGTATTAAGAGAAGTATTCATGCTCGATGTCGATTTTTTTTTACCCTTGTTCCTATTCTTATTAAACATCTAACATAGATAAATAAATTAATTTCAAAGTTTTGGCTAGCTAATCATGCGTGGATAGTTTTATAAAGCTAAACTAGTTAGTCTAATACTTGAAAAATTGTGTTCATGAAATATTTAACATAAATTGTGAGAGGCAAGTGTAGCTAGAAAAAATGCCCTGTTTCGGGGACTAGGCTTACTAATAGGTTTAGATTTCCCAACCATGAAATGGAGCCAATCTCTATCTCTATATAGGGTTCCGGCCTAGAAAACTTTATCTATAAATGTACTGTGAACAAGTCTACCTTCATAGGCTAGTGGCCATTCACTAGAGTTCTTTCTTTTTAGAGAAAGGGGTGGTAGAGCAAGATTCGCATCCGGTCAAAATGAAGAAGATTAACAAGCGCAAAAACAATACTAAAAAAAATGCTCAATCCAGTGGAAAGTGGAATTAACCTAGGTTTGCAAAACTTATGTTGCAAGTGAGTCACCAATAATAAAAAAACAAAAACAAACCTAATGAACATAATTCTGACTTCTAAATTGTATCTAAGTTTCTCAAAATATTACTCAATTTTGAATAACAAAACTTACATTGCCTAAAAATTATCTCAACTTATAAAGCACACACGAACAAAAAAAACCTTAAATTGTACTATTAACAAAGCCCTATCCTACTACTATCATAAATTAATATTTAACAAAACTAATCAACATTAATTGCCCTCAAATCAACCAAATAAATACTCGAAGCATACACAAGGGAAATCAAGAATCAAGTTTATACTCTATCAAATTCTAGCTACTATAATGATCAAATTCTTTTCATTCCCAATCGCAACAACCTTCTCTTCTCTTATCTTTCTTTTAAATAAGAATTCAATTTCTTTTCTTTTCTTTAATACCTGAATCTATAATGAATTTCTTTTCTTTCTTTCTCTTTGTTCTTTAGTATTCTCATATATGTATATATGCATGTAGATGGACTTATTCTTGTTATTCTTTCTAAATTCAAATGTTTCAATGCAAGAATGCAATATGGCATGTGGACGTGTCATTC
Organism: Pistacia vera; assembly: GCF_008641045.1. Taxonomy (NCBI): domain Eukaryota; kingdom Viridiplantae; phylum Streptophyta; class Magnoliopsida; order Sapindales; family Anacardiaceae; genus Pistacia; species Pistacia vera. Next base: position 23,284 of record NW_022196188.1, on the reverse strand, counting down.
TCTACCATCTACAAACTCATATCAACATAACAAGCTATCATATTCATGCATGCACTTCACTTAGAAATTTCATCAAACAATTTGCATGAACATACAAACACTAAATTGGCTGCACTTCTACATCTCTCTCAAGCCACTAAAATTTGGAGCAAAACTCCCTAAAATCGACTTCAAACCTAGCCAAGAAATCACACTCCACAATTCTACTCCAATTCTTTCATAAGTCATCCAAACTTCCACCAATTCACCACATACATAAACACTACTTCTCATGGCTGAATTCTAACCATCATTCATCATCAATTCCATCAACAATTCTCAATAACACATACATACATATAAGAATCTCTCTACACAATTATTGCTCAAATCATAACTAGGGTTGGATTTACTTACCTTAGATGTGCGCAACACAAACACTTTAGTCTTCCCTTGATACAACTCTCCTTCTCTTAAACCCTAAGCATATAAACCATAAGAATTCACAACACTTTTAAAAATTAATCTCACACCTTAGTGCAAGAATCTTACCTATGGATGCTTAGGATTGAAATTCTACCAAAAGTGAACCAAATTCTAAGGTAAGATTTCGGGGACGAAATTCTTATTGGGGGGGGGGGGGGGGGGGGGGGGGGGGGGGGGGAGGGGGGGGGGGGGGGAGAGAGAGAGAGAGAGAGAGAGAGAGAGAGAGAGAGAATTGTAACACCCACATCAAAGTACGTAGCTTTATTTATGCCCTAATACCCTTAGTTGAATTTTGTGAAAGTTATCTTGAACAAGTGTGAAGGAAATTCTTTAAAATGTTACTTGGGGTAAAATGGTCATTCCACTCATAATTAGATGAAAGAGTGGGGAATAAAAAGAAGTAGAATAACATGGAGAAGTTAATAAAAATGAGGACATTCTTGTAATTGATTAAGGGACATAGATGGAATTTTTAGAAACTACAAGGGTAAAATGGGAAACTATATATATTATTATGTAGTAATAAGAGTTCAAGGATTGAAACCCTAGCCACTCCACCCATTATTCACGCCACCTTCATCCCAAATTCTCTCAATTTTTCTTCCACTAATTCCTAGGAAATTCATATATAGGATTTTGGGTAGATTTTGATAGATTTTCAATCATAAGTATCCAAAGGTAAGATTCTTGCACCAAGATGTGAGATGTAAATTTTAAAGTTTGAATTCTTATGGTTTTATATGCTTAAGGTTTAAGAGGTAAGGGGAATTCTATCAAAGAGAGATTATAGTGTTGGAATTGCTCAAATTCAAGGTAAGTAAATCTCATCAATTTGTTGTATGTTGAGGTAAAGGGAATTATGTGTGTTTGGATGATGAGAATTATGGATTGAAATTGAGGTTGTTTGATTTGTGAATCTTATGGCCATGAAAAGTGATGTATTTGTATGTGTTGAGTTGATGGGATTTTGGATGAAATGTGAAAGAATAGATGTGGAATGGTGGAGGATGAAATTCGGCTAGGGTGGTTGTTGGCCTTAGGGAGTTTTTGCTCCAATTTTGGTGGCTTGAGAAATATGTGAAAGTGTAACCAATTTAGGGTTTGTATGTGCATGTAAGGTGTTTGATGAAATGTCAAAGAAAGTGCATATATATGAGTATGTTAGATTATTACTTTGTTATGGAAGTGTTGTTGGTAGAGAATACTAGTTCTATAATGATATCTTTATATGCCATAATGCATTCTTACATTCTTACATTTGCATTTAGAAAGAATAGCAAAGAATGAACATATTTACATGCACATATACATGTATGAGAACATTAAAGAATAAAGAGAAAGAAAAGAAAAGAAATTAATTCTAGAATCATTATCTAAAGGACATAATTAAATAATTCCTCAAATCTGAAATTTTATTTAAAGAAATATAAAAAGATAAGGGAAGAGAAGGTTGTTGCGATGGGGAACTCGTGAGTGACAGAGAAGAAGAATATCCCTATATGCACGCCTCCTTTAGTGAGCGGCCTAAGAATAAGAAAAAAGAATTTGTACAGTCCATAAGAAGTGCATGTGAATGAGGATTGTACCCAAGAAAGAATTTGAGAATACACTCACACGGTCAGGGTTCCGAATCCATGCCTCAATCGAGTCTGATCGGCAAAGAAAGAATAGAAAAGAAAAGAAAGAAAGAATAGAAAATAAGAGAAACAGAAAAGAAAGAAGAGAATTGAAACAGAAGAAGAGAAACGGAAAAAGAAAGAAATGCAAAAAAACAAAAAAGAAACAGAAAACAAATGAGAAATAGAAAACAGAATAAGAAAACAGAAAAACAGAAAAGAAAATGTATTGTATAGAAAAAGTTTATGCATTTGTGCATATGCATCATGCCATTTCTACTATCCCGAGTTAGTTTCCCTATTTGTGCTTACATATCGGTAAGTGAGAAACTAGAATTTTAGAAAGAGCATAGAAGAATTGAGAAGTTTGGTGTAAGGAAGGAAAATATAGGATCTGAGTAACGGAGAAAGAATAGAAGTATTGTGGGTTTACTTACTAAGCAATTAGTGCTCACTCCGTTGATTTTACTGTTTTTGCAGGTAGTAGATGAGATGCGGTCGGATGGAACGTTAAGTAGCGGAGGAGAAAGGCAACACCGTCTGACTGTATTTTTGAGTTATTTTTGCGACTTATTACTTGATGTAGAGATTTGTATATAAAGAAAAATTAGTTATGGGCCCTCTATTTCATACTTATATATATATTTTCTATAATATGTTTAGTAAGTTTTACTTATATTTTTCCAAAGAACTACTAGCTAGAAAGAATATTACATTTTTTATATATGTATACATATATATAGATATATATATATATGTATATATATACATCTATATATGTGTGTGTGTGTGTGTGTGTGTGTGTGTCTCTATATATATACATATAACAAATTCACTTGTGTCAAATTAATTAAATTAAATAATAAAATTAAGGATCAACAGGAAATAAGGAATAAAACTAAAGGGGCATTTGGTTGGAGGTAATGGAAGATTACTAGAGTTATATCATCTTATATTACTTGATTACCATGTTTGATTGTCAAGTAATATAAGATTCCAGTAATCTTTCATTACCAATAGTTGCTACTGTTGGTAATATTAGAGGTAATCTGATTACCTCTATTTTCTTAGGTATTGTAAGATTACCTTGATAATCTTATTTTTGTTACAATTTTATCCCTTATTAATAAAAAAATTGGACAATAATGCCCCTATTTTAAAATAAATTTACATTAATATACCATTTCAATTTTACCCTTATTTAATTAAGTTTTTAGATAACAATGTCTTTATATTTAAAACAAATTACAGACCACCACCGCAGACAGCGGGCCAACCACCACGGACCACCGTCGGAAAGTCGTTGAAGTTCCTAAAAATGATCGAGATTCACTAGGAGGCTCCGGGAGGCTTCGATATGGTTGTTTTCGACCATATTTATGGTCGAAAATGGCCATATCAGGCTAGATCTAGCCGTTTTCGGCCATATTTATGGCAAAAAATGGCCATATTAGGCTTAACGGCCAGATCCCTGGCCATTATTAGCCAGATCTATTCTGCCTGGAATAGATCTGGCTGATAATGGCCAAGGATCTGGCCGGAAATTGCCATAATAGATCTGGACATTTCCGGCAAGATCTGGCCTAATATGGCCGTTTTCGACCATCAATATAGCCAGAAACGGTCATATCGAACCTCGTGGTCACGGTGAGCTACTCACGGCGACTTTCAGAGACTTTCGACGATGGTTTGCAGTGGCAACAGGGGTTAGGGGTGATTTTGTCATAAATTAAAGGTTTACATGCGGGTGTGTTTTAGCTAAATCTGAAATATTGGGGGTTAAAAAAATTATTCAAAAATTAATAATAAAAATAATTTATATTATTTAAAGAGATGGCAATTTAGTAATTTAAATAACATACCTACCAATTTATTCCCCCTAACCAAACATATTAATATAACACACCCACCAACAAGCCGAACACATTTTCCTAAAGATTCTCAGTAATCTTCAAGGTAATATAAGATTCCAGTAATCCAATATTTCCTGGACTAAACGCACCCCAAGGATCAAACTAGAATACAATATATGGCCAAATTGGGTTAATAAAAAAAGGATCATCTGCCACCTGAAATATTGAATCTGTAACAGAAGTCGACACTGTTAAGCCCATAGAAGATGGATATGAGACCGCAAGACCATCGAAACCTTCCCAATGATCAAAATTTAGGCCACTATCTGAAATTCCAAGGGCTGATAATGATAACTCTGGCAAACTAGCATCCTTATCTAAATACAGCACAACTTGACGCATGTTCGGCCTAGCTATTGGCTCGGAATGAGAGCATACCAACCCAAGTTTCAATACCAACTCCAATTCTTCAGCTACATAATCTGTACCCAATTTAATATCTCTTGCCTCGAGAATTTCACCTCTACTCCAGAAACCAAATACCCAATCAACCAAAATCATGCAATCTTCTGTTGCCGCTCGTGATTCAATTGGCCTTCTCCCACAGGCAACTTCAAGCAAAAAGGCACCAAAAGCGAACACATCACTGCTTTTTGTGGCCTTCCCCCAGTACGAGTGTCCTCTGGGGCAAGATATCCAAAAGTTCCAACTACACAAGTTGTTTGTGGATCACTACCGTGATCATATAATCTTGAAAGGCCAAAATCACCTAGTCTTCCATTCAATTCACCATCAAGCAACACGTTACTGGCCTTCACATCTCTGTGAATGACAACTTGTTCCCATTCCTCATGTAGATACAATAAGCCTAAAGCTACCCCCTTGATGACACTAAATCGTTGTCTCCAATTTTCTTTTGTGACCCTTTTTATTTTCCAATTTGCAATCCATCATATTTAATCGAATAATCCTATTAAACCCATATTGTAAAATAATTCTTAATGACCAAATATGATAATACTCTTGAAACTAAATTTACAATATGTTCAGAGTGTATCCAATTAAGGGTAACTAGCAAGTAGCCAGAATTTTTGTTCAATTATTTTTTTATCTTCAAAATAGTTAAATCTGCCTCATTTAAATACATTATTGCTTGGCTATGTACCCATTTGAATGACAATTTCCGATTATTAATTCATGCATGCATGCTACAATATTATTATTATTTATATTACACCAGCACAGCTACAACTGAGAATATATTACAAAGAATATTACAGCAAAAAATCATTATATCTCCAATAATTTGACGATGCAACCTTATCTGCCACCTGAAAGTATTGAATCTGCAATAGAAGTCGATGGTGTTATGCCCATTAAAGATGGAAACGAGCCTACAAAGTCATCAAAACCTTCCGAATGCGCAAATCTTAGGCCACTGTCTGAAATTTCTAGAGCTGATAACTCTGGCGAAGGAGCATCCTTCTCCAAGTACTGCACAACTTGTCGCATGCTTGGCCTAGCTGGGGGCTCTGAATGAGAGCACATCAACCCAAGTTTCAACACTAACTCTAGCTCCTCGGCGACATAATCTGTTCCCAATTTCTGATCCCTTGCCTCAATAATTTTACCTTCACTCCAAAAACCAAAAACCCATTCAACCAAAATCTCAGTTTCATCTGTCGGCGATTGTGGCTCTATTGGCCTTCTGCCACAGGCAACTTCGAGCAGAAAGGCACCAAAAGCAAATACATCAGTACTTCTAGTGGCCTTCCCTGTTCGAGCGTGCTCTGGGGCGAGGTAGCCAACAGTACCAACCACATGAGTTGTTTGTGGATCAGTTCCGTGGTCATACAATCTGCAGCCCAAAATCACCTAGTCTTCCATTGAATTCACCATCAAGCAAAACGTTACTGGCCTTCACATCTTTGTGAATGACAACTAGTTCCCATTCTTCATGTAGATACAATAAGCCTAAAGCTACCCCCTTGATGACACTAAATCGTTGTCTCCAATTCAGTGTGACATTTGTTTGGTCATAGATGTACTTGTCCAGGCTTCCATTAGGCATGTAGTCATACACCAAAAGCAGCTCTCCTTTACGCCGGCAATAACCCAAGAGTGGTACTAAATTCCGGCGACGCATGTGACCAATACTAACAATTTCAGCCACAAATTCTCTCATTCCTTGTCTTGATTCATGAGAGACTCTCTTCACGGCAATTTCTAGTTTACAGTTGGGTAGTACACCTCTGTACACCCTGCCAAATCCACCACTACCTAATAGCTCTGTTTCTGTAAATCCTTTGGTGGCGAAATAAAGATCTTTGTATTTGAATCTATGAGGCCCATATTCAAGCTCCCAATCTTCAAGCACTTCAGCGAACTTTCTGTTCCTTCTTATCACATAAACCACACCTGACACTGCAGCTAAAGTCAAGCTTACAAAAATTACAGGGAGCCCAATTGTCATAAACTTTAATTTCAGTTTGGGACCAATTCGGGGAAGCTGAGAGAGTGCAAGTTTCTCTGCTTGTCCATTCATTTTAAAACTCCAACCCAAAACATAATGAGATACTAACAACGAACCAGTGGACGATGAGAAGCAACAAACATGATTTTGTTAAAAATTGGTGAAAGATCAATCGACAAATTAAGAAGTGGATTACTGGGCTTACCACTGTTGAATGGAGCTAAAGTAACATTAATTTGCTTCTCACCATTATATTCCACCCAAACCTGCATTCTTTGACCACCAGCAAGCAACAAGCTCGTAAAGAGACCAGTTTCATTGTCATGATAACCTGCTGAATTTGATATTTCAGACTTCAATCCATTAATATCAATTCCTACATGGTTATCATTGATGTCATTAAACTCCTTATTCTCAATCGAATCGAGTTCTACAGCGAACACATGATTGCTGGCTTTTCCGTTGTTGCTCTCGTCAAAAAGGCCGAGGTACTGACTCGGAAAAGCATGTGGGAGACCAATTGTTGGTGCAATGACGAAAGCCAAACCATGGCCGCTATGACCCTCAATTCTAGGGTGGATAGCGAAAACAAAAGTTGTAGAGAAAGAGAAAGCGGTGCCATTTGATGAGTTCTTGAAGGAAATCGGATGAGAGTAGAAGGCGTGACCCTTTTCTACAGGGGTTTCGTTGGTAAGCTGCAAAAGACCATTGGCGGTGAAGTTGGCTATACCATCGACATCGAGTATTGGCTTAGCTGATTGGAATCCATTGTAGATAAAACCAAAATTATCATCTGTGGCTCCAAAGCTACTTGTCAGAAGAAGAGACACCAGTATAGCAAGTTCGGAAAACATGGCTAAAATTCTGTTTACCCTATGCTTCTCTCACGTATTAGAGTCTTGGCCGTCAACCAAACACATGAATAACGTACATGGAAACCAACTTGCCGGTCTCGCGTTGAAATGGGTCAACAGGAGTTACGTCGCTATTAGGTGAATTTAATCTCGAGGCGGTACACGGTAGAACACAACAGGGATCAACCGCGTGTTTGTGTTTTCCTACTGTGATGTCCACTGTTTATGGATGAAAGTTACTTGTTATGCAAACTAAAGGTTTCTACAATATATCAAACATACCCACACAATCAAATCAAGAACACGGTGATTTACCGTGGTTCACTTATCCTTATAGGATAAGCTATATCCACGTTGAGCTCAAGAAAGAGATGAGCTCGTTGCAGTCACTATTATCTCAAGAATCACGATTACAACACAGCAAATCCAAGACAACACAGAAACACCCACCCAGATACAATATATCCCGTAATCAGCCCTTAGAGTAACTCACTTGGAAACTCTAATCTGTGAGAACAACACCCACACCAGAATGATTAAACCTCTAACCACTCTAACCTTACTGATTACACAAACTTAAGTAAAAACCCTTTACAAAACCTAACTCTCAATAGGATATCGAAGATTACAGTGTCTTTCTCTATTTCGAATAAAGCAACTGAGTTTATATAGGGTTGACCTGATGGCTGGTTTGAGGCCGTTGGATCTGAAGACTAATCTGCGATCTGGATTCATTTGATCTCATGTATGAAATGACGTCGTTCTACTTACCAAAAACGACACTGTTTTCAGGCTTCCACTTCAACAATCTCCACCTTGGAAGCACTAGAAAACAGTTTCTTTGTGCAACTTGCTCAGTCCCATTCCCTCATTGCTCTTGTCACTCCAGATTATTTTACAAACAGCAAATTCAAGCAATGCTTGAATTTTGCTGGAGTGACTATCTTGGTGCCCATGTCTGCTGGGTTCTCCTCTGTAGCAACCTTCCTTAGCTCAATAACCCCTTTAGTAATTATATCTCTCACAAAATGGTAGCAGACATCCACATGTTTAGTTCTTTCATGGTACACTGGATTCTTACTGCGGTGTATTATTGCACTCTGACTATCTGAGTAAATTATCACCTTCCCACTAATTAAGTTGGCTTCTGTCAGAATTCCCTTTAGCCACAGTGCTTCCTTAAACGTATCAGTCACTGCAATATACTCAAATTCATTTGAGGAAAGGGCCACTATTGGTTGCAGTTGAGACTTCCAACTTATACAGTTTCCACCCAATGTGAAGAAGTAGGTTGTAGTTGATTTTCTGGTACCTTTGTCCCCTGCAAAATCAGCATCTACAAACCCAACCAGATCAAGTGCAGAATTCCTTTTACAATATTCAAGACCAACACACAAAGAACTATTTATGTATTTTAACATCCATTTCAAAGTTGTCCAATGCTCCATACCAGGGTTAGACATATACCTACTTAACAAAGAAATGACAAATGCTAAATCAGACCTAGTACCTATCATTGCATACATCAAGGACCCCATAACATTAGCATACGGGACAGACTCCATTTTTAACACATCTGCCTCAATTTTGGGGCATTAGGATATACTGAGTAAAAATTGACTTGCCAGGGGCATTGAGACTAGTTTGGCACCTGCCATGCCAAACTTTGTGACTAGCTTCAGTAAGTATGACTGTTGTTGCAACCTTAGTTCACATTTTCTTCTATCCCTAATTATCTCCATGCCTAGAATTTTCTTGGCACACCCTAGGTTTTTCATACTAAACTCAGAATTTAGTTTCTTCTTTAAATCACTAATTTGGGACTTAGACTTACTAATCAACAACATATCATCAACGTATAGGAGTAAGTAAATTGGCATGTCATTATTCATTTTAAAGTAGAAGCAACTATCATATTGGCTTCTAGTAAACCCTATACTCACTATGAATGTGTCAAACCTCTTGTACCACTGCCTAGGAGACCGTTTTAAGCCATATAATTACTTTTTAAGGAGACATGCATGGTCTAGGGCCTTAGGGTCAACAAAACCCATTGGCTGGCTCATATAAATTTGTTCCTCTAGGTTTCCATGTAGAAAGGCAATGGTGACATCCAACTGCTCAAGTTCCAGGTCATGGTGAGCTACAATTGACAACATCATTCTGATTGTTTTGTATTTAACCACAGGGGAGAAGACTTCATTGAAGTCTATACCCTCCCTTTGGGTATACCTCTTTGCAACAAGTCTAGCTTTATACCTAGGGGGATCAGCTATAGAAATACCATCTTTTAGTTTAAAGAGCCACTTACATTGAGTTAGCTTCTGGTCTTTTGGTTTTGGAACCAGAGACCATGTGTCATTTACCTTTAAGGATTGCATTTCCTCCTCCATGGCTTCTCTCCATTTGTCACTATCTCTGGACTCCATAGCCTCTCGGTAAGTCTCAGGTTCAGACCTTAGAACTTCTGTACCTGCAAGAAGAGCAATATAAATCAATTCAGCATATGAATATCTTAAAGGTGGTCTTACCTCTCTCCTTGTTCTGTCTCTGGCCAACTGATAGTTCATCAGTTCATCATGTTATGGTTCTAGGAACTCTTCAGCTTCATCATCTACAACTTGATCAGTTACACCAGGTTCTAATTCCCCTCCAGGTTGTTTTTGTGTTTGCACTTGAGGTGGATCAAGTTGCTAGGCTATAGGCTCCACCTCAATTTGAGTAGCATTAGGTTGAACAGTTTCAGTTTCTGTATTCTTGGATATGCCCGCATCAAGGTTAGTCTTTTTGCAAGGGAAGGCTCCCTCATTGAACACTACATCCCCACTCACAATGATTCGAACCCTGGAGACTCTCTGTCCTATAGCCTGTACCCTTTTGTGCCCTCTTGGTATCCTAGGAACACACACTTAGTAGATATAGGTTCTAGTTTGCCTCTTTGTGTATGAGCATAGGTTGTACATCCAAACACTCTGAGGTGGCCTAACTCTAGTTTTCTCCCAGACCACCTTTCTTTAGGACAAACTAATCCTATGGCTGTGGAAGGACTCTTATTTACTAGGTAAGCTGCTATAGTGAGGGCCTCTCCCTAGAAGGTTTTTGGAAGGTTTGAAGTTATCAGAGAGCACCTAACATTGTCTAACAGTGTCCTATTCATTCTCTCAGCTACCCTATTTTACTAAGGTGTGTTTCTCACTGTTCTATGCCTCAAGACCCCCTATTCACTACAAAATCTGTCAAACTCCAGGTTACAAAACTCAAGCCCATTGTCAGTTCTCAAAGCCGTAATCCTTCTACCAACCTGGTTTTCAACTAGCACCTTCCAATCTTTAAACCTAGCTAAAGCTTGATCCTTTGACTTTAGTAAGTAGACTCATACTTTCATACTGTAATCATCTATAATAGAGAGGAAATAATTGTTTCCTCCATGTGTTTTCACTCTTTCAGGTCCCCATAAGTTAGAATGTAGGTAATCAAGGCAATTAGTGGCTAAGTGAGTTCCTTTAGGGAAGTTGTTTCTATGCTGTTTACCTAGGACACAGTTCTCACAAAACTCTAAGCTAGTGACTGTGTCTTTCCCAAATTGCCCTTGTCTATTTAGAGCATCCATCCCCTTTGACTCATATGACCCATCCTCAAATGCCACTTTTTAGTCACAGATAAATTTGAAGAAACAAGTGCAGTATTATTACATTCAGAATAGAAGCTTCCACAGAGAATATAGAGGCCATTTTTCTTTTCTCATGTTAAGACCAGCTTTTCATTTTTATAGACATTTAACCACCTATTGTCAACCCTATAGTAGCATCTTGCTTCATCAAGAGTACCTGGGGATATTAGGTTTCTCTTAAGATCAGGGATGTACCTCACTTTGGTTAGTCTAATCAGTTTTCCCCCACTTAACCTAAGGGTTATGCTGCCCATTCCCTTAACCCTACAGGCTTGGTTGTTTCCCATGAATACTGTCTCATGATCAGAAGTTTCAAAGTCTTGAAACCAACTCCTATTTAGGCTCATATGGAAAATGCAGCCAGAATCTAGCACTCATTCCTTAGTCGTGTCAGAGTTGACACTGTAAGGACTTCTGGTTCATCTATTAGGTTATTTGTGGTAGCCAAATTATTCTCAGTGTTTCCTAATTTCTGTTTCTTCTTCCAGTCAAAACAGTTTTTCTTTAAATGACCTGTTTTATTACAATAAAAACACTTCCTAGTTTCAGTCTTAGCCTTACTGTTTCCTTTCCATTTCTTCTTATTCTTACCCCCCTGACTATACTGGTTTTCTTTACTCGATTGGCCAGTTTCTAGTCTACCCTTTACAAACAGTGTACTATTATTTCTCTTCAGGGTTTTAAGCTCTAACTCCCTAACCTTAAGACCAACAATAATCAGATCTACACTAGGTACAGTACCCGAGTACTGTAGGGCATTTTTGACTACTTGATAGTCTTTCGTTAGTGAGTTTAATAGTATCATGGCAAGGCTGGTTTCTCCTAACTCTTGGTCTGTGCCTTTCAAGATCAGAGTCATTTTTAAAAACTCATCCAAATTTTCCTCAATTGATTTTGAATTATCCATTTTATACGAAAATAAAGCTCCCTTTAAAAAAGCAAGATTCGGTGCAGACTGTAAAGCATAAAATGATTCTAGCTTACCCCATAGTCCAAGAGGAGTTTTGAATCCATCTACCTTTCGAAGCACACTCTCCGAGAGGTTCATCACGATTAGGTTGTAGGCCTCTTTGTCAATCTCTTCCTTCTTCCTTAATTTGTCCTCTGGCCACTTCTTGTGGTCATTTTCCAGTGCGATTGCGACCTTGTTGTGTGAAAGGAGGGCTTTCATCTTCTTCTTCTAGCTTCCAAAATCAATCTGTCCATCGTATTGATTGATCTCCAACCGTGGGGTGGTTGCAGTGGTCATTTGAGGGTTAATTTTAGAAAGCCCCAAATTGTAAACCCTAAGTGTTTTTGCCCTAACCTTTATGCGACTTTTGGAACCCTAGATTTTTCCCAAGATCTTTCAAGATTGACAATTTCACTCAAATCCCGAAACCTTAGATCTATTGGAAGACTCAAAGAACTAAATTTTAGAAAATCCCCAAATTTCCCAAAACCCTAGTTTTCAAGAATCGTCTTCTATCGGGACACCGAGACTTTAATCGTCTAATCTAGACTCCAAAGGTGGCTCTGATACCACTGTTATGCAAACTAAAGATTCTACAATATATCAAACACACGCACACAATCAAATCAAGAACACAATGATTTACCGTGGTTCACTTATCCTTATAGGATAAGCTACATCCGCTTTGAGCTCAGGAAAGAGATGAGCTCGCTGCACTCACTATTATCTCAAGAATCACAATTACAACACAGCAAATCCAAGACAACACAGAAACACCCACCCAGATACAATATATCCCGTAATCAGCCCTTAGAGTAACTCACCTGGAAACTCTAATCTGTGAGAACAACACCCACACCAGAATGATTAAACCTCTAACCACTCTAACCTTACTGATTACACAAACTTGAGTAAAATCCCTTTACAAAACCTAACTCTCAATAGGATATCGAAGATTACAGTGTCTCTCTCTATTTCGAATAAAGCAGCTGATTTTATATAGGGTTGACCTGATGGCTGGTTTGAGGCCATTGGATCTAAAGACTAATCTGCGGTCTGGATTCATTTGATCTCATGTATGACACGATGTAGTTCTACTTACCCAAAACGACACTGTTTGCAGGCTTCCACTTCAACATTACTGATGGTCTAAATTCTTAATGCAAATTGTTTAATCTATTTGTGATTGTATTTATTACTTAAGGGTAAACCGTACACCTGTTATAGATTGTAATTTCATCATTTATCATTCATAAAAGTAGGCTGCCGACCAAATTAATTGAAGTGTTACAGGTGATCTCAACAAAGATAAGTAGTCCTTATTCAGAGCCTATGAGGTCAGAATTAATGGACGTGTGGAAGTGAATAGTGGAATTTACAGCAGTCATGCATACTTGGAAATAATAAAATGCTTCAAAGTTCAAATAATTTAATGTTTTTAAGCATCATCTGCCACCTGAAAGGATTGAATCTGCGATAGAAGTTGAGACTCTTGGACCTATGTAAGATGAATTTGTGATGACAAAACCATCAAAATCTTTCCGATGAGCAAATGCTAGACCGCTAGTTGAGATTCCGAGTTTTGATAACTCTGGCAAAGGAGAATCCTTCTCCAAATATTGCACAACTTGTCGCATGCTTGGCCTAGCTGCTGGCTCCGAATGAGAGCACAGCAACCCAAGTTTCAACACCAACTCCAATTCCTCAGCGTAATCTGTACCCAGTTTTGGATCTTTTGCTTCAAGAATTGCACCTTTGTTCCAAAAACCAAATACCCAGTCAACCAAAACCATTTCCTCTGTGGGCGCTCGTCGCTCTATTGGCCTTCTGCCACAAGCAACTTCAAGCAAAAATGCACCAAAAGCAAACACATCACTGCTTCTTGTGGCCTTCCCAGTTCGAGCGTGTTCAGGGGCAAGATAACCAAGAGTTCCAACCACATGTGTAGTTTGTGGATCAGTTCCATGGTCATATAATCTTGCAAGACCAAAGTCTCCTAACCTTCCATTAAATTCATCATCAAGTAACACATTACTGGCCTTGACATCTCTGTGAATAACAACTTTTTCCCATCCTTCATGAAGATAAAACAGACCCAATGCCACCCCTTTGATCACTTGGAATCTCTGTCTCCAATTCAGGGTGACCGTTGATTGGTCATAGAGGTACCTGTCGAGGCTTCCATTAGGCATGTAGTCATACACCAAAAGCAGCTCCCCTTTACGCCGGCAATAACCCAAGAGTTGTACTAAATTCCGATGACGTAGGTGCCCAATACTGATAATTTCAGCAACAAATTCTCTCATCCCTTGTCTTGATTCATGAGAGATTCTCTTTACTGCTATCTCTAGTTTAGAGTTGTGTAGTACGCCTCTGTAGACCCTTCCAAATCCACCGCTGCCTAATAGCTCTGTCTCTCTAAACCCTTTGGTGGCAAAATAAAGATCTTTGTATTTGAATCTCTGAGGCCCGTATTCAAGCTCCCAATCTTCAAGCACTTCAGCGAACTTTCTTTTCCTTTGTATCAAATGAACGACTCCCGTAACCGCAGCTAACATTAAGCTTATAGAAATTAAAGGCAACCCAACAGCCAAAAGCATTGATCTCTCCTTAGGACCGATCCTGGGAAGCTTAGGAAGTTGAGAGAGGAGGAATTCCTGCGCTTGGCCATTGATCTTAAAACTCCAGCCCAAAACATAATGAGATGTTAACATAGAACCGGGCGATGATGAGAAGCCAACGAACATGGTAGTTTTAAAAACAGAGGAAAGATCACGGGACAAAGACAAAAGTGGCGTAATTGGCTTACCACTTTTGAATGGCGCTAAACTGACATTAATTTGTTTCTCCTCACCGTTATAATCCACCCAAACTTGCATTCTTTGATCACTAATAAGCGTCAAGTTCTTAAAGTCGCCAGTTTGATCATCATAATAACCTGCTGGAGCTGATATCTCAGAGTGCAGTCCATTAACATCAATCCCAACATGGTTATCATTGATATCAAAAAACTCACCACTCAGGACCGTATCCAATTCCACCGCGAAAACATGATTACTGGCGTTCCCATTGTTGCTTTCATTAAAAAGTCCCAGGTACTGACTTGGACGAGCACCTGGGAGCCCTCTTGTTGGTGCAATCACGAAAGCCATGCCATGGCCGGCAAGAGTCGGGTACACGGGGTGGATACCGAAAACAAAGGTAGTAGAGAAAGAAAAGGCTCTGCCATTTGAATAGTTCTTGAAAGGTATTGGTTCAGGGTAAAAGGCATGACCGTTTAGTATTTTGGTTTCATTGGTAAGCTGTAAAAGTCCGTCGGCAGTGAACTGTGCTATACCATCGAGGATAAGATTAGCCGATTTGAACCCATTGTAGATGAAACCAGGATATTCATCCCCTGCTGCTAAGCTGATTAGGAGAGACACCAGTATCGCAAGTTTGAACAACATGGCAAGGAAATTCCTTAATTCGTGATCCTCCTTCTCGGGAATTATATGTAAGATAATAATGAAAAGCGGCAATAGGGTTCACACATGAATTCTCCGGGATTGCTCACTGCTTGTTACTTTAAAGGAAAGAGCAGGTGCATATTCGCCCTCTTGAGCCCGCAGCCACAGAGGAGATAATCCATGTTTTGGAGGATGAATCTGGTGTATAAACAGAAATGATAGGTTAAGTCTTGGAAAAGAGGGCGCCAATCACC
Source organism: Pistacia vera (assembly GCF_008641045.1). Lineage (NCBI taxonomy): Eukaryota > Viridiplantae > Streptophyta > Magnoliopsida > Sapindales > Anacardiaceae > Pistacia > Pistacia vera. The sequence goes on along the minus strand of NW_022196188.1, from coordinate 7,698 downwards.
TGCCAGTTGTTTTCTCGTTGCCATCTGGTGACCGTAGGTCCGGTTTCGTGTTGAGTTTGGTTCAACTAGGGTGGGCCTTCCCAGTCCCCACATACACTGACAAACATTGGAATTGGACAACTGAATTTAATTTCAAGCCTCCCAGTTAGAAAAAAAATTAGACATGAACAGAACATAAGCCAAGCTTTACATGTTGCATATCGTTGCATTGATGAAGATGTATTTGACACACAGATTTGTGATACCATGAATGTGGTATATGTAGAAATAATATTATTAAGTACAAATAATATTATTTGGGTAAATCATTCCTGTCGCCTTCAATCTTTATCTTGTGATGCGACTAGTTAATTTCACCCATGTAATTCATGAAGATAAATATTCACTCACCTGATCTGCTCAAAAGTTAACATCAGTTCAAATCTGTCTCCTTCATTTGGCGTTAATTGGTAAAGAATCATCATTTTTCAAAAGCAATTTCCTTCAAACTGACTTTATATAAATGATGGTCTCAATTAGTAAAACACAGAATCCAAATTCGTATTGTATTTTCCCTCTGTTTTCTTCTTACACTTTAACACTAAAGAAACCACTTCAACTAATCAACAAATCCAAAATCTACTCCAACAAAAAAAATTCACCATGGTTAGATCATCGGTGAAGATATCATATAATCGTTTCTCTGCTTACGTGTATATATATGGTGTGAATGTAGAAATCTATGGTCAATTAGTCGTCCAAACTAAAGAAGAATACAAAAGAAAGAAAAAGAGAGGCCAGGTGTGAATACAGAGAATGGTGAAGTTGAAATGGAAAATGGAATTTGCAGCAAAGCCGATTCAAAGGTGTCAATCGATTTATTTCATTATCACTTCTATAGTATAAAAACAAGCGTATTACGTAAAAGTAACCCACCATAAACATAAACCAGAGACCATAAAAAGCGACAAGAGAGATTTCGAACAATTTAAAGTATCATTGGCCATCTGAAAGTACTGAGTCTTCAACTGTAGTCGAAACGGTTATACCCATACATAATGGATATGAGTCGACAAAGTCATCAAAACCATACCGATAGGCAAATGTTATGCCACTTGATGAAATTCCAAGAGTTAATAACTCCGGAAGAGGAATATCCTTTTCCAAGTACTCAACAACTTGGCGCATTCCTGGCCTACCTGCTGCCTCTGAATGAGAGCACATCAACCCAAGTTTCAATACCAACTCTAGCTCCTCAGCCACATAATCTGTTCCTATTTTGGGATCCCTTGCCTCAATAATTTCACCTTTATTCCAAAAACCAAATACCCAGTCAACCAAAATCAGAGTCTCCTCTGTCGGTGATTGTGGCTCTATTGGCCTTCTGCCACAGGCAACTTCGAGCAGAAAGGCACCAAAAGCAAACACATCATTGCTTCTTGTGGCCTTCCCAGTTCGTGTATGCTCTGGGGCAAGATAGCCAACAGTTCCAACTACATGAGTTGTTTGCGGATTAGTTCCATGATCATATAATCTTGCAAGCCCAAAATCTCCAAGCCTTCCATTTAATTCACTATCAAGCAAAACATTACTGGCCTTTACATCTCTATGAATAACAACTTTTTCCCATTCTTCATGTAGATATAACAGTCCCAAAGCTACTCCTTTGATAACTCGGAATCTTTGTCTCCAATTCAGGGTAACCTTTGGATTGTCATAGAGGTACTTGTCAAGACTTCCATTAGGCATGTAGTCGTACACCAAAATCAGCTCTCCTTTACGCCGGCAATACCCCAAGAGTTTTACTAAATTTCGGTGACGTAGGTGCCCAATACTGACAATTTCAGCAATAAATTCTCTAATTCCTTGTCTTGATTCATGAGAGATTTTCTTCACTGCAATCTCTTGTTTAGAGTTGGGTAGGACACCTCTGTAGACCCTGCCAAAACCTCCAGTACCTAGTAGCTCCTTTTCTCTAAACCCTTTGGTGGCAATATAAAGATCTTTGTATTTGAATCTCTGAGGCCCATATTCAAGCTCCCAATCTTCAAGCACTTCAGCGAACTTTTTTTTTCTCCTTACTACATATACAACACTTGAGACTACAGTGAAAATTAAGCTTACAGAAATTAAAGGCAATCCAATAGTCAAAAGCATTGATCGCTTCTTAGGACCTATTCGGGGAAGCTTAGGTAGTTTAGAGAGGAGGAGTTCTTGCGCTTGACCATTCATTTTAAAACTCCAACCCAAAACATAATGAGATGTTAACAACTTACCGTTGGCCGACGAGAAGCCAACAAACATGTTTTCGTTAAAAATAGTAGAAAGATCCCTTGACAAAGAGATAAGTGGGGAAATGGGCTTACCGCTGTTGAATGGAGCTAAAGTGACTTTAATTTGCTTTTCCTCACCGTTGTATTCTACCCAAACTTGAATTTTCTGTCTAGTAAGTGTCAATTTCTTGAAGTCACCGGTTTGATTTTCATAATAACCAGCTGGAGCTGATTTCACAGACTTCAAACCGTTAATATCGATCCCTATATGGTTATCATTGGTTTCAAGAAACTCTTCATTCAGTTGCGTATCGATTTCTACAGCGAAAACATGATTGCCAAAATTTCCGTCGTTCCTTTCATTAAAAAGGCCGAGGTACTGATTCGGAAGAGCAAGTGGGAGCCCTCGAGTGGGTGCAATGACGAAGGCCATACCATGGCCGGAAAATTCCGAATATTTTGGGTGGATAGCGAAAACAAAAGTGGTAGAGAAAGAGAAAGCATGGCCATTTGATGAATTCTTGAAGGATATTGGGTTAGGGTAAAAGGCGTGTCCGTTTTGGTATCTGGTTTTGTTGGTAAGCTGCAGAACTCCATTGTTGGTGAATTCCGCTATGCCATCGAGGCTCAGGTTAGCGGATGGGAACCCATTGTAGATGAAACCAAAATTATCATCCGTCGCTACTGAGCTACAAATTACGACTAGGAAAGACAAGAGTATTGGGAGTTTGAAGAACATGACTAGCTAGGCTATTGCTCACACTGTGCTCTTCTCTGATGCACAAGGCGGCATATATAAGAATTCCTTTCTGTTGTACTACCTCACAACTGAGGGAGTTACAGGGTTCAGACACGTCTCACCCGTCAACCAAACACATCCTGAATAACGTTGGATTGACGCATTCCATGTTTTGATATCGTTGACGTAAATGTTAGGCGGTCTGTCATTGAGAAGGGAACCAACACGGAGACCGTGTGGCGGGTTAGGCCGGTCCCGCGTTAACACGAGTCAATGGAATTGGGGACCTTACGGCTGACATCATGAAGAAGGAGAAGTGAAATTACTATGTTGATTGCGAGTTAACCATGAAAGTCTGTTGGAGGGGAGGGGATGGATTGGAATCAACACGTGAATAGCTACTATGGTCTTCATTTTGTATTTTAGGAGCAGGTTTGCGTTGATTAAGCGAAATCGGCCGAAACAAAAGGAAAAGGAATACATGCAGTACTCAGATTTTTAAGCGATTCTGATGTTTGATCGACAATCCTGTCTTCAATTATAAACAGGGTTAAATGTAACTAGATTTATTTAATCCCGTATTTATAACTTTACCCTTATTATTAAATAAAACGAAAACCATAGTACCAAAATGATCCCATCTGATTTTGTAGTCAATACTAATAGTCTATGCATGACGTACAAATAAACTTTACCATACAATTAAGGAAACGGGGAACCAGATGTTATTTGCTTTGTAATGAAGGAAAATAATTTGAAAGAAAGATTAATGACAGATCAAGCTTTGTACACTGGAGATATTACAGGGATTTTCTTTTTTAAATAGTAATGAAATTGATGCATATCTGTACCTTGAAATCCCCCAAATCTTCACTTCTTCGGTCCTCTCTAAAGAGTTCTCTCATATTCATTTATGATCTCTATGGGCTTTACTATAGACTAAAGTCACACCAAATGAAAGAGGCCCGTCTTATTTGGGCTGAGTGCAAATGACAAATGGAAATTACAATTAAGTGTTGTTATTTGAGCCCATCAAAACTTTTTCTAAGCAATGTTTTAAAAACCAATTCTAGGTGAAACCTGGCAAGGTAGCCGGGTCCCAGGTTAACCAGTCAAACCGAGTAACAAAAATTTTAAATTTAGCAAATATACTCCTAAAAATTTGTTAAGTCCTTATAAGTTTAAAATTTAGCAAACACACCCCAAATACAAATCAGTGGTCGACTAGTTAACGGTGTCGACACACCAAATGTAATCTCAATCATCCCTTAAGCCCATTCCCCAGAAAATCTAGCCAATACCTGACCAAAATAGGTTCGATTTCAGCCAGATCTCACCGACGCCGACATCGATATTCCAAGCGAAATCTCATTTACTTCGGCGTCAACAACCCTCCCCATCACCACGAAATACTCCCCTCAACCTCCTGACCGAAACCCACCTCACCTCACCCCCGTTAGCCTTACCAATCACTGACAAAAGTCGATTGTTGTTGCCACCTTTTTTTCGATTTCCAGTCGATTTACTCACTGGAAATCAACAAATCAACTTTGTTACCACAATTGCACTCACTGATTCTTTCTTTTCAAAAGCCCAACATCTCGACCTTCAATTGTTTACTGATCATCATCCCAATTTTTAGGGTTTTTAGTAAATAGTAAAACAGGTAATCCGACCTGGTGAAAACCTTGGATCCTAGTTGAACCGGTTCAACCAACCGGGCCGGACCGGGTTTTAAAACACTATTTCCAAGTACCATATTAAATAAAATTCATTAAATATATATTCTATTCAAAATAACATTCAATATTATTTAGAATTGTTTTGAAGATAGAAAATACAATTTAAAGTCAATGATCACGTGGGAGTGGCAGGGGCAACTGGAATTTAGTCATTTACAGCAGACAACATTGACAAAGGAGCCGTGCTGTTATGATGTTATCCAAAGGAGCCCATCTACCTGTACCGCGGCGGCTACAGTTCCTATAATGGCATTCAAAGAAGCAGACATCACATTATTAATTACTTCTTGAGATGGCATGGCAAGGAGTTAAGTTTCCATGAAAATTCAGTAAGATTACAAAAATAGCATGGATGCCTAAATTCTTCTTATTAACATACACCATTTTTTTCTTACAGACACCAATAGCGCTACATCTGAGAACGTGTGCAGTAAAATGACATCAATCCATCATATACATAAATTAAATTATGTAATTATAAGATAAATCTTTTAAAGCATCACCGACCACCTGAAAGTAGTGAATCGGCAATGGAAGAGGATCCTGTTAGGCCCATAGTAGATGGATATGACATAGCAAAATCATCGAAACCTTCACGATCTGCGAATGTTAGGCCACTCGCTGAAATTCCAAGAGATGATAGCTCCGGCAAAGGGGTATCCTTCTCTAAATACTGCACAATTTGTCTCATGCTTGGCCTTGCTGTTGGCTCCGAATGAGAGCACATCAACCCAAGTTTCAACACCAACTCCAATTCCTCAACTACATAATCTGAACCCAGATTTTGATCCCTTGCCTCAAGAATTTCACCTCTACACCAAAAACCAAATACCCAGTCAACCAATATCTCGACATCCTCCGATTCCGCTCGTGGCTCTATTGGCCTTCTGCCACATGCAACTTCAAGCAAAAATGCACCAAAAGCAAATACGTCAGTGCTTCTTGTTGCCTTCCCCGTTCGAGTGTGCTCTGGAGCAAGATAACCAAGAGTTCCAACCACATGTGTTGTTTGTGGATCAGTTCCATGATCGTATAATCTTGCAAGGCCGAAATCCCCCAACCTTCCATTCAATTCACCATCAAGCAAGACATTACTGGCCTTGACATCTCTGTGAATAACAATTTGTTCCCATTCTTCATGTAGGTAATATAGGCCCAAAGCAACGCCTTTGATGATTCGAAATCTTTGTCTCCAATTGAGGCTGACCTCTGGTTGGTCATACAGGTACTTGTCAAGGCTTCCATTGGGCATGTAGTCATATACCAAAAGCAATTCTCCTTTACGCCGGCAATAGCCCAGGAGTTGTACTAAATTCCGATGACGAAGGCGGCCAATACTTACAATTTCTGCTACAAATTCTCTCATCCCCTGTCTTGATTCATGAGAGATTNAATCTCCAACCATCAATTTCCAATCAGACACTCCGAAAAACATCAATCAATCCCAATTCAACAAACAACAAAAACCCTAGGGATTCAATCGGCTGTGAAAGGTGGGCAAACGATGACAAGAAAAATGGGGGTTTTGGAGAGGGCAAACCGAAAAGATGATTGGTGGGGAAAGGAAAGGTTTCTGGTGACGGGGGCTTAGAGGTGGGCAGGGACCGATCCCTTACGGGCCCAAGCCTGGGCCCGTTTGGGACTGGTCCCAAATGGGACTAGTCACTCATGGGCCTAGGACCCATGAGAAAAACCAGGACCCGAACCAGGCCTTAGGCCTGGTCAAGACTAGTCCCATGGGCCCAGGACCAGTCCCATGGGGCTTGGATAATTTTATTTTCCCTCCTAATTTTTTTTTATATTTTGGGGGTAAAATAAAATTTTATAGGGGCTTTTTAGTATTTTTTTAGGGGTAAATTTTATAAATTTTTTAGACCTGCAAGATTTTTTTTTTTATCAATTTTGTAAAAAAATTTTTAGCCCTCATAATTTATATTTACTTTAAAATTAACAGGGGGTTTTATGTAATTTGTAGGGGACTATATTGAAAAAATACAAAAAAATTTGGGCCCAGGCCCGAGCCTTGGAGGAGGACCCTCCTCCTTAGGCTTGGTCCCGTTTTGGGACCAGGCCTCCTAGGTCCGATCCTCTCAAGGACCGGTCCTAGGACCGGGTTTTGGAGCTGGGCTTTTGGGCTCGGTCCCAAATGCCCAGCTCTACGGGGGCTTCCAAAAAATGGATGGGGAAGTGCAACATATAAGAGGGAGAGAATAAGAGAAGATAAGAGAGAGAAGAAGAAAAAATATCGAGGGTCTACTAGGGAGTTTTATGGTAGCGGTTATAAGGATAAACCATTGTTATCCACTGTAGTGGTTTTGATGTGTTTTTAGTAATGATTTTCAAAACACCCAACTTGTGCTTGGGAGTTTATTTTCCAGTGGTTTTGACAGTTTTTTAAAATGATAAATTTACGTATATGCCCAAAAAAATACCTCACATTTAATCAGTACTTAGGAGTTTTGTTTTTTCAATTATAAGATAAGGATTTTTTATTTGTTTTCTATTTATTAATATTTTATAACTTCAATGTGATAAAGTTTCCTTATCCTTTTTCATCATTCTTTGCAACATCTAAATGATTGAAAAATTGTAGCTCCACTTCTCAAAAAAAACATCTAAAAATGAGATTTTAATAATTTTTTTTTATGATTGTTTAAAATTATTTTATATTTAATATAGTTAGAAACGCACATTATATGGTTAATTTTTTTTTTTTTTTTTGATATAATTGGGATAGTTTTGTCGTGGATAAAGTATTTGTGGAATAAAATTTTAAAATCAACCAAAACACCCTGATTTGGGTGTTTTATAAATCCTTCAAAAATACATTATACTGGTTCTAGGGGGTTTTTAAGCCAGTTAAAACCAGTACATAAAATTTCTGATAAATAATGGTTTTAGAACACCTCAAAACCAGTCTAATTAAAAACCATCAAAACCAATGGAAAAAAAAAAAAAAAAAAAA